>NC_064534.1:7274535-7593112 GCF_023856365.1 Brienomyrus brachyistius | reverse complement strand
GATGAATACAAAGGGGAGTATGGTAAATTCCAAGGGGAGTATGATGAATCCAAAGGGGAGTATGGTAAATTCCAAGGGGAGTATGATGAATCATTCAAAAGGGAGTTTGACAAAACCAAATGGAATAAAATCAATCCAAAGGGAGGTATGATGAATGCAAAGAGGAATGTAACGGATTGAAAGGAGAGAATGATGAATCCCAAAGGGAGTCTGGGAAATATGATGAATTCAAAGGGGAATATGACAACTCCAGTGGGAGGTATGTCCAAATCCGAAAGGGAGGGACTGACAGATTTGAAATGGAGTTTAACAAAATAAGTGTGAGGTGAGCAGAGAAGGTGTCTTGCCAAAAAAAAAAAACCGTCTGCAAGGTTGTGTCCTTCAAGGCGCTGGGAGTGAGAGGAGCATGCAGCCATGCCACACAAGAGATCCACCTGCTAATGAGAGCAGCGGCCTGTGACCTTGCAGCTTGGGTCTCATTCCGCTGCAGCTCTCAGCATGATGTCACCAAGTCAGCCAAAGCAGCATTCTGCTCCTAACTCTCTGCCATTGCAAACACTATCCAAATGGAATGCTATAATGGAAACCTCCAGTGCCCCTCGCAAGACCTGTTGTCCATTTTAGAACCTTACTTTTGTCAGGGCTCAAACTTTCGTGTTGTGCCCACCTCCGTTATTAAAATACTTTCTAAGTGAATTGGCTAACACTGAAAGGTAATTATCTCCCATGATGTCTTGCACATCCTAGGTCTGTGTGCTTAGTCCTTGGGGCTGTAATGGACAGTCTTGTATGAATTGCAACTTAGCCCTGCAGCCCAACTCAACGCTGATCTCAATGTGGCGTCCTTACCCCTGGGGGGGGCTCTCGCTGTGGGTTTGTTCTGCTTCAGCTGTTCCACTGTAGACCTTTATTTAGTTTTATTCTGTTTATTGTAATGAAGTTGCCTCTTGGTTTTTCCTTAGTGGAAATAATATGGTATGCATCTGGCATGTTATATTTTGTGCTGAAGCCTGTCTGCACTTTATCACCTCACAGACCCCTGGAGTCTGGTGCCATTTCTGACAGAGTTTCTATTTGAATCCCTAAACAATAACATTCTGATGTAACATTTTCCTTAGTGGTTTTCCATTTCCTGTTCTAAATATGCACCAGGCCACCCCTGCGCCTTTCACTTCTTGTTTCAGGCTTCTCCAGGTCATTAAGATAACCACTTCACAGGATTCTCTAAGGTGATCATATTAACTGTGACATATACTAATTGGGACAACATTAGAATAATTCCTGACCATCTGGACCCAACCTTACTATAATTCAGTCCCACAGCTGGACACTTCAGAGGTAAAACTCGCTTTTGCCAGTTCTAAGCCTTATTATAGGGAAGTATCCCAGAACAGACAAAGAGCCCATCAAAGGTGAAAGATATTCTGGTAAATGACGATCCTCCAATATTAAGGTCACCTACACTGTGTGAAATTACAGTAGAGATTGTTTAGTGTAAAGACATCTGATTGATTTTAAGTCAGATTGGTTGTAAAAGAATAGAATAAATGCATTTATTGCACATAGATAGATTAGACCTGCCTTACCTCTTATAAGGTTAGAGAAACCATAATACTGTACATTATTATCATTGGACTGTCAGGCAGTATTAATGGGCAATCCATGCATATTGAAGACTAATGCAGTATGACAGTATTTAAAGGATTATATTAGCAATAACTCAGTTCACTGGCTACATGAGCAAATAATGCATTTACAGAGAAAAACACAAGGGCATTTTAAGAGCTTACATGCTTTAGAAACTAGGACACAGGAAACCAGAGTCAATTAATGCTTCCTCGTAAAGCAGATGCTGGGATTATTTCTGAAACAACCTCCTGAAGTGGAATCATGCGCATCCACTAAAGAAACACTCTGCCTGACCCTTGTATGATTTTTGCTATCAGAGAAACAACACAGCGCCTTGTGCAAGCAGTGAACAGAGTGTAACAGTCTGTAAACAAATACTCTGTGGTATTTTCTGCCTGATGCCATGCAACAGCTAATTTCATGCCGAAAACTCATCCTTTTGATCAGTATTTATCGTGGTTTAATCGCACATTAAGGCAAATCTCACTCCACCCATTTAGCATAAAGCGGCACAGAAGAAGGGGCCGCCCTGCCAATGTCCACATTTCACGTTGACATCCTTTATTAACCATTGGAACATGCTCTTGCTTATTGCTCACAGATGGCACACAGCATGTTAGCGTTCGATCGCGGCGACAAATGCGATGTTTATTCTCTCTCGGCCAAAGGTCAAAGGTCCGCGCATGATTACGAACCAGCCATCAGCCGCACGTCTGTCAGGCGTGCTCTGCTCTGGCATGGGTGCTGTATCGCTTTGGATCTAGGAACGGGGCCACCAGAGCGGTGCCCATTTCACCCGCTTCCCTTCGCTTTTATATAACAATGGCGCCTATAAAAAGCCACCAAAATTGCATGAGTGACGTCAGGATGGAGGTGGGTGAGATCTGGATGAGCCGGCTTATCTGAGACGCCTTAACTTGTGCGTTAACCTGCAGCATTTCTTATGGTCATGTGACGCAGAGACGCAGGGACACAGGAACCAGGGGGGGTGGGCTGTGGGTGGGGCGTATACCTCCCCAATATTTAATTTGGATTCATTCTCCCCTCCCCCCTATTGACTTTCAAATTAGTAAGCTGTGTCCCCCAAGTATCAAGCTCTCCCCTACGCCCTTACCGTAACGCATTCCGGTCATAGCAGCCGGTTACGTGTTGGTATCCTCACACTTTTGAGGGTCTACTGTGAGCGGAATGAAAAGAGCGTCTCCCCCCACACCCACCAGTCGGCCTAAAGGAGGGTCATCGGGATGCTTGAGGCACAGCGGATGATGAAACGGACGTGGCGTCGTCCGCACTCACAGCTGCGGCCCCTCCTCCCTCCCACTTTTCATCCATAATCGATGAGGGAGTCACAGACTCTAGGGGACAGGGGCCACCGCCCTCGCTCCCTCCCCCATCCCCACTGAGCTCCTGCTCGCATCTCACTTTTGGTCTTTACGCTGACATGATGCTGTGGATGCGTCAGTGGGCGCGATGGTAACACAGGGTTACTGTTTGTCACATACGCCCCCAAGCTGCCCGTTTGGTAGGACGGTGTTCCGAATATGTGGGCAATCCTGGGCCGATGCACCCCAGCTAATCGCATACATGCCCGTGGTATTTAGGAGAAGAAAATGTATAGGTGTGTCTGGGGAGATAACTTTTCCGAACTTGAACAATTACAACAGAAACTTTCATCTCAAACACAATGCAAAGTAATTTGCAGATTTGCCTGATCGGTCAGCAAGATATAACCTGAAGCAATTCTACGCTCAAAGGTAAAACAGTAATTGCCTCCAGGCTCTGGAATCCGCTGGCATGAGCTCATAGTTTCTTGACAATGTGCTCCTTTAATAGCCATCTTTGCGTGCGCGCGGTCACACCCACATTTCCGAAAGCGCAGGCACGTGAGAGAGGTGCATGCTGGGTCACCTGCCTCCAGGTCTGGGGGGGGGGGGTCCCATGGGGGGTGGGGGGGGGGGGGGTCTCGGTCCAATAGACAGCAAGGCTGCCGGTCTGGGTCAGAATTCCCTGGAGAGGAGCCAACAATCTGTCCACCAAGAAAGATCAAGCAGAACTGCTGGTAAAATCAAAGAAATGAATGAAATTACCTCAGCGGTGCTATGAATAAAACATGAAGCTGCCCGTGAAAGCCCACTTTGGAACAAGCAGTTTTCTGATTTTATGTGCCAAGAAGCAAATGGACAAGAAAAATTTTGAGGTAAAAATGCTCCTTAAATGCATTATTTGGAATTTTATGGCTTCCCACTCAAAATAAATACTTCGAACGAGCTGATTTTAATACCATTTGGAAGAATTCAATTTAATAATAGTTTCATTCCAATAAGAATGATATGATTACATTTAATAATGGAGCCAAAGATATGGTCGCTACATTTAAGAATTCCACATGCTTATGTACTTTTCAGACTTAAATGACATGTTTTACATATCCAGTTATTGTAATATTTCTCTGGGTTGAGCTATGACCAGCTTTCCAGAAGGATATAAATGAGAGATATTTTTGGTTTTTAAACCAGCAGATATGTTCCTTTATGTAAGTTAAACGCATGTAGGCAAGGCTGGACCGGCCATCTGGTATTCCGGGCATTCTCCCGGTGGGCCGAGGGCTGTGTGGGCCGGCAAGTTACCCTGGGGGGCCGTATTCCCCTGCTCGTGGGGGCCCCAAACTCTAGGGCGGATATCTAATTCCAGCCCTGGCCTTCATGTAGGTAGGTGATCTTCAGTACCGGTTTTGTCCTGTATTTTGCTAGCATTTCTGTCAATAGCTGTGCTTCCGCCATGCCGCTATACGCTGTGGGCCACAGGTCCGCCGCGTCCTTCTGACTGATCACAGGAATCTTCAAACAGCCACGAAGAAGGTCAGAGCAGCAGCCTGAGCGTCCGTCCTCCTGCGCTGCGTTACGTAACGCTGTTTTTCAGAACTCGCCTCAGAGTCGCAGCCAGTTCCCCGCAAACATTCTGCCTTTACTAAACATTATTCTTATTAAGATTTCGGCTCCCAAAATACCCGCCACCGTACAGAACGAACAGGCAAACGCGGTGTGAGGCTTCTTGTGCCCACACAGCCATAGCTTCCCACTTGGCATTTTGGACAGAATCAGAGCATAGCCCCCCTGATCCCACCTGCACTTAAACGCTTCATGAAAAGCCCCAGTGGGCATTTTAATTGGTCTTCACGGATGAGGCGCGTCAGGCTAAAGTACCCAGAATGCTTCACCTGACCTTTGAACTGCTTTCAGGCCATTTAATGGCCAGCCATTGGCGTCACACGACAACAGAGGAACAGAGCCGCTGCTTAAAACGGGAGTTACTCTTGTACCTTCGCGGATGGACTTTCTGTTGATTATCTTCCATGTACCTAACGGGGTGGAGGTGTGTGATTTGGGCGGCTGACATCTTAAGTCACTTTTCTGTCTGTGATGCAAATTGAGCGGCTGTCGTGGAAATGGGGGAGCCTGGAAATCGGGCCTCGGCAGGCGGCCGCGGGGTGGGCTGAGTGTCTCTGTTCTCTGGGAGCGAAATAAGGATGTGCCAGATAACAGGCTGGGGGGGTGGGGGGGGCAGGGATCTGTACACCAGGAGCAGCTTCCATTGAGCAGCCTGGCTGCAGACGGCTCTCTAACTAGCACAGAAAATCCCATTAACACAGACGCACGGGCACACTTGTGTGCCGACAACACGCCTCCTTAATCCGCTCCTCATCCCACTATGACCCGCACACACACACGCACACATGCACACAGGCAGCTTTCATAGGCTGGCAACAGTAAGAGTCTCTCATTCCCCGGGAGATCCTAAATTATCTCTGTTTTCGGAACAAACAAAATAAATGGAGAATTAATTAAAAGAACGTCTGTCAGTAAATAAGGACGACCTACATCCCATATATGTGCGGGAGCACCACACCCAGGAGCCGCACTCAAGACGCTCGGAACGAGCGATAATCACCCCAGACCTACTTAAAAAGAACAAACAGAGCTTTGCTGTGAAGGCCTTTGGCTGCTAAACAGATGGAGAAATGGGATTTTCGCGGAGGGACCGAGGCTACGTGGATTTGTGAAACAGGATTAGCTGGTGTGTAACGATTTGTGTGCTGCGAGGATTGACGCGGCGCCCTGCAGGGGGCGGTGTGAGGCACTGTAGGGGGTGGGTGAGCACAGGTTAGCCAGTGACAGATAATAGGGAAGGGTGGGGGGCCAGTGGGAGAATTCCAGATGGAATGGGGAATTTTAAGAATTGATGCGGCTGTCCTAATTTTAGGGCTCCTCAATTGAAATATAAATGAGCCTTTTCATGGAGAGTCGTGATTGCAGAAAAGCAGGCCTGCCAGTTCCAATATGGAGGCCGTAGCTGAAACACAGCCCATTAGGGAATTTCATCTCACACAACAACAAAAACAACAACGGCGAGGACCGCAGAAGCTCAGATCATCTTACTCGCAGCCGTCTAATTACAGAGGAAACCTTATTGTTTGAAATTCACCAGAGAGACCCTCCTTTGGAAGTTTTCCTGATTTCTGCTGGAAACAGATTCAACTTTGAACATGAAATAGAAATGAGTTTCTTTATGAGGCCACATTATCTCCATCGAAATACTGCGGTGTGAGAATATGGCGTTCGTCAAAGACAATTAGGAGGCACTGGGAAGCTCAAGCTATCTTCCCTGACAGTCTGTGGGAACCGCCAGCGTCGGGGGACGGCCTATGGAGGGGGCACCCCCGTTCCCTGAGAACCCCCACACATGTCCATCTGTGCCCTCCAGTGTTGCTATGGAAACGGACCCCGGGGTGAAGTCACCAGCATGGTGACATCAGTGTGTAATATTGACACTCGCCTCCTCTGAGCAGCCCCCCACCCGATGTCCTCGTACTGTAGGAAGGAGTGGGTGGAGATCAAATGCATGATGCTGCTGGGGAGGGGGTGCAGCTCTGTCCAGAGAATCAGCCTCGCCCTGAGATTAGACCCTCGCTGCTTAACGCCAAGGTCAAAGGTTAGTCTTTCACTTCCTCACTATGATTTCCTGGCTTTGGTTCATGTGGGGTCGGCCAGAACTGGGAACATTTAAATTTAAAATCAATTCAACTTATTTTTATATAGCACCTTTCACAACAGTATCACCCCAAGGTGCATTACATGGGTGTGTTGTGAAAGAAAGAAAGAAAGAAAGAAAGAAAGAAAGAAAGAAAGAAAGAAAGAAAGAAAGAAAGAAAGAAAGAAAGAAAGAAAGAAAGAAAGAAAGAAAGAAAGAAAGAAAGAAAGAAAGAAAGAAAGAAAGAAAGAAAGAAAGAAAGAAAGAAAGAACATTATAAAAAAGGGGAGTGGGATTGCTTGCTAAATGCAAGATGTAGATGGTGGTCAAGGTCAAAGCCAAAGTCCATTGCTAAATCAGCTCTCCACGTCAGCCTATGTAAGGTGACAGAGCGAAGTCTGCACCCACAGTGTTAGCATTCGTAGGTCATCTCCACGGTATCACCCTTCCACGGGGCGTTTGGGGTCTATCCGTAGGCTGATAGTAATGCAGTTCTGGGCCAGTGGATGCTGTCGCTTTAGTCTCCTGTTATGCTGGAATGCTGAGCTTATGAAGGGTCAGCCAGCTGCAAGCGACTGGAAGCGACTGTGATTGATGGAACTTCCAGAGAAGAGCAGGACCCCCTTGAGTTCCCGATTACATATTCACTAATGAGGCCACAGCAGTGAGTTAGCAGCTAAGAGATACAGCAGCGACCTGCTTATTGCCATTTAAACCTCGGTTATTACTAAGGGAACTGCAATAGAGCAACTACAGGTTCTAGATTCAGATCCTAGAGGGGGAACTTCAGCTGTACCGTTGAACGTAATACCTGTCAGAGCGTGACTCATCCGGAAAGGTGTCTGTCCACCCTTTCTTTCCAGTATAGCTTGTGCTGCCGCAATGACAGCCGACTGACTTAAGTTATTCTGACACGGGTGACGGCTTTTAAGGACTGATCTCACAGAAAAGCCTTCCTCCGCCAGCTGACAGCACCATGTCAAAAACTTCGTAAATCATCTTACCTCCAGGGAAAGAGCAGAATAAGACCAGCACTAAGTAATTTCAGTAATTTCCCCCCTGGGGACCAAAGAATTATACCCACCTACACTAAAAGCAGCGGATGATTATACGGTGTGTTTTTATACTGTCATTTCAGTGTAATTACGCAAACAATGCAGGAGGTAACGCAGAACGCGGAGCATCGGCTTGCAGCCGCGCAGATCGACAGGAGGGCCAGCGTGCTAATTCCACCATCCCCCGGAGACCCCCGCTGTGGGCAGAAGCCCCTCCGGATCCTGCCGCTGCCGATCCTTCCTTTCAAGTCCAGACACGCCCACAATGGAGACGGAGAACCGCCGCCGTCAAGACCAAAGGCGCCATGGTCGGGCGTCTGGTGGTCCACTCTCGCCCCCTGGGGGACGGTCTAGGAGCAGCTGGCTTTAAGAGGAGGAGTGTTACGATGCTCAGTCACCCTAATGGGGTGGGGAAGCCCCTGAAAGGACGAGGGACAATGTCCAGGGAGAAGCCAGGTACAAGTAAACCATCTATTAACGATGGGATATTACTGAAAGAGGCAGGGCAGAGTCCCATGGAGATCCGGCTATTGCAGCTGTCACAGTCCAAGTCCA
The DNA here is from genome assembly GCF_023856365.1 of Brienomyrus brachyistius. Taxonomy (NCBI): domain Eukaryota; kingdom Metazoa; phylum Chordata; class Actinopteri; order Osteoglossiformes; family Mormyridae; genus Brienomyrus; species Brienomyrus brachyistius. The sequence goes on along the minus strand of NC_064534.1, from coordinate 7,584,845 downwards.
TATAGCAATCAGAGGCAGCTTCTGAATTACAGGTGCTGTCTACAGAATGTCATAATAGGATTCTAATATTTCACTGAGCCTTGTTCATGTCATCAGAACCAAACAAGCTGTGTTTTGCATTAAGGCCTGATGGAGATTTTGGGAGGCTGAGATATTACCCACAATGTCGCGAACATCACCTCACAGGAAATGTTTCGATATTCCTTCCATTTCCTCCACCTTGGTGAATGTAAAGCTTGCTGTTCTCGCAGACAGGAGCTCTAATTGCAGCCTGCGTGCTTTGCAGTTCCGCTGGAGGAGAAACAGTCCTTCCTACTCCAGCAGCAAGCTCACACAGCCGAGCACTGAGCATCCCCCCCCCCCCCCCAATGCCTTCCTCCTGCTCGTCTTCTGTTTAGCCAAGGCTGATGCTGGGGTTCGGAGACGGCTCAAACCAACAACACGGGGGTCTATCTGTTCATCCGGAACTCCGCAGCGTCAATATGGAGTGTGTGGAACAGGGGGGGACACAAATAGGGAGGAGTTTACCACAAGGTTACCGTGGCGGTGCAGCTTTTGATCATCATTGCTTTTCATGTCCCTCAGACAATGCTGCGATTCATTAGGAGCTCCTCCCGCGGCCCGATGGTGGTGTACAAATGATTGGTGGCTGAGCGGTTCCCCGGTCCAGCTTGTGGTCGGGTCCCATTGTCACTCGGGCTGAGAGCCTTTGTCCCAGGCTGGCCGACTCTCGTTCTTTGGTATTTGATTAGTAAACAGTTTTAAATGAAGCCAAGGATGTAGATAACAATTCTGAAGCACCTTAAATGTTTCTCTACTGGGGGTGCTCCCCAAGTTTGCATGGCTTGCCTATTTTTTTTTTGTGTGGGGGGAGGGTCTGGGATGCAGGTATAATGCACCAGCAGCAAAGAGGAGGCGGCTCGCAGCACAGAGGACGCTGCCGCCATGCGCGGCGATCGCCGCTCTGCCACGTCTCGGCGGGGGGCCCTCGGCACCGCGCCCCGTCCCCTAGCCGGATCCGCGCCGCCATCTGCTCGCCCCGCTGAGCGACACGCACCTCCCTCAGGCGCCGCGTTTGCTCCGTGCTTCTCCTTCTTCCCGTTTTTTCCAAATGGTGGAAAAACTGTAAATTAGGTAGAACAGCGGCCCTTTCGCGAGACGGCGCGCCGATTTTAGAAGGTGCAGTGTCGGAGTGCCGGGCTACATCCGCATCACGAGTCTCGCGACATCGCTGTGCTCACGAGGCGTCACACCGGTGACACGGTAAACGGCAGGCGGCTGACAGGGACTCAATTAAACTGTTTTCAGAAGTGAGTAACTCAGTGGCTTCTAAAGCAATTAGGAAAATGCCTGACAGGCCCATCACAGCATTGACAGGATAGTTGCTTATAGGGCTTGAAGAGCATGTACACTCTCTCTCTATCTATATATATACACACTCAGTGACAAAAAAAGTTAAGCACCCAGAGTGGTGGAAATGAAATGAATCTGCACATGGTGAAAAGTCATGTGACTGTATTGCAATGATTATGTCAGATCAAATGGACATGAGAGTTGGCAGGATGGGCACACTGTTGGTCCCATGTCAGTAGGGTGTGGCACCTCCATGCGGCAATACGATGCAGAAGGGAGTCGTATAGCTGTTGTATCCTCAGCTGAAGTTGGCCCAGAGCTGTTGTAACTGGCCCTCGAGATCCTGCAGACTGGCACTAGGTCTGAGTTGATGTCTGAGCTGATCCCACACATGTTCGACTGGGGAAAGATCGGGGGACCTGGCTGGCCACTGGAGGACCTCATCATGATGCAGGCAGCCCAGAGACACATGTGCCCTGTATGTACGGGCATTGTCTTGTCGAAAGATCCTTTCATTGTGCTGTCTCAGGAAGTGTTAGACATGCGGATGCAGGATGTCACTGACGTAGCGCTGTGCCGTCAGGGTTCCCTTAATCACTACCAGAGATGACCTGAAGTCATACCCTACGGCTCCCCATAACATGATGTCATACCCTATGGCTCCCCACACCATGATGTCATAGCCTATGGCTCCCCACACCATGAAGTCATAGCCTATGGCTCCCCACACCATGACGTCATACCCTATGGCTCCCCACACCATGACGTCATACCATATGGCTCCCCACACCATGACGTCATACCCTATGGCTCCCCACACCATGAAGTCATACCCTATGGTTCCCCGTACCATGACGTCATACCCTATGGCTCCCCGTACCATGACGTCATACCCTATGGCTCCCCGTACCATGACGTCATACCCTATGGCTCCCCACACCATGACGTCATACCCTATGGCTCCCCACACCATGACGTCATACCCTATGGCTCCCCACACCATGATGTCATACCCTATGGCTCCCCACACCATGACGTCATACCCTATGGCTCCCCACACCATGACGTCATACCCTATGGCTCCCACACCATGATGCCAGGAGTAACACCAGTGTGTCTCTCCACAACATTGGCAGGATCGGTCCTCTCCCCTTGGCACCATCATACAGGCACACGTTGGTCATCTGTGGCCATGCAGAACCGAGACTCATCGCTGATGGTACGACGCCGCATGTCATCAGTCCATGCTTCCCAGTTATGGTACCACTCCAAACACAGCCGTCTCTGTGCTGGTGTTAACGGCAGCCTATGCAGGGGATGGTGAACCCATAGTCCGCTGATGCCAGTCGTCGAGACACGGTGCAGGATGACACAGGATGTTGTAGAGAGTCCAGTACCTGTGTCCGGATGGCAGGCACAGATGTCATGAGGTTCTGTAATCCTCGGCACACAATACAACAATCCTCTGGTGTGGTCTGTCTTGGACAACCGGAAGCTTCACGCCGTGTGTGAGTACCCTCACGTGCCCCATGTTGGAACCAATGCGCAACCGTGACACCTGCAGGCCCCACATGCCGGGCAGTTGCACGATCTGACCACCCAGCCTCACACAAACCCACAATGCCCCCCTATCGAACTCCGTCAAGTGCTGGTAATGCTGTCGAATGCGTCTTCGAGGCGTCCTCTGTGTCTGGTGACTAGACGACCAGCTCCTTGCAAATCGAATCATTTACATACCCATCACTGGTCTGCACGTCTCCCAAATTACATCCATCGGACTACTACTTGAGGGTGCTTAACTTTTTCTGCCACTGAGTGTATATAGACATACCCACACAGAGTGTAACGGGTGTTCCAAGTAATTAACCAACCCGAACATGGAATCAAAGGGAAATCATTAGCAGTTTAAACTGGATTTGCTTACATATGGACGATTCTAAATGTAAAGATGGCCCGTCTCTCCTTTATTACTTCCTCCACCTGACACTCGCTGCTTCTGCAACGCTAAAAGGGCCCACATCCTGTGTCCTCTCTCTCCATCCCCATGTGTCCAGCGTTCAATGTCACTGTCCCTATCCTACCTCCCATGTATTGCACCATGTCCTTTGTCCTCCACCCTATGTCCATTCTCTTGTGTGCCACATCTCCCTTATCCCCTAGGTTCCACTGTTCCTGTGTAATCCCCCTTGCATAATGACAGTTACGTCCTGCATGTCAAATCTTTCTGTGACTGGAAAACAATGTAACACGCTCCCACCCTGTGTCCCATAAGCCATGTTCCTGTCCTATGCCCTGTGTCAACTGTCCCCATCCCATGTCCTAAATGCCATGTCCCCTGTCTCAGGCTTTGTGCCCCCATGTCCCATATGCCATGGTCCCTGTCTCATGTCCCTGTCACCAACAAAGGTGCTCTTGGTTTGCGTGCCAGCGACTCATTTAAGGTCTGCATGCATCTCTGCTATAAGAAAATGCATTCCCCAACATCAAAAGTAACAATTTTACTGCAAAGGATGTATAATTCAAACGATCCAGAAAACATTCCACATCAGTAATTAATCACATCTCATTTCCAGAGCTGCTTCATTTCCTCTCTGCACAGACAGAAGTCAATATGCTTAATATTACAGGTCTTTCCAGGGATATTTAAAACCAGGGCCATGTATGCAATGCACATGGTCGCGGCTGATGAAGAAATGGTACGCAGTGCCAGACTGACGGCGGAGATGAGGCACCATAATTGGACAGCTGAGACCAGGCAGTAGCCAGTGGAAATCAATAGGAATGTCCAGCTTCCAGCATTTACATTGCATTGTTAGATTAAGGGTCGATATACAGAGACATACAAACCAAGCAAAACTGTTTCATACAGAGAGTGAATGAAATAACAGGCAGACTCCCCAGCCTTTCCCGGGGAAGTGTAGACAGGCATGGAGCACCGTCGCCTTCCAATTCACACGACACAGTGGGTATCTGTGCCGAGAGAGACGGCGATGGCATGGCTGGAATTTTTGACGGTTAAGTTCGTATCGAAAAATCGGCAGGGTGGCCAAATTGTTTTTCCTTGCAAGCGTGCAATTCGTTTGTTGTTCCTCACGGCCAAACAGAAAAGCTTGCCATCAGGTGAGCGAATCCAGCTGAGCCTGGATGATCTCAAGCTGAAAACGAAAAAAACAAGCAAGCAAACGTTAGCTGTCCGCACACTGCAGCCACAAGTCACAAAGTAGAAATACGGTTAATTCACACTGACCTTGTTGTAGAACTCAAGCAGTTCCTGGTGGCTGAACTGTACAAAGACCCTCTCTGGACCCTAAAGACAAGGAACGCAGTGAGATTCTGAAGGCCAACAAACATATGAGGGATTCAAGGACCAATACAAACACAGCACTTACCTATCAGAAAGACATTTCATCACCCAGCAGACAGATTTCTCGCTTATTTTTACTCATTTTGGTACATTATCTAATTGCTAGAGTCATGTTTTTGACTGGATTAGGTACCCTGGAACCCACCCACCATCACCACGGATCTGAACCTGCAACGTTTAGCTGAATTATTACTTCTACAGCTGATGCAAATTCTTAAAGAACTATTTGAAGCATACATGGTAATAACACACCGACAGAGAGATGTGGAAGTCCAACCTGGGAACTCTTCCGGACATAAGGAGGCCAGGCGGCTCCTCAGTCACATCAAATAATCAAGGGATGTGCCGTTACTTGGAAGATGCCGCCCCCACACTAGCATTTATGGCTGAGGGGCTGGAGTGACTGGCAGTGGGGGCTGCGGAATCAGAACACATTAACAGCAGTGACATTAACGAAATCCTGAATTACCATCCACAATTATGGGCTGAGTAGGGGGGAAACATTCCTGACAGGTGATATAGAAATGTAGGACAGCTCGCGATTTGGACCTCACCATTGCTCGAGTTACTAGAGAATCTTAATGGGCGTACTGCACTTACTGCAAATGGCGAGATGGAACCCGAGTGTCAGCGTGGACAAGTTCAGCGTAAACATGGCATGAGAACTGTCATCACCTTTCTGCTGGGGCAGCACGACACCAAAAACCCTCCAGCAGGAAACATCATAATTACAGAGCTCACTCCCAGTGACCCTCCAGAGCATTTCATGTCCTCCAGGACACTGTTTTCCTGACCGCTTTTTCTGGGGATATAAGCTGGGATATACACATTAATATTAATTGTCACAGCCAATTAGATCCTTAAATAACCGGATTTCATGTCGACTCCCAGCACAATGAGACCTTGGCCTGCATCCCTACAGACACCAGAAGAAAAATCCGACAGCTATTTAACCCTGAAGCATCAGTTCAAGGCCACAGAAGTTAGACGTTCAAAGGTTGGACATCTGCTTGCAAAAATTCATAAACATATATTTTATTTTTCCTCACTTATAATGCCATAATTTTTTTGATTTCATGATAATGTTTATAATACTAAGCTGAGAAAAATACAGTATATTTCATAAATCTTTCCATATATTAAACACAGGCTGCTACAGTAAGCATTGAATATCTGCGCTTCCTCCCTATGCATTAGATTTAATAGTGAGTGTTTGCAGAATTTCACAATGCTTCCGTCAAAGGGGCACATATTGCTACACCATATGTCACAGCTGAACACATTTGTGACCAGTGTGTTTGCTGACTGCTCTCCGTGTTCCGTGTAATGACTGTATGAGAATCACTGGCGTGGAACATGCTACCTTATTGCCGAGACCTGGCGGTTGTAATTAAGGGTGACTCTGGGACATGTTTGCTCATACATTGACCACACGTGCCCTGCCCGGATCACGTGACAGCCACATCATTATTCCTAAGATGTGATTGGCTCGATGAACAGGAGCTCACAAACACACGCACGCATGATTATAAAAACATACAGTACTGCCCCCGTCTGTCTGATGGGACAAAATCTGTCCAATGACTGAAAAACATCTTTACGGCACTAATTACTGACGACATGGTTGGCGGGCCAATAAATGCTGCGACAAGGTCTTTGAGAACCTCCCACGTCATCGGCCGTGGATCTTCTTCATGGCAACAGCTTAGGATGGAGGGGATGAAATGTCTCAGGAGACGTTAGCTAAGTAAAAGCAGCTGAAAACACTTCGCGCCCATTATATCAGCGGCTTCGTGTCAGGCTACCAGGACCTGACAAGCCCAGAGCAGAACCCAACAGGCGACTAGATCACGGCCGGAAATCCCAGCAGGAAGGCTCTCCATCCATGCAGCGCGGTCCGCCCCGGATCCGAGCAGCATCCTCCTCAATGGAGCCTGCGAGTCGAGCACCCGGCTGCCTCTGGCTCCGCTAACGAGCTGCTGGACCTCAGCCCACAGGCAGCCGCGCTTCCCAGCTTCTTCGGGTCTTTTATTTTTATTTTTATTATTTTTTCTTTACCCAAAAGGAAGAAATCTGACACAAAAAAACACTTCATGAATTATTTCTCAGAATGAGCTGAAATTTTACGGCCCACATCACTGACTCCTGGAGGAGTGTGGAAAGAGGATGGGCCAGTAATTACCAGTTACATTCAATTCAATACAAATCATTTGATAAAAAATGGCAATAAACACATATATGAAAAAGAAACCAGACCAATAAATAATACATATGAAAACTAAAACTGGTGCTCAATTTCACTCACAGGACTGAAACTAGATAACCAACCACACTGAACAGAAATCAGTCGCAAATACAAACAATTACATAAAAAAAAAATCATTTCTCCAGTGAATTCCACTACGGCGTAAAAGATGGAAGCGAAGAAGGTATGGGAATGGATTGTGAAATATCTCTTCCCATCAGCCATGCATTATCTTATGCTGCTGTGTGACAAACTGCTATTTCCAGAGCGGGGTGTTGTGTGCGGTGGCCTTTCCGCAGAGGTGGCCTGCAGCACACTGAGGACCTCACAAGGTCTCCTCATCTTTCCTCACACGTCTCGCTCCTTTCAACACCCGTGTTTTCACTCCCATCTGAGCAGGTGGACAGGTGTAACAGTCACATGACCTGTCACCCCTCACCCCCCCAAGTCTAGTATTTTTACGCTTTTCTCACTACGGTACCTTCACCTCTATTTCAGCTCTCCTTCTATCATGCCCCAAAAACGACACCCCTGTAGCTCCCCGCCTCCACTGTGAGTCCCCTTTACACACTATTACCCCCCCGACCTGATACATTGCTGTAGCTCCCCACCTCCATTTCGGGGCCCCTTTATACACTATTACCCCCCCGACCTGATGCACTGCTGTAGCTCCCCGCCTCCATTTTGGGGCCCCTTTACACACTATTACCCCCCCGACCTGATACATTGCTGTAGCTCCCCGCCTCCATTTTGGGGCCCCTTTACACACTATTACCCCCCCGACCTGATACATTGCTGTAGCTCCCCGCCTCCATTTTGGGGCCCCTTTACACACTATTACCCCCCCGACCTGATACATTGCTGTAGCTCCCCGCCTACATTTTGGGGCCCCTTTACACACTATTACCCCCCCGACCTGATACATTGCTGTAGCTCCCCGCCTCCATTTTGGGGCCCCTTTACACACTATTACCCCCCCGACCTGATACATTGCTGTAGCTCCCCGCCTCCATTTTGGGGCCCCTTTACACACTATTACCCCCCCGACCTGATACATTGCTGTAGCTCCCCGCCTCCATTTTGGGGCCCCTTTACACACTATTACCCCCCCGACCTGATACATTGCTGTAGCTCCCCGCCTCCATTTTGGGGCCCCTTTACACACTATTACCCCCCCGACCTGATACATTGCTGTAGCTCTCCGCCTCCATTTTGGGGCCCCTTTATACACTATTACCCCCCCGACCTGATACATTGCTGTAGCTCCCCGCCTCCATTTTGGGGCCCCTTTACACACTATTACCCCCCCGACCTGATACATTGCTGTAGCTCCCCGCCTCCATTTTGGGGCCCCTTTACACACTATTACCCCCCCCGAACTGATACATTGCTGTAGCTCCCCGCCTCCATTTTGGGGCCCCTTTACACACTATTACCCCCCCCGACCTGATACATTGCTGTAGCTCCCCGCCTCCATTTTGGGGCCCCTTTACACACTATTACCCCCCCGACCTGATACATTGCTGTAGCTCCCCGCCTCCATTTTGGGGCCCCTTTACACACTATTACCCCCCCGACCTGATACATTGCTGTAGCTCCCCGCCTCCATTTTGGGGCCCCTTTACACACTATTACCCCCCCGACCTGATACATTGCTGTAGCTCCCCGCCTCCATTTTGGGGCCCCTTTACACACTATTACCCCCCCGACCTGATACATTGCTGTAGCTCTCCGCCTCCATTTTGGGGCCCCTTTACACACTATTACCCCCCCGACCTGATACATTGCTGTAGCTCCCCGCCTCCATTTTGGGGCCCCTTTACACACTATTACCCCCCCGACCTGATACATTGCTGTAGCACCCCGCCTCCATTTTGGGGCCCCTTTACACACTATTACCCCCCCGACCTGATACATTGCTGTAGCTCCCCGCCTCCATTTTGGGGCCCCTTTACACACTATTACCCCCCCGACCTGATACATTGCTGTAGCTCCCCGCCTCCATTTTGGGGCCCCTTTACACACTATTACCCCCCCGACCTGATACATTGCTGTAGCTCTCCGCCTCCATTTTGGGGCCCCTTTACACACTATTACCCCCCCGACCTGATACATTGCTGTAGCTCTCCGCCTCCATTTTGGGGCCCCTTTACACACTATTACCCCCCCGACCTGATGCACTGCTGTAGCTCCCCGCCTCCATTTCGGGGCCCCTTTATACACTATTACCCCCCCGACCTGATACATTGCTGTAGCTCCCCGCCTCCATTTTGGGGCCCCTTTACACACTATTACCCCCCCGACCTGATACATTGCTGTAGCTCCCCGCCTCCATTTTGGGGCCCCTTTACACACTATTACCCCCCCGACCTGATACATTGCTGTAGCTCCCCGCCTCCATTTTGGGGCCCCTTTACACACTATTACCCCCCCGACCTGATACATTGCTGTAGCTCCCCGCCTCCATTTTGGGGCCCCTTTACACACTATTACCCCCCCGACCTGATACATTGCTGTAGCTCCCCGCCTCCATTTTGGGGCCCCTTTACACACTATTACCCCCCCGACCTGATACATTGCTGTAGCTCCCCGCCTCCATTTTGGGGCCCCTTTACACACTATTACCCCCCCGACCTGATACATTGCTGTAGCTCTCCGCCTCCATTTTGGGGCCCCTTTACACACTATTACCCCCCCGACCTGATACATTGCTGTAGCACCCCCGCCTCCATTTTGGGGCCCCTTTACACACTACCCCCCATTTACACATTTACACATTACCCCCCCCCCCCCACATGACACACCTGTATTAGTTCCTCTTAACCAAGCCACTCTAAATTGCCTCCTAATTAAAAATTCATAGAATGTTTAGTTCAATATAGATTTTTTTCTTCCACATTAATTTTATAAGCCGTTAATCTCTAATGCATTTTTTTCCACAAGTAATGCCTTTCAGAGTGGCATGACACATTGAGAACGCCTCCCCCCCACCAACAGTCCCCACCCCCCCCCAGAGCAGGTAAACCTCCACGCCGTGTCAGCACGCTGACGAGAATGCGCTCTTGCCGTGAAACGCATTTGGGGTTTCACTCCAAGCGTGACGCTCTCTGCAGTCTGGCCGCGTTTCTGCTCCGATGCATGCGGCCAGTGTTTACAGTGTGCTGGTAAAAGCGGAGGGTCGGGAGAAATCAAGCCGTTTCGCACATTAGCGCCCGTCTAATGCAGAGCGCAGACGCACACGTGCAGCGTGACAGCGCGCAGCGTTCCTGCACAGGCCTGTGCTTCTCATTATTTCTTGTTTCCCAGCAGAAAGAACTGCTTCCCCCCCCCATCAGCATATACTTCAGGCAGCTAAACCAACACACGCCGATGTCTTGTCAAAGTACGGCAAAGGTTTTGATGGAGGCATGGCAGAGCAGTTGCTTCCTGGCAGCCCTCCCTGCTCCACAAACATTCTTAATTATGAATAAAACCCCGGACACCCCAGTTAACTGGTTGCCATGGACACCGTGCTCTCAAAACCTCTCCTTGCTCTACTACCCTGTTGTCTCCGGCTCAGTTCAAAATCCCCCCCCCTCGCCCCCCCTCGGCTGGCGCCTCCTTCCTCCCCCTCCAAAGCGAGGTGAGCATGTGGACCTCTATCTTGCAGCCTTTGTCGCGGTCAGAAATGCCTCAGGTGGCTCCTGCACATCACCTCAGACTGCTCCAGGAATAAGTCACTCCAAAACCAGCTTTTGTCAATTAAACCGATTCACATCTCTAAGGTGGAAGATAAAAGAACAGAAGTTTGAGACGAGCAGCCCCCGTCTCTCAGAAAACAGGCATGTGTGTCTGTGTTGCTGTGTTTGTGTGGGAGCGCTTACACGCTCCGGTGAGAGTGACAGATAAATAAGACCACAGAGGGGAAAATGACACAAAAAAGTGAGGTGAGGGGAGGAATAGAGGGGGATGGGAAAGAGGAATGGGGACCGCGGGGGGAAAGATGCAACCGCAGATCACCCAACTCCCACCAGGCAATTTCACTGCCATGATATCACTCATTTGGGCTTTCTCTGTGTGTTTATGATAAATCGTTCATCCCATTTGCATGCCGATGGATTTTCCTGCAGGAAATTCACAGCTTGGCCAGGGCTGAGCAAGGCAGGACGTGGTGACCTCACGTGCAGGCCAGCGGAGCCTGGGGCCATGACGTCTCACCTGCCCACGCACACCTGCGTGCGGCCGCCCGGAACGAAGATGTCACCGCGGGCGGCCGGGCTGAGCCACGTTACGCGATGCTTAGAGAGCCAGGCGCAGGCCGGTTACAACAGCAGACCGAGAGATGCCAAGAGACGACTGACACAGGATGGTCTGTCCTCGCCACAGGGGAGCCATTGTGAGGGCACCACTTCATAAAGGAGCTTAAATACAAATAAAAGCACTATGACTCAGCCAGCTGTGCAAGCACAGGCCAGGAGGTTCAGCACGGCCTGGAGGTGAACAGGCAGGCCAGGATCAGGCGGAACTTACGCTCCTTATGAGGACACGAGGAACAGCGTGAGGCAGGGCAGACGCCTGGAGGAACCTCCCCGAAACGCAATCCACTCACGCCATCAACGTGATCGACTTCGCTCGCAGAACAGGAGAAACAAACATCCAAGATGAGGAGTGATCTGATTTGCGGTCTTACCCCCTAACCCCACAAAGAGAAGCGACTGGTCACACCATGGTAACGGTTGGGCCCCCCTCTGCAAACAGCTCCGCAAAAGCAGCCAACAGGACCACCGGGACGGCCCCCCGCCAAGTGGAAACCAGGACGCCGTCTCCTGACCGGGTCACTGCCGATGAGGGGGAAGCAGTGGCATTTACGTCTCTGGGTGAGGAGGACGAGCCACGTGGAACCTGACCAACCGTGTGGATTGGACACGCTCTGCCGACGTGGTCCGTGGGCTCCCGGATCATTGCGTCAGTGGGCTCCCTCAGCCAACCCCCCCCCCCCCCCCCCCCCCCAATGTCATTTTCGGAGAGAACAGCGCGATACTCTGACCAACACGGAATGCCACGGCTTGGCCCTCAAAATGGGAACCGCCCTGGGGTCACAGAGCCATCTCCGGCATAAACACAGGCTGGCGGAGGGAGGCAGGCAACCATCCACTACCCCATCTGACCGTCGCCTGATGAAGGCCGGGCCAATTCCCCCGAAGCATGGCAAAGGTCCGCTCAGGCGACAGGGAACACAAACAGCGAGGGGGACCCGAGACGCCAGAGCGGCCCGAAAACAAACACCACGGGAGGAAGGGGACTCACTCGTCATCAGCACGGCCGCACTGGGTTTCCTGCAGGCCTGAGTCGGAGCTGGCAGGGGAACGCCACATGCTGCGTTTGGACCCGGGAGGACGGCACGGAACCAGAACCCGCCCCGACAGCATGGGGCTGAAGCCACGTCAGCTTGTGGGACTTGAGCGCTGCATGGGACACGTGAACGACACGGAAATAACATGCAAATAAAACGACGAGCAGGCCCAGCTCCACGGTCGACCGACGAATGTCACCGGCCCCCCCACCACGAACTGGGCAGGAAGTGCTGAGGCTCCTCCCCTAGTGGCACCACAAACAGATACATGCCCCACCCTGGAGAAGGCAGGACACTGCACCCAGGCTGCCCGCCAACAAAAGAAACACGATTACCGGGGGGCTCGGGATGCAGAGAATCTAGGCGGGTCCGAGGTATTAGCGCTGCCATTCTGATTTTGGGAACGGGGGGGAGGAACGGGGCCTTTGTCCCCCGGGTGCCCCCCCCCGGAGCTAGCCGCACGCTCTCCCAGCACAGATTCTCACACTCTTTTTCAGTACAGTAACACACTGAAGCGCAACGGCCAACACAAAGGCCCGAGCTGTCGGACGGGCTGCATTCAGAGGCCCGTGGAAACTGGGGCCCCTGGGACAGAGCCGCCATTCAGCGGCGGCCTCATCACTGCATGGCCGCTGAGCGTCACCTAACCCCCCCACCCCCCCAGGACCCCCACAAGCATCCCGCAGAACATGGGAATGGGCGGGGGGACACAGAAACCATTCATCTCAGCGGTGGGGTCTCTGTGTCCTGACGGACAACAGTACCGGGACGTGACCGCTTCTCTGACATGCTCTGCTTCCGGGGACACCCTGGGGGTGGGGGGGGTGGGGAGGGGTCAGGGAAGGAGGCAACACCGGTGTCCCCACAGCACAATCTGGGGCCCACTTCCAGCTCTCCCTCCCCTTTTTGTCCGGGCCACTGGAACTCTCTGGATTACCGCCGTTCCCGGCCGTCAGGAGGGACCCGGTGGGGCCGTCTGTGACGCGCCCGCATCGGAGCAGAGAATGGCGGAGCCCGTGGGAGCTGACCGGCCGCGCACTTTCCCACGAGCCCCGCATAAAGACGCGGGCTCCCCCAGCACCCCTCGACTCCCACGAGGGTCCCATGCTCCCGAGGGTGCTCACATGAACACTCATCCGAGGGACGAGGACGGGGCTGCACTGCGTCACGCCGGTTGCCTGGATGCCCCTGCGTTGACAGTCTTCCCTTGGAGTTGGTACGTCTGCCAGAGGGGGGCGCCACACGGGGCGCTGGTGGGCCGCAGCGGCAACAGGCTCCTCCTTCCTAGAAAGAGCCTGTCCCCGCTTAGCATATGCTGTGAGCTTCTGGGTACTGAGAGCGCAGCATGCCCGGGGGACGGCCCAGATGTCGGCGTGGAGGGCTGAGGCTGGTCCGAGCAGAGCTCTCCACTGGAGCGGCATCGGCACGGCCCGGGTGCCCACCCGGGTGCCCACCCGGCGAGCGCCACGCAGTGCCCCAGATACATGCAAATTAATAACGAACAAGACTCGTTTCCCTTTGATAAAGACTTGGAAAAAACTTGTGCATCTGCTCGTGTTTTTATCCAGCCATTTTCTAAATATAGTCCTCGGTATAAGGAATTATTCCCATCATAAATTATGCATGGGTGGCAGTAAGGATTTGAGCAATCAAAATAAGTTCGGATCATTTTTGCCGCGCTTGGTGAACTAATCGCGAGAATTAGGCAGATGAAGCCCTTTTTGCAAATACAGATATTTAACAGAGAGAAAGATTATATATACACACGCATCTTATTTACTTTTTATTTTTCAAAATCCGACGCCTTCACACTCACAAATCCTTAGATGGCACATTTCACCATTTTGACTGCAATCAAACGGATAAATTAATTACCAAGGCACGATTAGCAGTGACAGCAGCAGGGTTTGGGGAAAGCAGGTTTAAGAGGCACTCCTCCGGATAAGAAGCACGTTTCCGTTGCCTTGAAAATACCTGCAGGATGAAAAATGCTTTCAAAGAGCATCAGAACTCAGAGGTTTCTGAGCATTAGCAGCTGGGATCCATCAGGATGGGTAACACACACACACACACACACACACACACACACACACACACACACACACACACACACACGCACGCACGCACGCACGCGCACGCACGCACGCACGCACGCACGCACGCACACACCCACACACACACAAGGATGCGCGCACACACACACCAGCCCCACAAACACACACACACATATATAAACACACACACACATACATAAACACACACACACATACATAAACACACACACATAGTGTTCTGTCCTCACGCTTTGACTGAATCGTAACCATTTTATATCGCCCAGCGTGCTATTAAAGTCCGTTCACCTTGTTTCAGATTTGCCCCCACAAAGGGCAGTGCATCTCATCAGAAAACAGTACAGGTGAGGCGTACCCTCCCATTTTCCCACAATGCACCTGTTTGACGAATACAGGACACCCTCATTAGGACTCCTCGGAGGCGTCAGATTAAAAGCACATCAGCATACAGGAGCGCAGTGCGATGCACATTTCCAGATTAGCAAAGGGGGAACTATAGGATACTCCTCATTAAAAGTTCTCACCCGACCAACTGAACCAAAATACAGCCATAATGAGGGAAACACACAGGAAAACAAAACGATCACTGAGTCGGGGTAGGATCACTGAGTCGCAGGCGTGTGTGAGTGGCCTGAAGTCCACTTTATGCCATTAGACACGGGAGAGTAAATGAACTCATCACCTGACTAACCCCACCCACAGACACCCACACCTGGCTAATGACCTTCTGTGCAATTACCAAAAAGGGGGCGGGCTGGCAAACTGGCATGCCTCATCACGCCCCCGGCCAGGCACCCATCGCTACACCGCGGCTACACTGTCAGCCTGCCGAGACGCAGGACAGGCAGGCGGGTGCCCCCTGGGATAGACGATGGGACCGTCTGCTGAAAACTGATTCCAGGAGAATAGTGAGCGTGTGGGGAACATTCAGGTGGAACCAAGGGAAAGAAAATACAGAATAGAATACAGGTGTCAGCGAGGGGCTCCGAGGGACGGGCACTGAGGGAGGGGCTCCGAGGGACGGGCACTGAGGGAGGGGCTCCGAGGGACGGGCACTGAGGGAGGGGCTCCGAGGGACGGGCACTGAGGGAGGGGCTCCGAGGGACGGGCACTGAGGGAGGGGCTCCGAGGGACGGAGACTGAGGAAGGGAGACTGAGGAAGGGAGACTGAGGAAGGGGCTCTGAGGGACGGAGACTGAGGAAGGGGCTCTGAGGGACGGAGACTAAGAAGGGAGACTGAGGGACGGAGACTGAGGAAGGGAGACTGAGGGACGGAGACTGAGGGAGAGGCTCTGCTCAGGCTTAGGGCCCCATTATGGCACACTACTCACAGGCCGCAGACTTGGACACACTGCCTCCTCGCGTACCATATGACCTTTCAACCCATGTGGATCGTTAGAGGGTCAGCCCCAAGAAGCTGTACTGATGAGTATAATTACCTAGTACATGTGCATGTGTGTACCTGGAGTCCCTCCCCCACTCAGAAAGACGTTTTTCTTTGCCGGAATTCAAGGTCCATCCCCTGGTCCAAACACCGGCACTCCGGTGTACCGGGTACCTTGACGAGCCCTTCACAGGCTTGTGTGTACATGTCCTGCTACAGAGCGTCCCAGTCCCGAGGCATTCTGGGTCAGCGTACATCTGTGGCACATAAGAGGATAATCGGTGCCAGTGGAAATCTTCACACATGACGTGGAATCCATTAAGTCCAGACTGTGCACAAAGCGACAAACAGACGACCACGCACACGCACGCATGCACACGCACGCACACGCACGCACGCATGCACGCACGCACGCACGCACGCACGCACCCACGTACGTAACCCTAGCGCAGTGCCACTTTCAGGCCCTGCAGAGTGCCTCACAGCGCACTGCACCAGATCACACAGGGTCCCACCAGGTCCTGCAACAAAAGCAGAGTTCCTTCAAAACTCCTCTGCACGGCAGCGAAGCACACACCATCTGACAACATTCACAGGGCTGCTTGATATGAAGTTCAAAGGGTCTCCCCTATTGCATCGCCGTGACAACAAGGCGCGGGCGGGCAGGCGGGCGATAAGGAGAGCTCGCCGGCGTGGAACATCCAGGAAGACGCAGCTGGAGTGAGTCACCATCTTCTCAGCTCCGTTTAAGCACCGCATGCTGTACTTTTTCAGGATGGTGCTATTATATACCGTCCCTGGGCACCACGACGGCCTCCTGCTGCTGTAGTTTGCTGAATTAAAAGCCCCCCCCCCCAACCCACCCCCATCTCCACAGGTCGTCTCCTTCAGCTGCGAGTTTGGTACCACACACACACACACACACACACACACACACACACACACACACACACACAAGCACTGGTACCAGCAAGAGTCAAGAACCTGCAGGAGTTTACAAGGTCGACAGAACTGGCTCCAAGACCAAGTGATCCACTTTCTTCTGGCCGTTTCGCAGTTTGTCTTTCCCGACAGAACCTCGGCAGCGTTCAGCGCCGCCGGCCCTCTCCCTCACGGACGGGGAGTCCCCCGTCCTTGGAGCCCAACAACGAACCACACTGGATTTTACCTGTGCCGAGATGAATGCAGAACCACTGGCCGTACTCAGGTGCCTCTGACACTCTCAGTAATTAAATGACTAACGTGGCGGGCTGTTAACGAGACGCTGGCGCTGCGTCACAGTCAAACGGCGACCTATGCACCAGTTCAATGAATAAAAAGATAAATGGGAGTGCAACTTACTCCTCAGCAAATCTATTTCCCACGAGCTGCACAGAGGCCTCCGGGGCAAGACAGCGGCTCCTTCCAGAAACGGCAAAGCCCCGCCTCCCACGATGGATGCGTCTCAGCCTGGCGGGGAGTGGGCAGATGTGCATATAAAAACACTGACTTCCTCGCCGTATTTGAGGTATAAGTAAGGAGGTCGAAATTGCCCTCTTTAAGTACTTTTCCCCAGCACAGCTGTGACTAAATGGATTCTGGAAACTTCTGATGTAAGGGTGAGAAAAGTGCCAAGCAGGAGTAATTGCAAGACGGTACGCCCCATCTCCCCCCCCCATATTTTTATCTCTTCATTACTCTGCACAAGGCAGCGTCTTGTTTGGGTTCGAGGCTGTGCTTCTTATCGAAACTTGCAGGACCTTATTAAACCGGCGCCTGGATCGGGTCAAAGCCTCTCTTCATCCTCTCCCTGCCACGATGCGGCTGACACAGACCCGCTAGCTGGTCTCCGTTCTTCTCCCAGTTTCAGCAGTAATGACAGACTTAGTGCTGATCCTTTCCATAATTGATGCGGGTAGAAAGACACTCACAGCACTGCGACGGGGGGGGTTTGCTGACATGACAGGCACCATGTTTGAGGGAAGCAACTGGAGCAGTTCCTCTGACATCTGCATCCACCACACCCAGTCGATGTCCCCCCCCCCCGCAGGTTAACACAGGCCGCCCTCTTTGTCACGGTCTAGCCCTTCACCTGCCCGATTGCTGTCCTTTTTCCCCAACACACTGCAGAGGCTCAAGCCAAAAGGATGGGACTTGCTTCATACCTGACCAGGCCGCCTTCCAGCGTTCTCTCAAAACGACCAGCTGTTCCATCCTTCGCCCTTGGTGCTTACTCAGTACCACACATTACATTAAACAGACGCCAGCCTGACATCTCTCCACCTGGAGGAGGAACCTTTGCCGAAGGTCACATCCTCACCGGAACTCATTTACTTGGACGACAGGAACCCCTTCTTTAGTTTCATCTTGACCAAGGCAGTTACCGTGTCACTTTCTGCTGATGCGTCCACCTGCCCGTACTTGTTTGGGTTTAGAAGAGATTCAGAAGATGATGGACGATATGGCGAAGCTCCTAGACAAAGGAGAGGTGGCGATCGAGTCATGGATGACAGCAGGTTCCCAGCAAACGGCTCCTAACAGACTCCACACCGACTAAAAGATAACACAACTCCTGGCCTTTTTACAGCACGGGGAAAGTGCTCTACTGCATGATACTGCACAGAGGCAGAGGCGGATCCACAAGTCTGTTTGCACGTCTCTGGTGCCCTGAGCTTGGCAGCGTTCGCCAATCCATACATCTTCCTCTAATAAGCTGCGGGGCACCAGTTCGTCAGTGTATTAAAAGGCTACCGCTAACTGCGTGAGGAAGAGACAGTTAAAGGCCCATCTCCTCCTGAGCGGGATGGAAAAATGGTTAGTACTCAGGCAGGACCCACACGCAGAGCCTGCTGTTATCCCCTGCTGATAACAATTAACGTCGACAGAGACGTCTGTCCTGATAAACCAGTCAGGGAGGACCCTTTTGCCTACACCTCAATCTTTGTATTCCAAGTCACACGGCAAGCCCACTTTCAAGGCAACCTCCGAACCTGTCGTGTGTGCGTTTGACGATCGGAACCAGGGAGGACTCGACAAAGGGACAGTCAAGGAGGGGAGCATCACTCTGAGCGAGCAGAGCTCACCACCGGAAAACAGGATGGGGACATGGGAACAAGAGGTGGCATGGGGGAGACAGCTGCAAGCATGTTGCAAACAGCTGGGCCAACACACAGCCCCTCAGACGGTGTTTTCAGGGATCGCCGCACCCAGGTGCAGGGGGCAAACACGCGCGCTCTCCTGCTTCCTCTCAGTCCCAGGCCTTTATGTTTGTGCCAGTGATCCATCGCCCCCCCCCGCCCTGGGTCCCAGTCCATGCGGGCCCACCCTTAAGAGCGGAGAGCACATTTCCAGCAGACCGGGCCATCTGGCGTGTCACTGGAGCGGGGCGCTGGAGAGAGAACGCGGACACGGACGGGCTTGCAGGGGGGTCGGTTGCTAGGACACTGCGAGCCAGCCGCGAAGCATCTTAAGGCAGAACAGTTGGGAGACGAACGAGCAGATAGGAAAGCCTGGGCTCTCGGTTTCATGATGGCTCCCTTCGCAGAGCGAATGTTACAGGAGAGCAGCAGTGTGTCACAGATTGGCCAGGGTGTGTGTGCCTCTTTTAACTGATGCCATAACATTGGCAAATATGGAGGTCATTTTACTGTTTATCCATTCACCCAGCTGGAGACTCAACTGGCACAGGACGGGCCTCACCTAAAGGCACAGCTGCTAATCTCTGCTGTGATTGGATCACGCTAGTAAGGAAGACCCACAAATCTCTGCTGTGATTGGATCGGGCTAGCAAGGGAGATCCACTAATCTCTGCTGTGATTGGATCGGGCTAGCAAGGAAGTTCTGCTAATCTCTGCTGTGATTGGATCACGCTAGTAAGGAAGATCCACTAATCTCTGCTGTGATTGGATCACGCTAGCAAGGAAGTTCTGCTAATCTCTGCTGTGATTGGATCGGGCTAGCAAGGAAGATCCACACATCTCTGCTGTGATTGGATCGGGCTAGCAAGGAAGTTCCGCTAATCTCTGCTGCGACTGGATCAGGCTGTCAAGGAAGTTCCGCTAATCTCTGCTGCGACTGGATCAGGCTGGCTTCTGGCCACTCCATTACCCCATCCATTCATTTCCGATGGACCCAGAGGCCTTGGTCTTTTGGATAAACCCAACGTCTATCACTCGATGCAGTCGCCCCCCAATTTTTAATCTCTGTCACTGGTCCTTTGGGAAGCACCCGGACATGGACGGGCAACGTTTGAGAGCGAGACGATAAAACGGGTAGCAATGGCACGTGTGTGACCCCGTCCGCCCACGCGGCACAGTACGGCAGACCTGTCATGGTGAAGTACCTGCGGAGCAGATGGGTCATTAGCACAGACACGTAAACAGTACCGGTAACACGGCGGAGGCATTTCCATATTAAAGTAAAACCCTTTGTTCATGGCGCCTCCTGAACAGCAGCAAGCACAGGAAATACAGCCGCTTTGGCTGTGATCTTCTCAGGGAAAAGCAACACTAGGGCTTCCCTCGCCTCTCCCCGTCCGGCGCCGGAAAGAGGCAAGAAAAAGGGCTCGGAACTCCTCCTCGCCACCTCGTAATTCTGCTGTCTGCGGACGACCCGGAGCCGGACCCGGAGACCCAGAGTGGCCCTGGAGGAATGGCCCAGTTCTGCTCGGAATGTAAATGCACGGCTTGCGTGCCTGTGTGTCTAATCAGAGCCTCGTCGGGGATGGCGAAAAGAGGATTGGCGGAACGGGCCTCCCACAAAGCGAGCAGGTCCACACGATGTTCCAGAACATACATCTGTGGCTGAGAGCCGCACACACCGTGCCGAACTGCAATCATCCCCACTTAAAGATCATCGACAAGACTCCCGGGTTAAGATTTATCTAACATGTTTGGAAAGGATTATTCTCAGATGAACTCTCAGGCTGACAGGAATAAAAGCTTTAAGGACAGTTTGTCATATTCAGACAAAACTCCCAAATGCATACAGTACCTGCTGAAAAAAAAGCATTCAGGTCTATATATTACAGCTCTTTTCTTTCTCTCTATAGAACAATTAAGACTGAGGTGTGTTAATCACTAGTGTAATGAGCCATGCGCCATACAGTCGGCTAATACATATTCACGAGTCAGCGATTATAATGTTTGCATATGTATGACTATTAAAACCATGTAAACCCCCCCGCGCTCCACAGCCAGCAACCAGAAACGAGGGGATAAAGTGGGGGGGGGGAGGCGCGTGTGCTGGAACAGAGGGTACTTTACCAGCTGACAGTGTCACAGCCCCCATACTGTTACTGTAAAAGCTAGAATCTACACATGCAACAGCCCAAGTCTCCTTTCCTTAGAATCTCCCCCAATTCCTTCAAACAACAGGACCTCTTGCTAATTCTCTCTCGATGTTCACTCAGCTCTGTCAGTCTACCAGTACAGACTGGTTCTCGAGGGGTGTTAATCATGTCATTACCATGTATCACGACCTCAGGGTGTAATGATCTGGTGCTTCATCGCCCAGAACACGCCAGAGAAACCATGTTCCTTCCAAGCCCACCGAGCCCCTAACCCTCGCAGCTGCTTCCATCCAAACCAGGCGGATCTAACAGTATTCACACCCCATCCATCTACGGTCATAAGAGTGTCATGCCACCTGTGTCATTGTGGCAGGTGCTCCGATCTGCACACGAACACCTTGGGTTCTTTGCTCATGGGTACTATGCTTTACATACGAGCCCCCAGCCAGCTGGTCTCATGCTTACACGTCCCTGAGCTCCTGCAATACCAGGAGTGCCGAGACGACTCTGCGAACCAAGAACCCAGCAGATCTAAATTCAACAGCAGAATCCAAATGTTACTAAGAGCTCCCTGACAGCAGGCTCAAACAGCATGCAGTGAATTGACTCGACTCGCAGAAGCAATCAGACAGCACCCTGCTTGCATCACTCCCATGTCTCTGCTATTGCTATTGTCATTTTCGACCACATCCATACCCAAAATCTCGTGTCGGACCGCCTCCTGTTCTCACAAAGGAGACAGCTGAGGGTGGGCATGTCGACCGCTGTCATGCGGATCCCACAAGGCTCAGCAGCGACACACGTGGTGTTCCGGTGTAACTACACCCCCTCTTAGCGAAGGCTAAGACAATGGGCGTGAGATGTACCATGCTGACCCACACTGGGAGAAGTCTGCAAAAGGAGAATGGTTTGCGTTTGTACTTTGATGACGGGCCAGCTTTTACTTTTATAAATGATACTTTTTCAACAGTTCATGCTTGGTTTCCTAAGCAGGCATGCCGCATTCTCTGCAAAACTGGAAAAGCCACAATAGATTCCCCCCCGGATTTCTGCCGTTACCAGGGTTACTGTTCCAGGTTCGGTCGTCCATTGTGAAAAATTCATCGGGGGGGGGACGTTGCGTCTTTGTGTCTGTCGGCAAGGAGGCCGTCAGTAGGTAAACACCGGCACTCTTGCAATTCATACGCTCGACCGTGAAGACCGGACAATTCTTTGAGTCCTTCCTGACTCCCCACGAGAAGATTCCAGTGTCGTGCTTTAATAAAAGAGCCGAGGCGGTCGACTGGGAAGCCTGAGCGTGTGGTCGACGACGCCACACACACACAGTCCCCCAGCGGAGCCAGTTAGAAAATCCTGGTGTACCCAGTGACATGTCTTATTAAATCAGCGTACGGCAAAGTGAAGTGCAGACTGAGCACTTCTCTCCCTCTAGAAGCACTGGATAAACGCGCGGAGATCCATTTTAATTACAAATGGCACTCCAACAGCCTTTTCCGGCAGCATGAAACGGAATGCTGCTTTAACAGGATACGGACATGAAAGCCGATGGGTTTAGGCTCACACTGCCTGGTACATGGTGCTGTCCAGAAGCATTAGGTACAGTCCCTCACATCTGAGCTCGACCCCCCCCCCAGCATTCTGTCACTCGAGTCACTAATGAAAAGCTCGTATCAAGTGCAGGGCCACCTCCCGTGACTGAAAAGACGCAGCTGAGCCAGCCGTACAAACTCTTAGATGGTTCTGAAGTAAACAAAGTGAGCGAAATCCTCTAATCTCAACGAAAAACAAACTCGACTCCGAGACGCAGCACTTTAAATGTCCTATGATGTATAATTCAGCTACCGGTCCTTGAGTTCCTCCTGCCGAAGGAGGTCCCAAAAGGACGGAAGGTGCTGGCAGGCCATGCGTAAAACGGCACTAATGCAGACGAGCGGGAGCGCAGCAGCCTGAGATGCGGGCGCACCCTCACCGCTGACATGGCCCTCAGGGATGCACAATCCTCCGCAAGAGGCTCCAGAAGCTGAATCGCAAATAAAAAATTAAAAAAATACACCCAAGGTTCCTCTCAGTTTATCTCCGCCAAGTCCCCTTCCCCCCGTGCAGCCGCTCCCTAGTCTTCGCCTGCCCGCTCCGCTCACCGCGGCAGAACCACTTACCAAGGCTGAGGGCTCTCTGGGGTTCAGGCGCAGAACAAAAAGCCGAGGCCTATGGCATCACCTTGCTGCAGAGCTCCAACGTGTACAGGAGCACCCTGGAGGGCGTGACAGATAAAGAAACTATCCATCCACTAAACATAGTACTGCTGGGGAAGGCAATGCCAGGCAAACGGCGGCCTGTAGCTTGAGGAAACCCAAGGGAGCACACTGCTATCAGAAAAAATATACCCATAAGCCACCAGGAAGGGGTCCACAGTGCCCGCGCTGCATATGACTGAACCAAGGGACACTCTTATGGTTTATACAGAGAATTGCATGGATCCTAGGAGCATAAGCCCACCGTCCCACCAGAACGGTCTCTTAAAACACCCAACTGCCGTCTCCGCAGGAACAAAGTCAGATACCTTCGCCTTGAAAACTGAAGCCAGATTCTTCCGCAGAGACGAGCTGAAGCCCGATTCTTTCTTCCTCAAAACTAGGATGAAGCCGGTTTTCTCACGCAGCTACCACTGTTTTGAACACGTCGGAGGTGAATGAATGCTCGGCCACTTATTAGGGGTAATGCTGCTACCGTGGTTGAGCGTCCTGTGGACCTCTTGCTTGAGGCCCTGTCCATCTGTCACCAGCCGAAGCAAAGCTACGGGAGTCTATGAAAGGCGTATGATGTATGATACATACATGTGTACACAGAACCGCTTCAAAGACCTCAGAATATTTTATATACACTAATTAGATCAGAAGTCATTTCAAGCATCTGGAATGTGCGAATTATGTACAAAACGGGATAGACAAACGAGCAGAGCTTGTGTGTGTGTGTGTGCGAGAGAGAGAGACAGAGAGAGAGAGAGAGAGAGAGAGAGAGAGAGAGATGCAACCAGTGTGAGAGTTGGCATCCTGGGAGATTAGCCTAACTCCAGGAGGTCTGGGAGCTCATTAAAGGTCTCATTGTGTACAGCATGGAATTTGGTCTCCATGTGTTGTGTTAACTATTGGTGCACAGGGCTGACCTGAGAAACCAAAGGCCTCATTCAGCCACGACTAACAGACTTACCATGGCTGAGACAGAGACCTTTAAAAAAAAACGGCAGCTCATGTCCTGTTTGGCTCTGAATTCATACGAAAGTCCCTTAAGGAAAATTCATTAACTTTGAGGTACAGATCTTTAAATGCACGACGCAAAGACATTTTTGGGTTCGGTTTGGGCAGAGTTTACGAGGCACGCCCGCTATGTGCGTGACTCAGAGGAGCAGAGTGAGCGTGCCGAGAGCGGGCTTTCGATAGCGCCGCCATCATCCAGCTACGGATACGGATTCCGGGTTGCGACAGAGGAAAGTCCTTCAAACTCTGCGTGGAGTTATCTGCTGCGCTGCGACTCCTGACTGCAGCCTGATCACATCCACGAGGCAGCCCTCTTTACGCTCTTCTCTATGCCACGTACGCACGGCTTCAGATTTGCCTGTTGCCTCTATTATTAAGTATTCGCATAGGTAGCTGTATGGGTCTGGGCTTCAAGGGCAGGACGCTGTGTTTTATGAGAAGCATTTCACACAGGTCACAATGAAGCGCAAATCCCTCTGTCCTTACCGACTGTGCGGCTCTGACGATGCTCTATGTTTAACACTTATACACACTGAGGCTCAAGCCACTCGAGAGAAGCACCCACTTTATAAACAAAGGTGAGCAAATGCAGATGTAGGTCGATAAGCTAATTCAGGTACTGAAACGAAACAAAAATAGAAGCTTGGTTCAGCTAAAATGCCTGCTCTAAAAGAGGCTAATGATTCAGCATTCAACTCCCAGGGCACGAAAGTCTTGCTCCCGCTAGACTCCAACACAACAAGGCTCTTCTCCGACGAGTCACAGTGTGAACCTTTCTTCTGCATTTCTCCTTCAGGTGATCTTAGATCTTCTCCTGGGTGGCTGAGCCGTGCAGAGATCTCACTCCATCTGCTGACGGCTCATTAAAGTGGCATCGCCACTGGTTTTTGTGGTACCAGGCTTAATGATAATCAGTGAACCGGTTCCTCTGAAAATACAGTTCAACGGCCCAACACACTGACCACCTAGGGGTCCCGTGGGCGCCTGCAGATTATTGTCAGCAGCTAGAAATTGTTACGCATGGTTAAAAATCATCTGCAGGCAGAAGTTTTGGAGGCTAATTAGCGCAGGGTTTTTTTTTCTCTTTTTTTAACCCATCACCTTGGTGCTCTCAGTCTAATCAGAGGTGCAAAGGTAAAATACTTTGGCAGCATGAAATGAGACCTGTTATATATCATTACAGTTTCAGCTCTACCCATCTGAGCAGCGGGGCATGAACTCAGCTGTTCATACAGCCAGGAGGACTTTCAGCCGATGTCTTGGATTCCCTATCACAGGCCCAGGGCTACTGAGCAGGAGCGTAAAATACTAACCGTTGCGAAGGACCACAGTAATGCGACGCATGGAATAATGGCACAAAGTTAAACATGAACCTTCTTCATGGTGGTCCTACACACCAGGTAATCAGCTGGTGTTAGTTTTGCGTGTAGGGTTCTGCTTGAGAATCCTCCATTTCCCCTCTGGTGGGACACCATTCACAGTCCCCATATAAGGCAGGATCGCTGGGTAAACACTTAAATCGGCCGTTTCCTGCAACTCAGTAGCATGTGCATTGTGTACTGGATCCCGAGCACACAGGACTATTCCATCCTGCTGACCCCATCTAGGATGACTTCTTCACCAAAACGATACAGCGAAAGGCTGGTATGGAGACAAACACAGGCACCAGAAGCTCCTACGAAGATCCAGGGTGTAACGGCAATAGATTTTATGGTGCCTCTGACCGCTACAGCCTTATCGACTCCGACGTCAGAACCAGAACGTAAACAGGGAGCCGACATTTCCTTGGGGGTTTTTTTAATCCAACATCTGTGGGAGTCTTAATATCCCCCAAAATGGCATCGAGCAGTAAAGCGTGTCAGCAGAATATGACAGAAAACCCCCATGAAATCATGGAGAGACCATATAACCGAAGAAAAGTTATGAGATTCTTGATTCCTGTAGGGCACTGCTTGTGCACTGCATGTCTGCGGTAATGTGTGATAATCTATGTAAGAGCCCCAGTTTACATTTTATGACCGAGAATCTCATCTCGCTGTCAAAGTAGCATGGAAAAAGACGACGTGATCCTTTGGTGTTATGTGAATAAAGTAAAACGGACTTCAAGACACCATAAGATATCAATAATAAAAATACTTTTGCAGTAACATTCTACCTTTAGCTCTTCCTGAAAAGGTACGATTTTTTCCAAAGGCTGACCAGAGAATAGGGTATCGGCTGACACTGCGAATCCCCTGACAGAAAGCCCAGCAAACACAAGAACGCTGGATCTCTCATACTTCCCTATTATTTTAGTTTTTCTCTCGTCTCCACAGACAGAGCCCCGCTATTTGCTATCCCTCCACCAATCGGAGCTCCTCCTTGCTCGACGTGACACAGATACGGTTCTCCCAGGAGAACAGCTCACCTGCTACAGCCATGAGAACCTTCCACGGTCCTCCCGCGAACATTCACAGAACGCTTCCCGGAACCTCGGTTCTGCTTTCCCTCTCGGGATGGGTACCGCAGCCTGAGGCTCCCAAACAGGCCCCGCCCCACCCTGCCATGCGGCCGCCCACTCTGTGCGAGGGCTGCAGAGGGAGGGACACACCCACAGCCGCAGGGGCTCCTGGGACTTCTCCCAAGGCGCCGTGGAGGGGATTAGATTAGGCAGCATATGCTGACACAGATCCCCGGATCCGTTACTCATTAGCTCGGCGAGGAGCGTCTGATGGCACAGTCACGATGGAGATACCCCCCACCCTGCACTCATCCAACCGCAGCTCCTTTAAACAATCACGGTGATTTCAGAGATGCCTCCAACCACCCACCACCCACCACCGACCCCCCACTCCCTCCACCCCCCACCACGCTGAAAACCAGAAGCAAGAATGCGGCAAGCCCGGCCCGGACTGTACCTCGCCCCCGTTTGGGCTGGTATCACACCTCCCACACGGTCTGACATGTCTGCAAAGCAGGTCAAGGCCATCTGCTGTAGAACTAGACCGTTAAATAGTCAGGCACGCATCTACTCATGAGCTCTTCCCAAAAGTCGGTCCGCAGAAGCACGCCTTGGGCTTCATCCACGCAACGTCTGATCTGGGCCGCAGACCGGCTGTTTCAGCAGCCGCCGGGATACGGGGCACTAATAAGAGCCGACGGGGGGATAAATCAAATGGAAGCAGGCCGTAATTATCATCACATGCGTCCTGCCATTTGTGCTTATTTAAAGGGTGTCTTCCATGTGTTGCCAATGAAGAGGCCGGGTCTGCGGTCAGGTCGCCTGATTGGTCTCTCCGACGCGTTCGTGCATCTTCTGTTGCGCAGATATGGCTCGGCCTGCGTCTGGGCCGGATAAAGATACCCCTGATATGGAATCCGTCTGTTTCCAGGACCTTCAGCATCCAAGCGGGACGCGAACGCAAGGGAAAACAGAACCTACCGTCTTCGGAAAACAAAAACAGAGCTTTAGATTGTGATGCTAGAGGACTTCGGGGTATTTTCACAGAAGCCAGGGTGCCCGGCGTACAAAGGGTTTTATTCATTTAAAGCGAGGAGAAAGGACTCTTTAGAGAGACCCCAGTGGCGATTCTTGGATTTTTTTTATGTGGGGGATATGAGAGGGGTCATAATTCGTACAGATGGGCCAACCTTATCATTAGCCAATGATATGGTTTTGAGTCAGTGAGTGACAGGGAAAAGATCACTTCTAGGGCCAATCAGCTTTCAGCCTTCACTAGTGCCCCTGTAGCCCCTACCCTGCACACGACCCAAAAACGCTCCAGAGCTGGCAGCCCCGGATCACCAGTCTCACCCACATGGTTCCTGTTAAGGTGCCAATGACACGGATTCTGCTTATCGTACTACACTAAGGCGACTAAGTTAATGAAATGGGAAGTTGTCCGAGAGTTTTATCGAAGCCAGCATTTCATGCACACTTCCTGAGCACAGAGCTTACCAGCTGCAGGAGTAAACACACAGAAATAGCACGCGGAGGCGGGTCGGAAGAAGCCTGAGAAATGCCTTACTGCCAGCGGCTCCCAAAACTTAATAAAATGCGGCAAATAAACGGAATTGCCTTAAATTCCCTATAGGAGTGGGAGAGATTACATTAAGGCTGTAGGAGTTACTTAATTTACTACAGCAATCACAGCGCCGTCGCTACGGGAACGACAGACCCGCTGGAGGGGGCAGCCAATCCACTTCAATTCCCATATTACCCATCAAGCCGCGCCCCCCACACCCCGACGGAGTGTCTGTTGAAGCTCCGAATGCACATCAACACCATGAAGAGCACATGATAGCCCGCGGGTTGCGCGTTTATCTTCAACGCCGACCCGTGTCACGCGTGCCCCGCCACAGAACCGCGATCACGGCTGCAGATGTTGGCGGCTTCCCGGCCCACATGAGGAGCTCGCCTCCGTGACCTGAGACTGACGGACGGCGGGGCTGACCCCCAATGGCGACACCCAGCCCCGATCCACACCGGCGAGGGCGTGAAAACGAGAGCGAATATTAACAAGACCGTTCCCCCTTGGTGGTCACAACAGGGTGGTTTCCATCTCCACACACAAGAGTGTTGCTGGAGGAACCCACCTTACACATGGGTAAGCTGGAGGTCCATTGCACAGGTGATTGTGAGCAACCCAGCACAGGGAATACCAAGCCAAGCTCTTCTCCCTGAACCATCATAAGGAGAGCGATTCCCCAGGCGTTCCCTGTAACCTCCGCCTCCCCCCTCACAGCCTGGTTAACAGCCACCGTCAATCAAACCCACAGCACTGCATGCAAACCAGGGAAATGTCCACAACGGTTCCCAGGCAAAATTGATTCGCGATTACGTGGCCGGACTGACACCCATGGGAGAGCACGGTCAGCACTTTGCCGGCGTAAACGATGGCTGTACAGGGGTTCAGAGGCACGATCCACCCACCTTCCACCCCGCTGTTGTTTTTAAGAATAAATGGGCCACTGGCTTAGAAGCACCAGCAGTAAGCAGATTTTTCTGACATTTTACATTTTTCATTTTGCCGTATACGGTCTACGAGCTGGAAAAAGCCACACTGTTCTGCCAGCATGTTCTCCTTTTCCTAAGCGTCCTAAGGACCTTGGTCATTTTACACAGCCGCACATCCGTCACAGGGACGCCGTCGGCCGGGGTTTGCACCTTCCCTCCACACCGCGGCCCCTGGGGACAAAGGGCCACTGTGAGACGACCCTTCCTCACTTCCGAGGGGCTTGAGAACGGCAGCGAAAACACTTGGCTCCCTAATCCGGACGACCCGGCCATTAAGTAAATCCGTCGCTCCGCAGAGGAGGGGGGTTCCCAGGAAGCACAGCTACCCGTGACCAGCTCCTTGACGCTCTAGAGCATAGAGGACAGATTAGCCATTTTCATTTGCCACAAACAAACACGGAACAAGTGCGCTCGCCGCCACAAGTAGGCGTGAGGAGATTAGGGAGGCGAGTGAGGGGGACCCATGCCAGCGCACCCGTGTTTCTGAGTGCGGCGTGACGGGGAACAATGCGTCGCCACGGTGAGCAGCGCTAACGCCGGCGGGCACAGCAGCACCGCTCCCGGTCTCCATTGCTAGATGCCAGCGGCTGGTGGCATGTGCGCCCCGAAGCGAGGTGAGCCTCTAACGGCTTTGCATTCACGACTCACTCCCGCACCCCCCCCGCCATTCCCAGCTCTGACCCATCGCCTAGGTTCCCTCCTCAATCCCACTGGTATGTGGACACAATGGGCCCCCAATACCACAGAGGTGGGGGGAGGGGCTTCTCTACTGTACGGCGGAGTCTGTGGGAAGGGCCTACCCATCGGACCCCCCACCCCCCAGCGGCTCCATGACATCCATCAGCATTGACACCCCAATGACAGCCCAAAGAAAGCTCAACGCCCCCCACTCCCACAAAAGGGCCCCCACTACGGTAATTTTGTCTCCACTCAGGCCTTGTTAAAACCACATGAGGGAGAAAGCAGTGGTAACCTCACAGTCCTGATAAAAAGCTAATTGGGAAAAGTATCTGTGATCACATATGGTTTTGCAGAAATATTGTAAACAGAGGTCACCTCTGAATTATGGTGAGAAGACAAACCGTACCCAGAACCATGCAAAATGAGAGGACTATCCCACCAAAGCTGGACCAGCTACGGCGACAATTACCCCTCCCCCAAACCCACAAGACACCCATAAGCATTTCAATCCTGCCTCTGCTACGTCTGGTCGCTTCTCCTGTCCCGGCAGCGGTTCCTGAACGCTGGCCCACTGAAACGGGAGCGCAGGTCAGGTCAAACGGGGAAGCGGACGCAGGGGGGAGGGTCGCGGTGTCTCGGAGCCTCGCCGGCCGACATGGGAGCCGAGGGCTTTCACATCGACGTGAGGCAGATGGCGTCACGCTCAGGTGAACGTCACCACAGGTAAAACTGTGTGTAGCTCCTTAACCGTGGGATGACCCCTCCCTCCCCCCCACCGAAAGGCAGAGCGGGTGGGAACCAGAGGCAAAGCACAACATAAATGCAATACATCAGC
This sequence comes from Brienomyrus brachyistius, assembly GCF_023856365.1. Taxonomy (NCBI): domain Eukaryota; kingdom Metazoa; phylum Chordata; class Actinopteri; order Osteoglossiformes; family Mormyridae; genus Brienomyrus; species Brienomyrus brachyistius. Next base: position 7,554,060 of record NC_064534.1, on the reverse strand, counting down.
AGGGGGCCAAGGATGCCTGTGAGGCACCAGCCAATACAGTGACGGTGGGGCAGGGGGGGACAAAGGGCTGGCTGAATGGGCCCCTGGGGGGGAGGCTGAAGAGGCCGCAGGAGGGACCAAGCGACCCACACACAGGCTCTCAGCACGCACCCCCCATGGGGAGCTCTGCTAACCGTCACTGTCCAGGCAGAGTCCCCCTTCCCACAATGCCCTGCGCAGAGAGCCGGCCCCTCTCGTTTGATCTGGTCGTTTGTTAAATGAGCGGCACGGGTCAGGAATACGGATGCGCTCCGCGCGCCAAGAAGCCAGCCGTGGCTCCCCCCACAAAGGAGTGCGCTCTTTAATTGCACGCCTTCTCTCCAGGTGACAGGAACGAGGACACTGCCATCACCCTGAAGATTCCTACAAAGCCCTTCCTCTTCGCACTGAGAGAACCGGGAAAAAGTAATTATAATGAGTGCGCTTTCAAGCCTGGTGCTTTGATAACACAGAAAGAGGTTCAATACAATACGGCCTGCGAACATTTTAGCGTAAACAATCGCTGGAAAAAGGAAGAGGGCAACATGAGCATGAGCTGCAACACCGGGATGGAACCGGCAGCCATGCTAGATTTTAACTTTTGGACTCAAGCTCTTAGGCTTCAACTCTGAGGGTCAGTGGGCTAAAAAGAAATATTCCGGCAGGACTCGGGGGGGCATTAAAGGGGAAAAATGTATGGGTAAAATCAATAAAAATCTGTAATTCAATATCCTACACACATATCAGATTTCACAGTTACAGGTTTGTATCTAGAACTATTTTTTTAAATCCGAATAACAAATTCAGATTCAGGGTTACAATAAGTTGGGGGAGGGGAGGCAGGATTAGATTAGTGTCTTTGTGAGACACGGCCTAACAAACTAATAATATTAAACGCGGTTGGAGAACATGGTCCTGAGGAGGGCGGAGCTCCGCGTGCCAGAGACATGCGGTGTCGCTCTCAGCCAGCTGGCGGCGACAAATCCGTACCCAATACCAGGAGCCACACATGGGAACCTAAGCTACACCTAAGCTACACCTTCTGAATTACCAGCTACCCATGTGAGAAAAATGTATAAGGGCAGCAGATTTGTCGAGGCCTGATCATCTACAGCTAGTTATCAGTGCTGTACAATATCATTTGGTCATCCAGCGGGTTTTCAAGCAATTGGGTGCTGTAGGCAACCTGGAATCGCGAAATCGGAACATATTCACCTCTGGCGGGAAATCCGAAGGATTGCCTCAACCCAGAGGCATGTCCTGGGCTGACTGAGCTGAGGTTGTCAGCGGATTCCCTGGGTCGGCGTTGAGTGAAGGTTCGCGTGAGTGTTGGCCGGCGCCAAAAAAATACCATGAGCAGACGGCATGCTGTCTTTCACTAGCAAGCAGCCCACCAGCGATCCACCACCAATGAGGCATGGAGGAAACGTTACAGGCCCTGCAGCCCATGCAGGGGCTCACCAGGGCAGCACCCCCTCCCCACTCTGCCATGCCCTCATCTTCTCACCTCGCTCTGGCTATTTTACACCCAGAGGAGCAAAACAGTAAAAATTAATATTCTGGCTAACTAGTAACAGTTCATTTTATGCAATTTCTGAACTATTAGGTATTTAAATAATCACAAAATAATTACGGTTAATTGGCTGTTTTATTTTCAGAGGAGAGGAATAAATAAAATATGGTGTTATTTATCTGTACAAACAGGCCTCAGAAACTCTCAAAGACAGACACAAATGTCAGGTCACAGTCAGAAATCAAATGGGCCAGTCAATCACGGCTAATTAAACCGAATCCCAGCTAGAATTAAAATCCACAGTGACACACACACACACACACACACACACACACACACACACAAACACAGACCCCTCCTGAGTGTGAGTGAAGTTGGCCCGCCTCCTCCCCACCCCAAGAAACCTAGAACCAGGTTTAAACCCAGCAGTCTAAACTAGTTCCCTCAAAGCTCAAAATATGGAGGATTATCGCTGAGCAGCAAAAGGGGCGATATAAATATTTTTTTTCTAAGGAATGGAATTAAAAATGCACGAAATGCCATTCATACCTGCAGCAGTCGGGCTGCCAGAAGCTCATCGCGCTCCAGGATTCAGCCGTCAGAGCCGTCAAAACTGCATTCCTTCCGCACAAGGCACCTGGCTGCCTGTTTGACAGGTATCTCTCAGCGCCCCGCAAAAATAATCCCCGCCAACGAAAGGGCCTCTGACCCCCTATAAAAACCAACAAGCGCAAGACAGGACGATCCACTTCACTGGACCGACGAGTCGCAGTGTCACTTAAACACCAGACTCACCATCAGCTCAAATCAGGACGACGCCCAGTGTGTCTGTTTCTATTTACCACATTGTGGGGACTAAATAAGAAAGTAAAAACCTGTTACTTTTCAGCTTGTGGGGACATTTTTCAGGTCCCCACAATATAAACCTCAATTTTATAAAAATCTGTGAATACCATCAAAAACTGAGAAATGCCAAAGTTCTTGTATTTTGTTTAGTTACTTATGGTTACGGTTAGGGCTGGGTGGGGGTCAATGCTGTCATAATTGGGAATCGGATTTTTCCCCACAGAAATGAATGGAGAGTCCCCACAAAGATATAATTACAAACCTGTGTGTGTGTGTCCACAGCCACACCCGTCAGCTACCCTTACGGCTCAGGGTCAACCTTACAGTCAGCCCTCCTTAACCTAAACATAGTAACACCCGGCAGAGACACAGGCTCCCCTTCAGTTCCGAAGAATGTGTAAGTAGGCAGGACTTCCAGCAGAACCGCTGGAGAAATCCGCGAGGAGCTGCACGGGATTCTGAGGGGCGTGCGGACATAAATAACGCACATTGCTAATCTGGGCTTATCTCAGTCGACAGGACGTGTTGAAAGGCACTACTTTTAAAAATAAACAGGCGGTGCTTAGCCAAACTCACTCCCTGGTTAGAAAAGCCCTGATTTTATTTTGCGCTGCAGCTGCGTTTTGCGTAAACATAACTAGCAACGGAGACTGGAGGAACTGCAGCCAGTTACGCAAAAGCCAGAAACACTTTGAGAACATAAAAGAAGAACAACAGACTCTGGACGGCTATCTGGCGATTCATCTTCGGCTTGGGCTAGAACAATAGTCGAGGCCCGGGGTCTTTTGGCGTGTGGCAACAGTGCCCCCGTGGGTGCGGGAGAGGAACTGCAGCGGGCACCCGACACAGCAGCGTTTCCATTACGGTACGCTGCCTTGCTCCAGGCCTCTGGTAATTCCCACCTGTTCAGATATTTAATTGAATACATTTCTATTTTAAGATGTGGTGGGGGGGTTTTTTTTCCACGGCAGTCTAAGAAACGTGAAATACTCACACTGCCATTTCACATTTAGCAGTGTTTAAAAAAAAAAGTCCTGAAAAACACAGGACACACACAGAAAAGCTGCAGTGACATAAGAGCACCTCGGCACGTGACATAAGAGCACACCGGCACGTGTTTACTGACAGACTGTGCAACCTGACACCTCCGCGACAAGTCACACATTTTAACCAATTTATTTATACATTTAGAACAAAGCCAGACGATCCGCTTAGGTGTCCAGTGCCAGCAGCCCCTAGGACCAGGAGACCTGTTTCGTCAGAGAAATGCCTCCAGAACAGGTACAATTCTGGGGTGACTGGCGGCCTTTTCGGGGCCAGACTTATGTGACTACGATGGGGAGAAGTGAGCACGACAGGAAGCCAGTTGGCACCTACCGGGAGAGTCCAAACCAAAGGGAACAGCAGGGGAAGGTCAGAGCCCAGATCCCAGTCTGCTACCAGTACCGGCCCACTGGCCCGCTGGCCCGCTAACGGGCACCTCGGTCCGTTTCAGGGATAAGACTACACCGGGGGGGGCTCCCTCCTTCCAGAATTCCAGATGGGAAGCAATCTGCCCGTGTTGTCCGTCTGTGAGTGCCCTAACAAGCCCCGAGCCTCCGCAAGTCCCCCGTCCTCGTAATCCGCCATGTGCTCGGCTCCGAGCGTGGGGGAAGTCCGAGCATCCGTTTCGCAGGGGAGCCAGCTCATTTAGCAAGCCGCCTGTTGGACAGCGCCAGCACCCGGCTCAGGGCTTACGCACGGTGCTGTGGTACCAAGCAGCACCATTTCACATGCATCTCCCCCAAGCACCAGGATTAAGGGCATCGAATTACAACAGGCCAGACCAAGGGTACGTAATCTGACTTTAAGGATAATGCATCTGGCTGTACAGCTTGGCCGAAACAAAGGAAATGAAAGGCTTCCAAGTGACTTTCAGCGCATAAGAAGGACAATACAGTTATGGAAGAGGTGTGGTCAGAGGATGGGGGTGTGGTTAGTATATGGAGAGGTGTGGTTGGCATGTAGAGGGATTGTAGTTTGTGTCGTCAGTATATTAAAGCGTGTAGTCAGTATGTGGAGGGGTGTGGTCAATGTAAGGAAGGGGGTGTGGTCAGTATGTGGAGGGGTGTGGTCAATGTAAGGAAGGGGGTGTGGTCAGTATGTGGAGGGGTGTGGTCAATGTAAGGAAGGGGGTGTGGTCAGTATGCGGAGGGGTGTGGTCCATGTAAGGAAGGGGGTGTGGTCAGTATATGTAATGTTCTTTTTGTTTCTGACCAGACATCCCTTACACTGTACTGTGTACAGTATTACTCCCCGGCAGACCGAATGGAAACTCTGAATGGAAGCACTTCCCACTGTCCCAAACCCAAGCAGAGTGGGACAAGCGCTTCCTTAGTCAGCCCCATCACTACCACCACAGTCCACAGACCAGGCATGCAATCCAGGCCAAGACTGCTGGGATTCAGAGGGTCGGCTGGCCCGTACCTCAACATCCTCGCTGCTGACGGCGAACTCCAGCGTGGCGCATGGAGCCTTCTGCTTGGCCTGCGTGGACTGGCCCATCTGGAGGTTGAGGCACCATCCGACGTGGTCCAGCTGCAGTCCAGAGACGTAAAACCCATCAGTGATGCCGCACGAATCTCTACCATTCCAAGCATCACCAGGCGTCCGGATGGTAACATTTTATAATGTTATACTGATGTTAGTCTGTGTAGCCAGTGAATATGCAAACAAGAAAAGGCTTAAACTTGATCCAGTCTGACTTCATTCAACATTCTCATTTCAAAACAACCGTCTTCGAGGAGCCTGAGTTTCTTCCCATAACTAATCACTGCAACCTGCTGCTCACAGGAACCCAGCGGGCCCATAGAAGGAGCTGATGAGGCGGAAACCAGCGATAATCCTGCCAAATGAAGATCTTGTTTCCCACCCAAGGCAGGAAGGATAGCAGCTGTGATCTGCTCACAGTCCCAGAGACAGACCGCTAATGGCACCAGCCAGACAGAGAGACACGAGCGGCTGAACTGCCCAGGATTTCAGGTGGGGCTTCAGAGATGCTGCCTCCTTGTGTGAGGACACATAGACTTAATGGCCACTTTACCCGGTACCCTATGTAGTACTAGGCTGGACCCCTCTCCAGAACCACTTCTTTGGTCAGTCAGTTGCGTGTTCAGAGGTGCATTTCTGCACATAATTGTCATACTGAGCCACTTCTGGTGTTCCTTTAACATGTTTGGCCATTCCGGTCTGACCACCCTCATGATATGTTCCATTTAACTCGGATGCTGGAAGTTGGAGCTGGGAATATCATCACACCCAAGTCAACAAGCCAGGTTCGTTATAAGCAATACCAATCCTAGCCAGGTTCGTTGTAAGCAATACCAATCCTAGCCAGGTTCCTTGTTAGCAATACCAATCCTAGCCAGGTTCCTTGTTAGCAATACCAATCCTAGCCAGGTTCCTTGTTAGCAATACCAATCCTAGCCAGGTTCCTTGTTAGCAATACCAATCCTAGCCAGGTTCCTTGTTAGCAATACCAATCCTAGCCAGGTTCCTTGTTAGCAATACCAATCCTAGCCAGGTTCCTTGTTAGCAATACCAATCCTAGCCAGGTTCCTTGTTAGCAATACCAATCCTAGCCAGGTTCCTTGTTAGCAATACCAATCCTAGCCAGGTTCCTTGTTAGCAATACCAATCCTAGCCAGGTTCCTTGTTAGCAATACCAATCCTAGCCAGGTTCCTTGTTAGCAATACCAATCCTAGCCAGGTTCCTTGTTAGCAATACCAATCCTAGCCAGGTTCCTTGTTAGCAATACCAATCCTAGGCAGTTTCGTTGTTAGCAATACCAATCCTAGGCAGTTTCGTTGTTAGCAATACCAATCCTAGCCAGGTTCGTTGTTAGCAATACCAATCCTAGCCAGGTTCGTTATAAGCAATACCAATCTTAGCCAGGTTCGTTATAAGCAATACCAATCATAGCCAGGTTCGTTGTTAGCAATAAGAATCCTAGCCAGGTTCGTTGTTAGCAATACCAATCCTAGCCAGGTTCCTTGTAAGCAATACCAATCCTAGCCAGGTTCCTTGTAAGCAATACCAATCCTAGCCAGGTTCGTTGTTAGCAATACCAATCCTAGCCAGTTTCGTTGTTAGCAATACCAATCCTAGCTAGGTTTGTTGTAGCCATTGTTAGCAATACCACTTGAACCACTACAAAGTTCACTTCTGTTAGTGAGGGATGCAGCCATCTTTAATTGTGAGGTTGGGGTAGTGGAGGTTCCTGCAACTTTCCGAGGTGGATGTCCAACTTCGGGTGCTTCAACTGAAATTTCTGACCAGGAACTTGGAAATTATGACTTACGAGTGGAACGCACCATCATTAACCAGGTGTTTTCACCCACCAAAATCCCATTGACTCTATGTTCTTTTGCTTGCCACTGGTTCGAGCCCCAGCCTCAGCAGAATAATCGTGTCTCTGCGTCTCCCTTGAGCGAAGCCCTTAACCCTCAAAACACCCCAGGGGTGGCAGATAAATGGCCGACCCAGGGCTCAGATCCGAAGCTTTGCTCTCAAATCTGCGTGTGTGTGGGTCTCAAAGGAGGACAAGATGGGGTATGTGAAAAGACTCATTCCAGTGTACCCGTACCTGTGCAAATGGCAAATGAAGCAGCATTTTATATCACATTCAAAAAGGATTAGTCGTTATCCATCCTAATGCTTAGACAATCAGTGTGTGAACCTCTGGGCCCAAATTTTCTACTGTCTGCATTCAGCTGCAGCCACAAGAATCTCCATTTGCTGCAGCAGGCTGTCCGCGTTAGCGGGCAACCCAGGCATGAATACCTAACAAACTGGCCGTTTCACGATAAAAAGGACGCCGTCCACAGGGGAGCCTGTCTCTCAGAAAAGTGACTCACATTCCCGTTATTTATAATCCACTTTTTCTGCGCGCTGCATAGTCACACGCTGCGATGACAGGCCCATTGACGACACTCTTGTCTACCTAGCCCCTACGCGTAGCGGGGGTGGGGAGGTGCGCTCATAGGAAAGCACCCTCAGGCGGAGCAAGGACCTTCTTTGAGGGGGGCCGATGACAGAGCCGCACCGACCAGGCAATGGCTGAGTTGTCCTTCTCCCTCTTCAAGAAAAACTGAGTCACAGATGCCTGAGTCTCACAGAGCCCAATTTCTCAAACCTGTCACAGGTAGTGTTTAGACTTCAAGGCCTTAGAAGCTTCCTAGCCACAGCAAATGCATACAAGTGGTGTAGGAATTGAACAATTCACCAAACTCAACATCAAAGGGAGGGATTCCAGGCCAGAGCTCACCTTTTTGGGGGCAAAAATCTTCTGTCTGAACATGTGGATTGTGTCTGGGCCGGCTGAGGCCCAGGCCTGCGAGAAGGCCTCTGCCTTGTCTGGCTGGAGATGGACGTTCTCCAGCTGCTGCATCAAGAATGCTGGCTTGACATTGTGATAGACAGCCTGAAAGGGGGAAGGGAAGGATGAGCAGTCTGAACTTCTCACCAGGACTCACCACAGTGCAACACGGCACTGCACCACACGCTGGCAACCGCAGTGCAAAAAGACAGTTTAGCCCACGTTGTTACAAAAAGACAGTACGAGTCTCCCATTCCCCTGCCTGCTAGTACTACCAGTTTACACCCTGCATGACGCTGAACTAGCAGTCCAAGAGCAGTCTACCTGACCCACATCAAACAGAAGGTTTAACTGTTGAACTTATCCTTGCAGGACAGCTTGTCAAAATCAGGAACTATTAAAGTACATCATTTATAAACTCTATGGCTGACTGTGAAGGACTCGGCCCTAGGCACAACCTGCCCTACGAATCACAAAGGAGCACTAGAGCATTGGACTGCCTGGCAGGGAGTTGGGAGGGAGCAAAAACATGGACTGTCTGGGGGTCCCGAAGGAACTTGTTGGGCAACACTGCACTACAGAGCTAGATGAGGAGTGACAAGGAGTGATCGAGTATGAGGGACTCAGCCCTGGGCACTCCTTACCTGTTCTATGATGAATGACACGGTTTCCAGCACCAGGCTGAGGGCCTGCTTCTCCAGCGATAGGGCGCTCTGCAGCTTCTCCTCCTCCTCCTTGCTGAACAGACTCTCTTCCTAACAGATTAAGTCACACACTCATTAGCTCCCATTCCAAAGCAACCCTGGTCGCAAAACTTGGAATCAGTACAAACACAGCAAGGGGAATTACAGCAGACTGATGGTCACCTCTTGGGTCAACGCCAAGATGATGATACAAATAAGGACAGCGGCATACCTTCAGGTGAACTCTCTGAAAGATCCGTGAGAGAAGCCTGGTGAACTTGTTAATGTCTATAGTGTTGATGTAAGTCACAGCTTCCTTAATGCTGGAAATACAGGAAGTAAATGTTTTAGTTTGTGGCCATAAAGTGCAGATGGGATGTAACTTGGAAAAAAACGTTGCACAGTTTAACACACGGGAGTATAACATGCGCAATTAAAAAAAAGAGTAAGAAATGATTTATTGTTTTTCAACAGAATGTAAATTTGCAAAGGAATATTAGAAGTCTTTCTGCCACTCAAATACAATACATTTTAAATTATTTATCTAATCAATTACCCGAACCTGACCGCAGTGTTTAAGTACGATATTACATGTGCTGCATGATCGATGGATGGATGAATGAATGGATGAATGCCCTCTGCTTCTTACGATAGAGATATGATAAGTACCTCGAAGAGTGAGCAAAGAACACGTTATATACGCATACCCCGCGACGCGTTTACCTCCAATGAAATTTGACATTATTCTCTACATTGTTAGTAAGAAAATCCACTCGAGCAAGATTATTTAAATAGGTTGCTTATGTACAGCTTTGATCCAAAACCATTAAAACGACACAGTGATACAGCACGGCGTTTGAAAGGAGCTTGGAAAATAATAATAATAATAATAATAATAATGCCACCAAACAGAAATCCTCCCACGTTTAACCTCGAACCTCAGAGGTCAGACAAACATCTCTTCCGTGGGACCTTTTATCAGACCGCAACGGAGCAAAACAGGTAATAAACCTGTAACAGCGGACAGACTGGCGCAGAATCCCTTACAGATGCGGTCACTACTGAAGGAGCTCACTGGTAAAGGGCTATGAAGCAGCAAAGCACCTACCAACTAGTAATATACACCGTTACACAGCCGGCGCAATCGTTAAGTAAATACGGAGAATATGGTGTGTGATTTTCAATACACAACCAAAAGTTATACAAAGTTAACCATATAAAACATTTGGTTATTCGCGTTAAATGCATTATAGAATCTAAGGGTTATTTTTTTACCTTTGGGTTTCTTTGATAATTGCAGCCATATCGGTAGTTTAACTGCGGACCCAGAGGTATTTCCTGCACTTCCGGGTCTGGATCACGTGGGCCGTGATGCAGTTCTAGAAATCATGTTCTACTAGAAAAAGCAAACGCCGTTGAGGCATTTATTACACTCCAAATGCACTAATTATTATTAGTAGTAGTAGTGGTGGTTGTAATAGTAGTTAAAAGTTTTTTAATAATCGTGTACTATTTTTTTGGCAATGATCTGTAGTTGTCACACCCGCGCCTCTCTGTTTTTTGTGTGATTTCTCTGTGCGCGACGGGTTACCTACGTATTACGACGATTATGTTAGTCGATGGAAATTGACCAATGGAAACTTAGAACTCATCGTTTGCCCCGCCCTGTGTCAAAAGAACGACGACTTAAAAAAGCAAGATAAGACTTCTGAGAGTCTTGGGGAAACTCCTAGATGGAGGTTTAGACAGATGGATCTCAAAGATGGAACTCAGAGAGCACACGCTTGAATTTTCTTTACAGTGTTATACTATTTCAGTACAGTTTTAGATGAGATTTTTTTTTCTTTCACAAAACCCACCTAAGCAGTATATTGACCCCAGAGGTCCGAAGGGTGTGATGAAGAAGAGTCACAGACTTGGTACCACAGGCACCGGACAAGGGACCGGTGCTGGCAGTTCTGGGGACTGTAAACGATGGATGGTCACTCTGAGTCTCTGCGTCTCCTTTTTTGGACTGGTAATGTCAATTTAAACAGACAGGTGCATCTAGTTTAACCAGAAGAAATCATAACAGAATCTATCAGCTTTCTTCATTTAAGCTGTTCTTTCAACCAACTTCTTAAAGAAGCTGTTATGAAATTCTCATTTAGATGTCATATGTGACTGCAAGTAGCAGATCCTTGAAATTAAATAATTTGTTATTAATATTTACAGAAATATTTTCTGTAAATTTAATTTGGATTTCTGAAGGAATGCAGAGCTGCCACATTTGGAATTTTAAACCGCTCGTTTTAATTAATTCCAGCTCAGCTGGAACAAAGAGTATTTAAAAAAAAATGGGGCTGATGGTGAGGAGGTACCAGGGTGGGAGAGAGCTGTGGCTGCTGATTTGGTCAGTCACGTTCACGATGACATCACGATGTGGCTTGCTGCTGCTAAATCATGCACCTGTCTTGTATTCCGTCTTCCTGGTTCATTGTGAGTCCTTCGACTTTACACGTGAATACTATATCACTATATAGTAAAATAATAAAGCAAACAATATTTGAACAAAACCCGACGCACAATAATCAACAATTAATGAACTCCAGCTTTCTTTACCTTTAATCCACCATGTTTAATTTTCTGATTTAATATTGCACAGTGTAACTCACCAGTCTGTAATTAAAGGCTTTTGGATAACTTGTTCCATTTTAACAGAATTTTAAATATTTAATTGGATTTCTCACTGAAGGGGTTTAATTTTCCTCATGCATGCATGACAGTCCTGAATTATGGATTTTACTCTGAAAGCGCAGTGATAATCCACACCTGGAATATACGTATCACCAAGGTATTGATACCATCCACAGTGCCTGAAAATATCTAAAATATATTGAATGATACTGTGAGTGTGATCGTACCAGTATTTTGAATATGTGAATAAATATCAGGTATTTCTGAGTACTGCATCTGAGGCAGGACTTGGGGGCTGCAGTTTCATTCTCCTTGGATTAACCTTTTATTGCAGTTAAAGCTTATCCAGCAAAGCTTTGAAGTTTGTGAGACGATGTGGCAAATGTCACTTGCACTTGGAACTGACCCCATTGTACCCAAAGAAAAATGATTCATCCATCCATTTTCTGTGAGCACTCGTCCTATTCAGGGTCTCAGAGCCTGTCCTGTGGGCACAAGATAGGGAACAACCCAGGAAGGAGTACCAACACTCACACCTGTGGGCAATTTGGTAACTCCAGTTAACCTCAGCATGGTTTTGGGATTGGTGGGGGATACTGGCATACCCAGAGAAAACCCCATGACAGCACAGAGAGAACATGCAACCTCCATGGCAGAGTGTCAAATCCTGGTCCCAGCGGTGTTAGGCAACAGTGCTGTTCACTGCACCACCATGCCGCCCCAAGAAAGAGAAGTATCGTGTCTGGTTCAAAGAAAATACTTGTATTTCATGCCTGTAAATCTTGTGTGGTTGAAACTTTGATGAGGTGCTATGATTCATCTCACTGTGACTCTGTGTGCTTATGGAGAATGGATGGATGGATAGATCGATCGATCGATGGAAGAAGGCCAAAATTTTGGGGCCAATCCTGTTTGGGAAAGACCCTATATGCAAATTGAATCAAAAATTGATTATCAATGATCCTGCTCAGGACATGTGGTTCTACATACTTATGAATCGTGGTTCTACTGACTTAAATGGCCCACGGTGTCTTTCTCTGTGTACCAATTGCTGTGACTATGTGACAGTCAGATACTTTGTTGACTGTTTGAAATGCATCTACAGACAGACTTCATCTGTTTTGCGTACATTGAAGTTTTGTATTTCTAAAGTATGGCTTTAAAAAAGGCAAAATGTGCAAATGTTTTCAAAACAAGACCTGACTTTGTGGTATTTGCACCCACATTAAATACGGTACCTGCAGACGTACTGAGCATTGCCTTATTTCAGTGTTTCGCAACCCGGTCCTTGGGGACCCACAGACGGTCCACGTTTTTGCTCCCTACCAGGAGCTAGAAGGGAGCAAAAATGTGGACTGTCTGCAGGTCCCCAAGGACCGGATGGGGAACACTGCCTTATTTGAAATGGGCTCATTGTTTTCCATCATGGTAACAGCCAGAGGACACATTATTGTATGGGAAGCTGGGGGTTTTTGCTGCATGGTGAAGAGGACCTCCTGGCCCTTGTGTGTTTCGCTGTTCAGGGAATGGCCGTCTCTGTGCTGGGGCCCACTCTCGGAGACCTGGCCACCAACGTGGAGCAGAATATCAGCAACATCTCCTACATCTTCGTGGGGCGTTCCGGAGGCTATATGTTAGGCTCCATGTTGGCGGGGATCCTCTTTGACATCATTAACCACCAACTCTTGCTGGGTAAGTCAGCAAAAGAGGGAAAACAGCAGCCCACAGTCAGGTGGACGCACCCTGAAAGGGTTAAACAAATCATTGTCTTGCACGCAGAGTCTACCTACCATGCTGCTGAGACAAGGTGTATGTGTGCTGGGGGGAGGGGGGTTAATATTCAGCACATCCATTCTCGAGCACTTTGGTCCCTGAGATAAGGTGTTTGTGATCTGCACAGATCTGTTCCTTAATGGTGCTTTTATATACCTGTCAAAGGGCAAAGGGCAGCCTTTCTGAATTTCAGCCTGGTTGTGGTGCTTATGCTGCTAACGGGGGCTCTGCAAATCTAACTGAGGTTCAACACGAGGGGGAAAAAATGGTGACAGTAAACTGTCTGACTATTTCCTCCACGTGTCAATAAACAGCAAACTGAGAGTATAAACGAACGTAAGTGCAATTTTCTCCGAAATAACACTGGGAGAAGCTCATAAACAGGAGCGCAAACACATGTACTGTCAGGTTAGACTGGCTGGACTTGATTAATGACCATTCATCCGTATCTGCATGATACACTATAGTGTCTGTGTGATATGGCGATATGACCTTTATGCCTCATAATGACATACCAGTGTACAGCTGTCTGCCTCACCATGAGTGTTCCTACCCCTGCCCCTCTTCCAGGGTTTTCCATGGCACTCACAGCGTTCGGCATGCTGACGGTCCCCTTCTGTAAGACGGCCCCGCTGCTTGCTGTCTTGATGTCCACCGTGGGTGTTTCTATGGGGTCTTTAGACACAGGTAAGGCAAGGATCCATGACACTGTCACCAGGATTAATGGCTGTCAGACTTTGACGTATCACATGCCATTATACTGTTTCATTACACAGCGTACAGAATGCTCCCCCCACCACCAACCCTCCGTGATCTTAATCTTCTTGTAGGCATAATTAGTGACTGGTGAATACTCTGATTTAAGCTATTTTTGAAAAATGCTGTTTCCGTTTTATAATGATCAGTTAAATATGTATATGTGTCTGGTGTGTGTATATGCAAAACATATATATATATATATATATATATATATATATATATATATATATATATATATATATATATATATATATATACACCTACTGCCGCCTGATGGTTACTGCTTGAGGGTATTGTTTAAAAACAAGAGCACTTACTCTTAATATACTGCTAGGTGAATATAAAGTAAGGTTTCAGCAGCAGAGGTAGGTGAGAAAAATAGAGTGGAAGACTGGAAAAGGAGAAGGGATTTGTCAAAGACAAGAGGCAGCCTGTCACACGGCCTGATCAAGAGCGATGTCTGCAGTGAGTGATACTTCAAATAGCCCATGAATAAACCATGGAGCGGCTTGTCCACTGTGCTGCTCGCTCCCCCCATAGCCGTTTGACCTTCAGCCCATCCGCCTGAACCTGTCTTTTTTCCATTTTCTGCAGAGTGTTGACCTGCTGTGAAGTTCCTCATATCACCCGAAAATTGCAAAATAAACCGTCGTCAGTGTGTCACACAAAAATGCCATAATATTATGGGCTGCGGTTTACAGGAATGACATTTAAAGAATAAAAGATCAGCAGCAAATGCATTCTTTTGCACAAATACCTTATGCTTAGTCAGTAATTACAGAATGACCCATATGCATGTGCCTGATTATCAAAGGCCTGATTATCGAAAAGGAGTGTCTATAGGGACACCTTGAGGAAAATTAGGGAAATGCAGCTTGGTAACCTGAGGAAAAATCCTGGCATTAATATTCATAAACAATATTTCTCGCAATGCTGTTTTGATCTCTCAGGGAAGATGATTAGAACCCCTCCAGTTAGAGAAACTAAGAAGTTCCTCTCCAATTAACCACCCCACAAGCCTGTGTTTTCTTTTTATAGTGCTAATTAATATGCACAACAAAGCTAATTAAACCACCACTAGGGGTCCTCACTTGCAATAGGTAAATGACACTGTGTAGACAGGTCTCAGTTGCCGGACTCTCGGTGCAATAAGGGTTATGTCTTTGTTGACCAAACCACCTGGGAGCTTTGGATTGATTATGATTGGTTGTATTAATTAAGAGAGGTTCAAAGGTCACCTTGATGAAGGTGGCCATGCCTTAGCATAATGTGCTGTTTTTTTACTGTCTCCTGCTCTGCAGGTGGGAATGTCGTCATCCTGAACACCTGGGAAGCCCGTTCTGGACCTCACCTACAGGCGCTGCACTTCAGCTTCGCCGCGGGGGCCTTCGTGGCGCCCATCGTGGCTAAGCTGCTGTTCGGAGATGACGAGCGTCCGGGCCAGACGGACGGCCTGGGGATCTGGGACGGCCAGGGCAGCACCCCGTCCGCTGCGGAGCTGACCCCGGCCTTCACAGCAGAGGCACTCGAAGCTTCGGACTCCATGCCGGAGTCCATGTGGGCATACTTTGTGATCGGCGCCTTCTGCTTGCTGGTCTCTCTCCTCTTCTTCATCCATTTTTACCAGAACAAGCTGTCACGCGGCACGGTGCAGGCCACCCCAGAGAAGGCACTGGTGGTCAGACATCACAACGCTCTTGTCCTCCTCCTGTTCTTCTTCTTCTTCTGGTACGTGGGAGCTGAGGTGGCCTACGGATCCTTCATATTCACCTTCGCAAAGGACCACGCCGGTATGACCGAGCCACAAGCGGCTGGGCTCAACTCGCTCTTCTGGGGCACCTTTGCCGCCACGCGGGGGCTGGCCATCTTCTTATCGGCCTGCATGGGGCCGGCCTGCATGATCCTGCTGAGCCTGGTGGGTTGTGCCCTGTCCTCCCTGCTGCTCAGCATCTTCTCCCGAAACGGCGCCGCGCTGTGGTCCTGCACGGCCATCTACGGCGCCTCCATGGCCACCACCTTCCCCAGCGGCATCTCCTGGGTGGAGCAGTACACCAGAGTGACTGGCCGGTCTGCCGCCATCTTTGTGGTGGGAGCGGCGCTGGGCGAGATGGTGCTGCCGGCAGTCGTCGGGCTTCTCCTGGGGACAGCTCAGGGAGTGCCTGTGCTGATGTACCTGTGTCTGGGCACAGCCGTGATCACCTCCATCCTCTTCCTCATCATGTACAAGCTGGCTACTTCACGCAGCGGGTCTGGCAGGAAGAACCAGACAGTGGATGACAGTGAGCACATCAAGGCCCTGAAGGAGACAGGGATCAATACAGATAAAGAGGAAGGAGAGGAGGAAGAGGAGGGGGAGGGCGAGACGTTATGACTCCGCAACATGAAAGTAAACTCTGATATTTTTCGCAGCTGTTGTTGCGACCTCGAAGGACACCCCAGCCTCAGTGAGATCTTCGATATCTGAGGAGACTCACCTAGGGAGGGAACCACCCGCTGATTCACAGCAAGAGAGTCTGGCTGTCTGTCGTTACGCAAGTATTTTTTTTTTTTTCCTGAACTTTAAATCATGTTCAAAGGCACAATTACTTTGTGCCCAAAAGGACTCAAGCTGGTGCACATGAAACTTTCCAAAGAAAATATAGTTTATCCTGACCTGTAATCCGAATAGTGGAACCGGAACTGCGCAAACCCCAGCAGGGAGACATGCACTTTTTCAGATGCTTTGCTTTTGAAACGTATTATTTTCGATACAGTAAAGTTTCAGTATTCCCCTGTTAGGCCATCTACCCTAAAATCAGGAAGAAGATTCCGCATGAAAGCCGCATTTTAGGAGTGATGGTGAGCCTGCCGCATTACGCCATCTCAGAGCCATTGTGGAGCCCCTTCCTGTCACTGGGGCGTCCGTCGACATGATCCCTAACAGCAGATAAGAGCGGCCAGCTCCCTGACCGCAACAGCGGAGCAGCAGAACAGCAGGTCAGACATAGGAGGGCATCATCATGGGAAGCAATTCACCATTCGGATGTCATGCGGCCTTCTGAAGCACTTCAAGACTTCGCTGTAGTGAAGGCAGTGAAGTCCTAGGAAGGGTGATGGACATATCTCATTTATTCAATAACCTTTTGGCAACCACCCAGCCCTGTCAGTTTAACATTTAATTTTTCAGTTTTCATTCGGCGCCATTTTTTTATGCATCTCTTTGAACTTCCCTGCCACTGTTAGGAATTGAATTTCCATTCCCATCTTTTGTGTGACAGACCCTTATGTTCTGTAATGGTTTTGGCCCGACTGCGTACCAGCATGCATTAGGGACAAAGGCCACTTTCCAATTGACCCTTCTGACAGAAAATGTTTTAAAAGCTAAATATTGCAAAAGCTTCCCGATCCAGTTTCCTCACCGAAATGGAAATAGCAAATAAATACTTCTTTGTTGAGCGCGGTTTGGCCCGGTTCTGGGAAATTGGGCTTAAATTCCTTTTTATACAGAGATTAAAAAGAAGAGCACGTGTACTGATAGAGGGACAGCTTTTTTCATGAGTAACAGATACTATATGTTCATGAGAAGACAAAGCTAGTCGGCTACAAAGGAGAAGTAGAATATAATTCTGCAGGAGCTGCTCTGAGAACATAACGGGAGCCAGCAGACGCTTCCTTGAAATGTGAAATTCCACCATAAGGTAGGAGACTATCTGGCAGGAACACGGCATTCAGAAAGACCAACAACAAAGCAAATATTATTGGCCATCAGCCCCCCCCCCACTAGTTACAGTGCAAATTAGGGCAAGGGCAACTTTGGAAAGTCAGACATACCCACCCTGCAGCTGGATAAATATTCACCAAACACCCGAAACCCTGAATGTAGTTGGTCCCCAGGAAGGCCGGCTGCATCTGGAACCTCCACACCTCCAGAACAAAACCATCTTAACTCACGAGCTGCTTGAGTTTAGATAAATCCTCCAGCCTCATGGCGGGGTGGGGGGATAAAGTCTTTGATCTTCTGGGAAGGTCTGACCTGGAGCATCTAAGTCGTTAAACATGAAGGGCTGAGATACAAAAGCAGAAGCCAAGGGTCCATGATTTAAAGACTTGATTGGACTGAAGGAACAGAAGTGACCAGTATATCTATTTCATGGGGTGGGGGATATGGAGCTTCTCAAAGTGTAGCCTGATAGGTGACTTGGTGAAGACATTAGGAGATGCTTGCAGGTCCCAGCTCAGTGCATAAGTGTTCAGGCACACATTTAAAATTTGCGCGGTTAGCGACACTGCGGGTCCCCTGGCAGCGTTGAGACAACGTCGCTATGATGTTCTTCAGTACGACAGCCTTGTTGCTGAAGCTGCTGATCTGGTATTGCACAAACCACTGGGCTCAGCTTCCTTTCACCAGCAGGGGGCCTTTCTGGTCCATGAGTGAAGAACTAGGAGCACCTCAAGGCCTCATTAATCCAACCACAACATGTCCTGATGAGCTTTATAGGGTGTAAATCTAAGATGACCCAGGGGAGGGATATAATCAGGATGAAGGCAGAAGCTCTACAGAGCATGAAACATATCGCTCCCTGGGAGAATTGTGTGCCGGGTTTATAGTAGAGGATGCAGTAATGCTGGAAAGATCTCCCTAACAAGGTAGCACAACCCCATCCAGGAAGCATCTGTGGTTACTATCTGCCTGAGGAAACCTCTCTCATGAATGCCCTTCTGAATGTAGGTGAGCAGAGCCTGGCCATAGCGAGCATCTCTAACCACGTATGTGCCGAGTGACACACTGTGCGGGCCGGGATCACGAAACCAAAATTTGGACGTTTGAGAACTCTCGCCTGACTTAAGGCTGGTCATACGTACGCGACATTGAGGACTTCCACTCCCTCTTCAAGATGTCAGAAAGAGCATCAAATAAATCCCAGTACCAGCACATTTTTTAATAACACAGGTTTACTTATTTTTAAGGTAAATGTCAACTAGGTCATTAGACCTGCCACTGATGTGGAAAAACTACTATTCAGAGGAATTACGGTAATTGGGTTTATAAATATACCGATTCTGTTCCAAATGAACTCTCATAAAAGTATTCGGATTTAGTTAATAAAACTCAAGTGAACCGATGATAGAACAAAAACCAACTTCTGTGTAGTTATTTAAATTATCATCAATTATTCAGAATACACAGATTGCTATTCTAAGACCAGCCACTGGATGGTGCTAAACTAGCCATAATCAGACTTCGTGTCAGTGCTCACAGGAGATGCATTTTGTACCTACCTATCCAAAATCCAAAGATCCCCTTTATCATACACCTTTCCCTACTTAGAAGCAATGTGGCTTTTTTTGTTGTGCATTTTTAGCATGGAAAATGTTTCAGTAAAATAACAATGATGTCACTACCAAATAAAGCTTTTGCTGTAATGAAAAAGTCCATTTAAAATACATTGACACATTACGCAGCTTAAGACGACTGATGAACGATGCGTGACGGAGCTGAAAGAAAAAGAGAAGCACTTTGGAAATGAACGCGTGGCGAGTCACGTCCGTCACCCTGCAGTTCACCAAAACCCCCATAAAAGATTCAATACTTTATTGTTGCAAACAGAAAATTACATCTGATTAAAAGTAACAGCAAAGACTCGTTCAAAAGAACAGAAACAAATTTAAAATACTCTTAATTAAGGAGAGACAAAACAACAGTCTGATAAAGTATGGGATACATATATATATATATATATATATAGCAATATTCCGTAATTACGTACCGTTAGTTAGGTACCGATTCTCCTTTAAATAGTGTAGCAGCCGAGACATAAGAGCACAGCGTCAGAGATACGTGAAAATACTGTAAGAACTTCATCTTCTTCAGAGGAACCGTCACACGAGGGGCGTGTCACCAAAGAGGTGACAGACAGAAATCACACTGTACCCATGTATTTCCCCCCCCCCCCCCCCCCCATCTTTAATGAAAGACGTCTTTGATTTTGGATTGCGGGGTGATTAACACGTGCTGACCAGCGTCCTGCTACTTGAAGGAGGGCAGGTTTGGCACCTTGATGCTGATATCTCCGATGTTGATGTTCCGGGGGATCTCAGGGAGGTTCATGTTCTTCACGGCAGATACGGCTCGAGCAGGTGCCCCAGCGATACCGGCCTAGACACACACAAGCGCAGTTAAAACCAAAAGGACGTTTTGGCTAATTGACACACGGACAGGCAGGCTTAAGTCATTTGTAACACACCGTACAGACATATGGACGGGCGAATACGGCGCACACCATGAGTGACTGACGTAATGGACATTCAAGTACACCTTCACAGCCACAAGTGCATGCAGTTCGACCCTTTAACGAGATTTTTTTTTTTTTCTTCATTCAAACAGCAACCAAACTCAGGTGACAGCAAACAGAGCGTTGCAGGTACTGGTGTGGAGGGCAGAGGCAGCTCGAGTTGAAGCAGAACACAGTAAAACCCAGAGGAACACGGGAACATGGTAAAGGACAGGACACAGATATGCAGGATACAGCCTTGCACCTGAATCCGTCCTTCAAACAAAACCGTGCAGACTCCGTAAGGACAGGACAGAATCCGAGCACTTACAGAGACGCATGCTTTGGTCGTTAAAAAAGTTTACAAAAAAGGAGCGTTTTTGGACTCGGGAAATTATCGGCGCCCATAAAACAGACGGGTGTCAGCATACAAATGCTCTACAAGTCATATGGCTCCAGCGCAGTGCTCTGTGATGCTGGCAAAGCACCGCCAAGGACAAGCTGGGAAGCAGCTGTTACCTTCCATTCTATACCTAAGCAGGAAATATAGAAGCAGACTTCTCACTTGTGTTTATTTTGAAGTGACATGTTCGGTTTGGTTGTCGGGAAAAAAAATCAGGCAGCCTTCCTCCTCAGCCACTTACCGAGCACAGCTAGGCAAGGTGCCGGACTTCGGTAATGACCAGTACTCTGACACTAGAGGGCGATGTGCCTTCCATCTGTGGCGTGGTTTACTTTATCTGTACATTAATGTAGTTTTATTGTACTGTTTGAATGAGATGACCACTATGATTCTTTGGTGGTGTCACTGCCCACTGTACAAACAATTTTTGTCCTCTGCTGCAATAACATGTACCAAAGGACGTATACCATTTATCCTCAGCTTCTACGGCAGTAAATCCCATTGGCTATTTAAAAACTCTTACTCCTGTATCTTACATATTTATATTTAATAATAATGTGCTGCACTGTTGACCTCTTATCTAATGAGCTTCAGCCAGACAAAGGCATGCAGTGAAGGTCACATGATGAACAGCTCCTTTAAAGGTGTATCCACGGTAACAGAATCTACAGCTTAAACATCCCATTCCAATTCATTTATTGAAGGCCCCTCATCTATACAAATCAGCTATATGAACATACTGTATATCTGGGTGTTATCTTTCAGCCGCTTCACAATATTTTACATTTATGTTTCCAGCAAGAAAGTCAAAGGTTGTTCTTTGACATCACAATCTGTCAGTACTCATATTGTAACATAGTACTCAAATTGTACTCATGTCAGTACTCATATTGTAACATAGTACTCATATTGTAACACATACTGACAATCGCAAAAAAAGGCACTTCCATTAAAAAAAGCTTTTAAATGGTCAAATGAACGATGCCTGGATTTCTACATGAACCACTCCATTCGCTCATCACTTACAGAAGTGCAGGATCTGATTCTCTGAAATGTGTCCGCCATCAAAACAGAGCACGTGAGGTCACATGACCACAGAGGGTCGCATAAAAAGGACCGTGCTCTCTGAGCATGTGACACACATGCGTGTCATCGTTTTATGTGCGTCACATGCAACCCCTGCTGGTGACTCCCATTTGAATCTGTCCATGGCTGGCTAGCACTCCTGTTGTGTCACGACTGTTTTGTCTACAGGGCATGCTGACAGTATTACACCCTAAACTGTACCATTAACGTACTTGTCCACACATTGCCTCAATGTATAACTTTTAGATTAATTTTTTTTCTAGGCAAATTAATGGTATGGTACTGGTACTGATTGTTAAGAATTTTGGCTGTGAAGTGGTAAACAGCAACTGCAGCTGTACGGTTATGAAACAATTATTTCAGTGGACTGCCAGCACATTACAAAAAGAATTATATAAAGATGCAATTACAAACCACACAGATCCCCATGCTGGACAGATGGAGTAACTCAAGTGGAACCATGTGCAGGCGTGATGGGGAGGCTGGCTCAATGGGCGTGATGCAGCCTCACACCTCCAGGCTGCTGCTACGATTCCCACCTGGCTGTGTGTGTGTGTGTGTGTGTGTGTGTGTGTGTGTCTGTCCTCCCTGCGTCAGCACAGCATTCCACCTACTGATACCTCTAATCGGCATTTAATCTTGCTCTAAAACGTGTGAACTTCCCCCACTGCTCTAAAATAAGCCCAAAATACCTGAAATGGGAGATTATTGCATGTTTTACACAATGCAATCCACTGACTAGACCAGTAATAACTCTACAGCTTTGGTAGCAAGACCTCAGCGTAGTTAATAAAACATAAAATGGCAACTTAGCATTGCATTTATATTATTATTTTTGTTATGGTAGTTATTGTTTTTAAAAATTTTAGTAATTGCATTTTGCAGTTTAATTTGATGTAGATTGGATTGTTGGGAGGAGGAAGAGAAGCTGTAGTGTGTAAGCTGTTACTTAACCGGTGCCTGATAAATGGTAAACAGCTCAAAGGAGAAGCACTCCGTAGAAGCGTCTTATGTTTGTACCATCGGTGACACCACCCAGCCTATCTACTGCCTTCAAACACCCTTCATAGCCACAGAGCGGCGTTACGCTGCGCTCACTGCCGGGAACAGCATGGGTGCAGAAAAGTTCGCGTCGCGTGAGTGGATGAGACATGCGACTCGCTCTTACCTGAGACTGAGCAAAAGGACAGAGGCACAGAGCTGAGTGACAGCTGAGTGACCACAGCGGGGGGAGGGATCAGAGCCCTCCATCGAGCAGCTGGTATTAGCACAAAGTGGTGAGGCCTTCAGCTCCAGGGCACAACGAGAGCACTGCCTTCGTCTCGAGAGCGAAAACGGCAGCAGTACGAACTACATAACCACTGAAAAGTCAAATATAGCCCAGCAATTTACATACTGCAACAGAATATTCAATAATTTTGGATATTATTGTCGTTCCAGTATTAGAGAGGAGGCCTTTTTAGGGGACAGACGCAGTTACGTATTTGGGAAGCTGACATGCCCCGAGGCTGAAGGGGGGGGTCACCGTAGCGTGTCAATACCGCGTCTCTGATGGACGGCTTCAAAAGAGCACCTGAGCTCAATGAAGCGTCATTAGTTCTACTATGGAATATTAATTGGTTAATAATGGCTGTCAGGACATATTAGATACTTTGGGTGAAATTGTTTGGTTACTTTTTTTTTTTTTTTCTTAAAGTCTGCAGTACCTTCGTCTACCTGTCCTGCCCTGGAGACTGAAAGATAAACATCTGCAGAGAGAGAAGATGGAAAGAACTAGCAAAGGTCAGAAAATAGGAGAAATGGGAAAAGCTCATCAAAGCAGATCACAGCTCATAAGGCAGCCGAACCGGCTCGTGCCCATGCATCACTAGGAAGTCCCCAGTGCTGGTTCCAAGGGGAACCGTCCAATCAGAACCCCTTCCAACACCTCTGATACAGAAACACAAACAGCCATGTCATTCTTCTGGTATTAATGTTAGGATTCAAAAACACCTCCATCCCTCCATAACCAAGACCTTCACTAAATCACCACCCAGAAGCAATTTTTCCTTTACCTCCCCCTCCAGCATCTTCCCCAAAAATCGTACTTATTTATCAGCCAACCACATGCCCAGCATGAATTTTTCAACTTTAAGTGTCAACGGGACAAACAGGCTCAGGGGGCCTGAGGGCGGAGGACAAGGCTGCTGGAACCACTAATGTAATTAAGCACGGCCTAAATCCGTCTCGGACCTTTTGATGGATGTCGTACATTAATTACAAACTGACTTATTTACCTCCCGAATGCCTGCCAGTCCTAATCGCTACGTACCGGGCAACAGCAGCAGAGCCGAGGTAGTAATATTTACCCACGGTCATATTCACTCCATTCCCTGTAAATAATAGATTACATTTTACCGCTAAATATTTCAGGGCAATTCTAAGCTGACTTACCTATGATAGAAAAAACGAATTTGTGGCCGTTAAGCAAGTGTCAGGAAGAAAGGAATATGTTATAAATCGAGGCTAAAACACTTCTGAACACAAAGGACAAAGACATATGGAGAAAATGCTCAGGATCTACATATGGACATCATTAGGATAATTGGATACAGAGATAAGCTGCGTATTGATCATTCTTACTGTAAACACACATGGCATGGGAAAAATGTCCAACAGAACACTGATTCATTTTCTATCCAGCATCCATCTGTGCCCATGAATAAAATTACATCTAAACACGCAGCCAACTCATCGGGTGGCTACTTCTTAACCACCAGGCACTGAAGATAACCAGGTAATCCCAGATAATTAATAACCTGTTATTTTGGGGGTTGGGAGGGGGGGGGGCAATTTGAGTGTAATCAAAATGGGACCAGTGATGTATGGGCACCTCCAGGTTCAGGCATAAATCCTACAAACTGATAGCGACAGAGCGAAGTGAACCACCACAGACTGCAGATGCAGTAAGAAACCGTCAAAGGGGCCAGGAATAGCGGCAGGTTTGCACACCGATTAAGCACAGGCTGTACATTCACTCTCCCATGCTGACAGACACCCATCAATCTCAGAAAACTGCCTCACATAATGAACCCTGTCCTGCAGGATTACCGTTTAGCGCACATATACCCTAGCATATACCATAGCATATACCATAGCGCACACGTCTAAAACTCTTAAAATCAAAGAATCGCAGCTATAGATTAAGATGTGCAGGACGTTTTCTACCTGACACACTGACCACTTCTGCCCCCACTCCGAAAGTGCAGTCGGGCAGCAGATGTGCCCAGCCTAGCATGATCTTGCCATTCAGGGCTGCCAAGCAGCTGAAGGCGTGTCTTTTTTTCTCCAGCAGGAAGTCACTCTGCATAAGAAAAACAGCACTCCCCTATCGACCGAAGAAGTATGAAAGATGGTTCTGGCACAAGATGACTTTTCTGGTACACCCAGAACCACAAAAATGACCTTTTGCTGCCACATAAGCAGGTCTTAAGCTGTGCAGAGATATCGCTCTGCCTGAGGAGATAAACGCAGAAGCCTGAGAGAGTTAATATGGGACTGGCTTATTTGCTCAGTGAGAAAGTGTGACTCATTCAGGCACGAACCTGTCATTGACCTTAAGCTATCACCAGCCTGCCAGCCACCAGCACCTCCAGACTCCCAGCGGAACTCTGGTACGAGTGGCTGCGCATGTTAGATACACAGCAGACAGAGGCCTTTTATGCAATTTTATTTAAATCGGAGGAGAACATCCTCACATCCAATACTGAGCAGGACTCGTACCTGGCGAAGTGTCCAGACACACACACACACACACACAACCAGCAATCGGAGTGGAATTCAGAGAATGGGTTGGGTATAGTAGAGACAGGTCAGTCTGTAGTCTGTGGTGGCTCCCAGGATGAAAAAACAGAGAGAGGTTGGAGAAGCATTAAAGAATGACATCTTAAACATGTCCGAAATGATTCAGAGGCAAGATGGATTCAACTCCCATTTCACACCGTTTGTTACAGACCTTTTCCCCCCATGTCCTGAGCTACTTATCAAAGCACGCACACACACAAAACAAATCTTCTGGTATTTTTAGTTTTTTGATTGCAGCCACAGATTTTCATAAAACTGAATTTCCTTTTGTGGAGACCAAACAAACGTCGAAATAAATTATCAGATTTTGGAGACATTACCACACACACACACACACACACACACACACACACACACACACACACACACAAAGTAAAACCTGAACATTCCTCAGAACGAGCACATCATAACTCCTGCATCACGTGGCCCAATGGGCATAAAATCACGACAATCGCAGAGTGCCAAGAATAGTGTAGGTCAGGGGTCACCAACCTTTTTTTTAAACTGAGAGCTTCTTCACGGGTACTGAGCCATACGAAAGGCTACCAGTTTGAAACACCCTCTTAAACTTATCTAAGCTTCATGTGTAATAAACACGTTTTTAATGCTTTTTTTTTTTAGATACTGTCATTTTCAGATCTATATAAATGCAAATGTGATTAAAGAATAATAGCAAGAGGCATCCAAGAGGCACCATTTTGGTGACCTCTGGCGCAGGTCATGATGCCACATTCCTACAAGAAAATACCAATTACAGGGACCTTGTGAGGCCCTGAATCACACCTGAATGATCATTTTAGATCAAGGCCGTATCGATCCGATTAATAATTCAGTAGCTCTGAGCTGCTATGTGCGAGGCTGACTGCCTTCGGTCTTTCCCATAGTTCCATTTCCACAAGGGCAGGTTTCGGGAGGCAGTAGAGAGAAACCTGCCGTCTATGAGTTAAAATCGACATTGAATGGGAGGTTAACAGCTTCTGAGAATCCGGCTACCTCCTGAGGCAGCAGGTCAAACGCTAGCATAAACTCACAGTTCAGCACTGGTGTGTGCGTCGAGAATTTCCTTGAAATGCCTGTCGGGGCAGATTGCGCAGATCGCAAACATTACAGTGCTGTGTTACTTCACACCTGTACTGAGGAAGACAGGCACAGAGGGACATTTTCATCTGAGATTCAACCTGGAATATCAGCATATCTCACTACCTCATTTTTAAAAATCAAATTAAGTATTAATTAGGTTAATCAGCATTGTAACACAGCAGGTCTCCGGTGCTGCTGTCCAGATTCAACACAAACTGACAAAACAAACACATGCCAAGACTACTGCAGTTCTTCCATCATTACCACTCTGCCAATACAATTATCCAATTAATGAAAAAAAAACGTTTATGGCGTTTCTAATTAATGGTTTTGGTTTTAGTAAATTTGCATAACCAATCATACATAATCAATACTATCAGGCTATGAAGCAAATCTAACGATCATTTGCTTGTTACTTGGCTCTTAACAACAAAGTTGAACTTGGCAAAAGAGATTGCTCTAGAAAGAGCTTAACAGCTGTTGGGTTTAATACCTGAATCATTCAAGCCACATGCTACACTCACATAGGCCTTTGACTAACACCCATCACATTTCTTTGCTCCTCTAAGACCAGCTTACCTGACCTCGAATGTTCACCTGATCTCCAAAGTGGAATAAGTGGGCGTACTGGTAGCGTGGGGTACCCATGACAGGTGAAAGAAACAGGCTGAGAGACCTTTCCTGCCTCTCCAGCATGGAGGATCCATGGGGGGATGATGTGTATCGCTCACCACTGGATACCTGATTATATACCCCGTCCCCCCGCGACTGTGCAGCAGTGCCATGCATCTACGTAAAAGCTAGATCAGATAGAGAAGAAAGGCGGGGCGAGCAAATGGGTGGGGCCAGCAAAGGGGCGGTGCCAGCAAAGGGGCGGGGCATGCAGCTGTAGGAGCATGCAGGGGCCTGTGGCCAGACGGGGCCCTCGCTCACACACTTACCTCCGATTTCTCCATCTTGTTCTGGGCATCTACTTGCGTGATGATCTCATTCATATTGGTTTCCAGCACCATTCCTCCCATCACCATTTCAGACAGGATGTTATGGACCTTTAAGCAATAAAAAAAAAAAAGCAAAGATTTCTATAAAAAGGCAGCATGAAACAAAATCTTCAAAGTTTTTTTTCTGGACCAGTAAAAAAATAAAATAAAAAAAAATAAATAAATAAAAATCGCTGTGAGCGACAAACCTGAGGAATCTGTCAGGTTACTTTTTAACCAATAATGATGGTCTGACTAGCTAACAGTTGGCTCTAATTTATATTTCTGGGCAGATTTCCCTCCCCTTTCGGTATTATAAGGCAATATCTCAGTCACATCTAATACTGATCTTGTCCATCCACATATCATTTTACTTTAATCCTAAAAGAAAACCATAGTGAAATATTCATCAATATGAAGGTAGCTGGGTCTCTCAAAGACAAAACCTCCAGCTAACCACAGCCCTGTATCCGCTACCTTTGTCTCAAACTGGCCCGAATGAAGTGACCTGAAACACTATCCTTGGAGCCTCGGCTGTATCGGATTTACATGGGTACTACAGGTGGATGACGGCAGTACTGGGCTGGAACCTGACCCAGGGAGAAACATTTATGCACTCCGCTCGCTCTCCACAGTGCCCCTTGTGGCAGCCAAGGGCCAGCCAGGCCAAGAACAGCCAGTATTTTTAAGAGTACAGAAAGAGGGAATCAAACGAAGAAGACGTGCATCCTACAACCACTCCCGACAAGGGAACCGATGTCGGTCAGGAGTGATATAGCACCTCCATATCCCATGATTCCCCCTGTCCTTTCCTACCTTGTCCATGTGGAAAATTAAGTCAAGTTCACAGACGTTCTCAAAACATTTGTCCAACGTTTCTACAAAGACCTGTCAAAAAAAAAAAAGAAGGAAATTTTCTTGTAAGAGGCTCCTTGGAGACCAAGCAGACAGGAGAACAGTGCATTTTAGCAGACAGGAGAACAGTGCATTTTAGCAGGCAGGAGAACCTACCTGGATGAGGTCCAGAATGCCTAGCTCGCTCTCGGAAGAGTCGACACAGAACACAAAGTACAGCGTGGCATAGTGTCTGTAGATGAGTTTGTTGTCCGACCCACCAATCAACCTGAGGAAAGAGATGCGGACAGACACCATCTTTACACCCCCCCCCTCTTTCTCAGGGACATCCACACAAGCCAAGAGCACTACCGTCGCATGACACTATCCTTCATTCGTCAGCACTGCATATTACATTTATTTTATTTAGCAGATGGTTTTTTTTCCTTCCAGTGAATGCCCAGGTACAAGTGGAATCAGGACTGGGTCAAGACCTGGGTTTCAGGATACCTCATGAACACCTAAGCAAACCAGAAAGCACAAATGGGGGGGCAAATTAAAAGTGCGTAAGGGCACATTCTGATGTACAACAGTTTAGGAGATGGTGTGGGGTGCACAGCTAAACTAAAAGTTTAAAAGCCTCAATTACCAGTCATCCAATAAACCGCTAAAAAACGTAGCGGAAGCTAACAATAACGGCTAACTTTTATTACATTCATTTTGTTTGGGTTTGGTTTTCGGCTCTGAAACTCTGGAGAGAAAAAACATACATAGAGAGCGAAAATGTTTAACCAGTTTAATGCTGAAGTCCCATCAGATTAATACTGGATATTTGGGACTTTTTTGATACCGTTATATTTTGGAAATTCTACAGAATTCATCTGCACTGAAATTTTCTTCTATGATATTCCATTTGCGAGATACAAGTGCTTTTGTCAGAGAAGCCCTATTTCGCAACTGGCCCATGCTGACATTTTGTCCTCAGTGAAGCCACTTGGGGACTACAAAAATGGTGCCATTTACCTAGAACTAGAAAGGAAGGTTGCAGCTCTTTATTGGTCTATAGCTCTGTCAATCAGAACCCAGAAAATACAACCGGGGCCCTGTATCGCAAAGTAGGATTTTTTGCATAGCTGGATCACTTGTCGCATTTCAGGTGGTCTGGCTTCAATGTAAATGAGCGAAGATTAAGTCCATTTAAACTAAGATACCTTAAATCCGACAAGTTGTGATACAGGCCCGTGTTCTCTGCTTACTTCAGGGTACCTCAGTTTAAATGGACTTTATTCACATTTACCACAGACTACCTTAGACCCAACAAGTTATCGACCAATCACATCTTGTGTTTACACGTAGTCAGCCAACAGCGCGCCGGATAGACTGTTTCAGACAAGCTCACAGAAACAAATAAGTATGATTTTAGGGTTTACTAATGTTTTTTTCACCATTAAACATTATTCATTTTACCTGCGAAAAAATGTTAGCGGATTTGCGGTTAGCAGAACTAAATTTAGAGGAAGCCAACTAGTCCACTAATGGTTTTCAAAGTTAGCAATAGCGCTAATACGCTAACGAAAAAGTTAGCTTCGCTAATTAGCGATTTACAGGTTAATGGAAGCCAGCCCACTACAGCTCTTCAAATCACAAGCAGCAAAACAGAGTCCATGGCTGCTGTATCCTTAGTCTATTAACATAATATGTGAACAGAATGGAAAAATTACTTGCTGACCAGTGATACCTTCACAAGCCCCTGACCGATCGAGCATTGCGGTCACCCTTAACGATCATCAGATCCCACAGTGAAACAGGCAGCAGGACCATCTAATGCTCAACTAATGATCATCTGATGCAAATGCACAACCGGGAGAAAAATGTCACGTTTAAACTTAAGAGGAAAACACGACAGGGGGAGGGACGAGGGTCCCTGTGATGCCAGTGAATGATGGGTAAGCTGTAAAGCAGCAGTGTTTCAGTGTGGGGGGCTCTGAACAGGTGAGATTCGGGGGCGGGGGGGTCCCACGTCAGGTCTGACCGATCTCGCACTTCACGGACGTCAGCCGCCACCTGCACCGGGAACCAGCGCGTCAGCGTGTTAGCGTACATGCCGCCTTCCAGGAAGTTGCAGACGTTGTCATCTCGCTTGGAAACCAGATGAAACGTTTCCCGGATGATCTGCTGCTCCGTGTCTTCGGTCTGTGGGGTGCAAACATACACAGTTATTCACTCACAGTTATTCACTCACAGTTATTCACTCACAGTTATTCACTCACAGTTAGCTGGAAAGACATATCCATTCAGTCTTAATGTGAAATACCTGATTTTAAAACAAAGTATATCACCATGCATCATACCTTAGATTAGATTGGATGACAAATATACATACATACATAGACAGATAGACAACTTATGGTTTTTCAGTCCCTTTTTGGGGGTTTCTAAACCCCAAATGTGTAGACAGTTTTTGGGAAGCTGAGCTTTCATATGTGTTCTTGCTTTTTTGAGCCCTATAGAAAAAAAAAAATTAACTCGGTCAGTAGTCTAAATAAAGGGACTGAAAATCTGACCAAGTAAAAGGCTAAATGTTAAAAACAACAGAACCCAGTGCAAGAGACTGAATGGATCTCACTTCATTTCTAACAAAGGACCTTACCCAACCAGTTAACTGAGAACAACACACTGGTTGTCAGCTGACTACAGCCAGCCAATGAAAGCAGACAAACACTCACTCCCATAACCCAGTTATTGTGCCGCTGTCTCAGTGCTGCACATTATGTGATTAGCCCTGTGATGTGAGGAGTCAGGTGACTGGGTCATGTGCTTCCCTCCCAGTTATTGCCTGCAGTCAACCTAGCATTGCAACAATCAATCTTAACCTAGAAATAGTTTAAAGCGATTAATTTGGACAGCAAACAGACGTAACCAAGTCCTTTGTGATATTCACAGCTATGATGTCACAGACACAGTTCACCAGATGGAGCTATTCAGGCAAACGTCTTTAACCTTAAGCACCATCACGAAGTGCTAAAACCTCTTATTAAAGAATCGAGATTCCTGCGTGGCCACAATCACAAACCTCACTCTACACCACAGATCAGCAAGTGTGGCCACAAGGCAAACTATGGCACCGTTTAAAAAAAATTAAGCTCCTACAAATGACTGATTGGGGGGGGGGGGGGGGGGTGCACTGCAGAAGCATTTGGGGATTTGCACACGTCCCTCGCTGTTTCTGTCCCTCCACAGCCCCAGCCAGCTTTCATGAATTCACCCACAAACACCGATGCATACAGACCAAGTGCTTAACTGAGACACGGGACCCACGAGGCACTGTGCACTGGGTGGTTTCATTCCCACCCCCTCCACGACTTGGAGACCGATGACCGCTGCATTTTAAATCAGACATAATTCACCAAAAAAAAAAATAAAAAAAAATTATAAATAAAAATCCAACCTCCAACATCAAAGAGCAATTTTGCTCATGTTTTATTATTATAAGATAATAAATGTCTGATTGAGTATAGATGGAAGCCGACCTCCCTCTGGCCTGCCGACTGCAGCTTACGGGCACCCCCCCACGTGTCCTCCTCGGGGTGTTTGGTCACGGGGCCCAGCCACGGGAGGCTAACTGGGAGCGAGAGCGAAAGGGCTGGAGACGAGGCTAAACTCTGGCCCGTTGATGTCCGCAGCCACTCCATCCCTACTGCGGCTGTCAGGAGATTACATGAATTCCCGCCTACTGTAACGAACGCTACAGTGAGGTTTGAGAGAGAGCCACAGACAGGACGCCTGCACCAGCACAAAGGGACCGTCACCGCTGACCCGGAGCCCTGCTTCATTTACACACGTTACGCGAACCTCGTCTCCGCCTTGTCCATTTGCCAGCATCCGCTTCAGTTTCCTGCTAAAACACACAAGGTCCCCCCCCCCCTCCACTGACATCTATATTAGCTACAAGACAAACACCGTTTCTTAAACCACAAGCTCTTACTCAGGCAGCTGAGACTCAAACATCCCCTCTGTGTGCCATTATCTTTACAGCGTTTTAGTAATGCAGAGAGAGATTTCATTTGTACAGCATGTCAGTTTAATTGCCAGCACACAAAGAGACACACCGAGCACAGGGATGTGGGAGATCCATGCTATAGTATGGATGCATTCTGAGGGGGGAAGAGATCAGTCTTGTAGTGAAAGTGCCACAGGGATTAAGGATATATCATGTGTTTTCATACTTACTCCTAGGGAGAGTCAGACACACACACACGCACCCTTGGCAGGGTAAACACACACCAACGACATTAGAGAGGACGATTCCTCCCTGGACCAGAGCCCTAAAGAAACATACATTTATTTATTTAGCAAATGCTTTTGTCCGAAGTGACACAGAGAGATAATCATCACAGATATACAGCTGTCAGGGAGCCACCAAGGCGCAAGAGCTGCTAAGATGAGCTTCCAATGAGTGACCAGACAGGACTTCATGAGGGGGGGGGGAGAGAGAGCGACAGAACCATGGCTTAAAACCTCCAGTCGGAAACAACCGTCGCTAAGGAGAGAATCTAGCAAGGAGCTCAAAGTAGGAGTCTGAATAAAGTAAAGCGTATCACAGCGAAACAAGCCGAGGATAAATGCTGAGGCCGGGAGGGTAACCGTTAGGGGTGAGGCTAGCTTCCGGAACAGATGCTGAGGTTTTGCTAGAACGTCGTACCGCCATTTCTGAAGACACCAGGACACCAACACCCTCTGCTCCACCCTCTGCTCCACCCTCTGCTCCCTTAACCTGCCGTCCCTCTGAAAACCCAGACACTGCAGGGTCCAGGTGCCTAATCTGTCTAAGTGGACCGGCCGATCAGCCGAATTAAATACTCCGGTGGGTCTCCCTGAGCCCAGCACAATCTTTCCTGCCGCTAAGATGTGCTCTTGCTTGGTGTGGACATTCAATTCAATTTTATTCATATAGTGCTTTTAACAACAGTCGTTGTCACAAAGCACTTTACATTTAACCGGCCAGAACCCTACCAAGCAAGCCTGAGGTGACAGTGGCAAGGAAAAACTCCCCCTAGCAGGAAGAAACCTTGAGAGGAGCCGAGACTCGGAAGGGGACCCCATCCTCCTCTGGGTGTCCGGGGAGCATGAAATTGCATTTACACATCATTGCAAATTAGTTGGACTTCAAAAGGCAAAATTAACAACAAGAATTTAGCTTAAATTGTCAGTTTTTCTGAAAGGCTCAGCACAGCTTTAAAGATAAGATAGATTCGCTAAAATATCAAGAGGAGTTAGCTAGTTTGTCACTTGCGGAGGAAAACGAGACAATAAAATAATTAGTACAGATTAAATAATACAAATTAATAAAATGCCACTTAAATAAAGATTAAGCTTCACAGAAACAGA
This sequence comes from Brienomyrus brachyistius, assembly GCF_023856365.1. Lineage (NCBI taxonomy): Eukaryota > Metazoa > Chordata > Actinopteri > Osteoglossiformes > Mormyridae > Brienomyrus > Brienomyrus brachyistius. The sequence continues at coordinate 7,520,570 of NC_064534.1, read as the reverse complement.
ATATGTGATTAGCCATTTTAAACATGTACACATTGCACGTTAAAATACACATTTCATACAGTTTACAATATAAAGCCAGCAGCTCATGGGGCTTAAACAGAATTAGAGCCCAAACAGCTTTCAATCACTGTTCTCCAAGATCCACACGTATATAAGCAGAATTGATGAATGTCGATCAAATGCATGTGTTAACTTCGGTACAGAACGTAATACTGGTCTATGAAATCTTTGAAAAAGCTATAATGTCAGTAATACAATGCAGTATTAAATACGTAGACAAAGTGTGGAAGGGCAATGCAACTGAAAACTGTTGTAATTTTGAATTTAATATGAGATAAAGGTTACAAACCCGCACCGGGCAACGTCACCCATGACAGGAACTGTATACCGGGAACAACTTCAAAACCCAACTCGTAACTGGGTCTTTATAGTACTGATAATAAATGCTAGGATAGGCTCCAGGCAAACCCTGTGACACTGTCCTGTACTGGACTGGCGACTGATGGATGGATGGATGGATGGATGGATGGATGGGCTTTGGCTCATAAAAATCGCGATCATTACATCGCGAACGAACTTTTCAACCATCCGAAATAATGATTTTTAAAGAGGAAAGTGAATTTCGGATGATTCACCTATTTTCAAGCCATTTACTAACAATCTAACTAGAACTGTTAGCTTACAAACGGTGCGTGCTGAAGAGTCGAATGGGTAATGAGCAGTATAAAGGGTAGGAACAGGACATCGCTGATGCCACATCCATCGCAGCTTACACCTTCACCTACCACAATTCCTATGCATTTTTTATGGCACGTAAATATAGCGCCTGTACATAATTGATAGCGAAGCCGACGTTTCCAGAGGGGGATACGGGACAGGAGGCATCACGCTACCGTATCCCGGATCGTGTTTTACCTCAAGCGCAAAATACTTCACATTCCCCTTGAATTTCCCACCCAAAAAAGCAGCACCTTGCCAGGAATACGTCGCTCAGTCATGATTCAGAACAGGCACCAGTAACAGACCAGCGCCGAAAAGTTTAACAGAAGTACCAGCTGGCAGGCAGAGTAAACTTGCCAACAGCGGCGTCAATCAGAAGCTTCACTGCTTCACCTCCCGACAAATAAGAATAGGATGCACTGGTACCTTCGGGATACACATCGGCATCTGCCCACCGAGTCAGACACTTAATTCAAACTTCATTCCCAGGCATGACACCCAACCCCCAGGACAAGGTATACGTGTCCTCCATACTCACATAATGCTCGTAGAATTTAGACAACCGGGGTTTGCCGTGGTTGTTAAATATAAGTATGGCTTTAATCATTTTGCTTGGCGGAGACGGAGAGGGAGCTGCGGCGAAATGATCGGCCGGTGCGAAGCTTTAACCCTCCGGTCTCCGATCGAACTGCAGCTCTACCACCTGAGTGTCCGGAAGCGCCCACGTCATCGCAATCAGGCTACGGTGGCCCGAGTGGGACTAACGGCCTGCTGTAAGGCCCTGCGCTGCGTTTCGAAATGACATTCGCCTCAATAATGGACGAATCCTTCGCTAGCCCTCTTCAAAGGAGAGCGGTCATCCATCGACCAAGCCCTATACCCTGGTCAGGGTCGTTGGGAACCTGTAACCAATCCTAAGCAGTATAGAACAAATGGCCTGCGTAGGCTACACCACAGCGCACACAAGCACATACAAATCCAAGGGTTTTATTTGTCACATGTAAGATATGCAACCACACTATAACCTGCCGTGAAACGAAAGGCCACCGTATTACGAATAGTAAACATAATAAAAACATAAAGTAACAACACAATAAATATGCAATAAATAAGAAACAGAAAGTTAATTAAAAAAGACCAGAAATGTGTAACATGGTTCAAATAACGTGCATAGTCTGTGAGTAAGGAGCAAATGTTAGATTAAAACCGTATCAAGCAGAAAGACAACTGGAGGGTAGAAGCTCTTTCTGAGCCTCGCAGGGGGGTGGGGGTGGGGGTGGGGGGGGGCAGCCACTCTGATCATTCAGCTAAACCTGAAGGCTGAGCAGTTACCAAACCAGGCTGGGACTCCCGTGGTAAGGGGGCTCTCTGATGCTCCCAAGTAAGAGGTTCTAAGAATGCCTGATGAGACCTAGAACCCCGTCAGCTGGTACAGATGGTACAGCCTATGCCTGGCTTTAGATATCTGAGTCTGTACATGATTGGACTGGGTGAGGTCATCACAGATGCCACCATTGTGTCAGACTGCCCACCCCATCCCGAAAGGCTTCCTCATAGTTTTTACAAATAAGGACAATCAAATCTGTGTCTTCCGCATATCTGTTTATTTTTAGCCGTGTTTGGTCACACAATCAGAAATAATAATAACAGACACTTTTCATTGATCCTCATGGGGAAACTCTCTGTTGACCTCCCCCCAGTCTTGCTCTCCAAGGAAGCGAGCCTGGCCATGAAGGGCAGCCACCCATCGTGGCACCCGGGGGGCTGGGGGTTAATGGCCTTTCTGAAGAGCCCCACAGACACGCCAAGGTCAGGCTTGAAAGAACATCCTTCTGATCACAGGCGCAGAGGCTTAGCCCACTGAGCCACTCACTGCCTTGAGGAGCACCATTACTGAGGGTGATGGGAGCCAAAATATAGGGTCTCCCGCTCACCACATGAGAACGTCGAGGAGACAATCACAGAGGGGTGCATTCAGACCAAGCTTCCGGAGCTTGGCGAACAGGGACTACAATACCCATCCAACCTCCACCTGCTTATCCTGGTCAGGGTCTCCTGGTCAGGCTACAGTACTTATGATGGGCCAGATTTAAGCTTAACATTAAGATGGACTTCATTCATTCCACATAGCACATATAGTGTAGTACTGCATATAGTACCAAACTGACAAGGGGCAAACATGGCACATACAGTGCAAACAAAGTAAATGTGGTGCAGACAATTTTTAAAAGTACACAGCATGAAAATAAAATATCCTGAAACATAGAATATTGTGAGATGCAAATCAATTATGGGCATTTTGGAATACTTTCACTTGTTTTATTATAATTTTTATTTATTTTTTATTTTTTTGGGGGGGAGGGTGTTCTTAATATTAAAAATTGTAAAATGAACTCAGCGTAGTTTAAATCACACATGGCCAAAACACTGTTGCTTCCCAAATCACCAGATTTAGTATGAACCTTACGCAGAGCCCACAAAAACTGTACTGCTACCACATACTGCAGTAATGTTTACCAAATAAATGAAGGCGTTTGCCTGCAGAGTAACAGTGACTAATCTATGTCTTTTCCAGCGTGTCATATTCTGTGCTATGGGCGACGGTAGAGGGACTCTTCCTCTATGCACTTGTACCTTTTGCAACACCCCCCCCCACCCTATAAATATACACCAATTAGATTAAATAGTGTTCTCATTCATTTTCATTAAAATCAACCCCACCCCTACTCCGTTTCATAAATCGTTATTATTATTGTTGTTGTTGTTTTGGAATTGAGTCTTCGACCTCGCCGTTGAACATAAATACGCTTGTGTATTCTTTCTGTCCACTAGATGGCGTAAGATCATTATTAAATATGTTACAGTATCTAATCGTAGTTTTCAAGGGCCGCAGGGCGTTTTGATGACAGGTCCTTGGTTTGATAATGAAAACACTCATTATTTGTGCCGTGAAGTTTAGATGGGGGCATAAAAGAACAACACGCACCATTTCCTGGATGTTTTTGCTAATCTCCATAGGCATACATATATGTATACATTATATGTATGAATATGATATTGTATATACGAATATTGTATGTTCTGCATATGTAGGCCTACATATTCATATAATATTATCCAAAGAACATACGATTTACTATCTTGGCAAGCTGCTTGTAAGAATTACATCCTCATCTCACGAAGATGGACTATGTTATGGCCCAGGTTCTAAAATTCATACCATCCAGTGAAGGGTGTTGATGGGACACAAACAAACGAGAACAGAACCGAGTTTAACTGGAGAAGAACCACAAAGAAACACAGGAGATTGTTTCGCAGCAGGGAGTGCAGAGTTGGCACGGCAAGTCCTGTGAGCCTGGATGACGGCCACCGGATTGCACAACCAGCTGCTGCCATGTGCCACATTACAGCGTAATCATTCAGTGATGCACATGTAGCTCACGAGTTGCATCACGTACGTGCTGACAGAATTACTAAGAATCTATAAACTGATACTGAGTTAAGTCTGCATGCGGATTAATGTTAGGGGAAGCACTTCAATCTTGTCCTAATGTCTCATCTATCCATCCATCCATTTTCCAAACCGCTGATCCTACTGGGTCGCGGGGGGGTCTGGAGCCTATCCCGGAAGCAATGGGCACGAGACAGAAAACAACCCAGGATGGGGGGCCAGCCCATCGCAGGGCACACTCACACACCATTCACTCACACATGCACACCTTTTGGCAATTTGGCAAGTCCAATTAGCCTCAGCATGTTTTTGGACTGTGGGGGGAAACCGGAGTACCCGGAGGAAACCCCACGACGACATGGGGAGAACATGCAAACACATGTGAACCCGGGTCCCAGAGGTGTGAGGCAACAGTGCTAACCACTGCGCCACCTATTGTCACATCCCAATTATTGTAAAAAAAAAAATCAATGATGTAAAAAGCATAATACAACCAATAGTGGATACAAATTGCAGGCAAAAGCATGTGGTAAACAAAACGACGTTACTCATTTACTTTAAATCCAGTACGTTATGATAGGAATTAAGTTTTGATGTAGCAAAACTACCTGGTTCTGACGGGCATCACAGAGCCGCCAGCTCTCACACATCTGGCGACACTCATGAACTTGTACCGCAAATCTACGTTATTCCATTATGAAGCTAAAATCAGCTGTATGAAAAGTGTTGGGGCAGCTTGCAAAATGGCCGGTAACCCCAACTGCTTTATGGATGCTTGGCCCTGCCCTCAGACCCTAAACCTTTACTCAGTTATGTCGCTTCTGACAGCAGCACCCGAGAAATATATAAATGTAAATGGGATATAAACAAAAATAGCCTATAATATTTTTCAGATAACAGTTGCTTGGTTAATTGAATTCAATTCTTTTCTAACTGCCGGAATCTAATCCTTGATGGTTAGGCTACTGCAGTTATGAGACGCACGTGAATACACTTGCTATTTTAAAAGGTCGACGGAGGAATATTTTTTACATATGGACAACAGTTCTTAATTCCAGCATTTAGCAAAAACTATGGATATACTGATGAATAAATAACTTTATTTTTTTAACAGCGTGTTAAAATGCCTGAGGTTGGATTCCATAAAAGTACTGAAAAATACAAAATTGGACATTTTAAGATACCCTTCTCACCTTCAAAAGACCAGTAATGTATTCCAGATTAAAAACTGAACTAATAGTCGCACATGAGAAAAAGTCATTAATCCTACGAAAAGCTTTTCGGTATATGTATAAATGTAGGTGTCTGGTCGTCATTTAAATACCGTCTATAAGTTAAAGGACCAGATTTAACGAATAATAATATCAGTTTCAACCTTGTAGTTGTTTGAAAAAAATAGTTAAACGCTTTGGTTAAATAGTACTTTAAATGCTTTTGAACCCTTGCCGGTTTTTTCCATGACTAATTGATACCCCATTTGTTCAGACTTCACATTCCTTTCTTTTCAACTGGAAAACATGCGGCTTCTTTCCTTCCACATGCAGGCTCCCGCTTCTTTACAGCTGGGGGAGGGAGGTTCCCCCCCGTATTCCTAAGGATGGACCATAGCCAACCAAGTCCATTCTAATGGGGAGTACTATAACGCCGGACTGAACCATGACCAAGGGGGATTTTCTTGTGTTTATCCACATGACTAGAAGTTTCTTCGATTAACAATAAATTAAGACTAACAGTCACATTTGCCTATTAGATACATATATTAGCTTTACTTTATTTTGGGAATAATGTGATTGACAGTTTATACAATGATGCGATTCACCCTTCAGTACGTTGGTACAGCCCAAAAGCGATTCACCCAAAAATATATAAAGAGTAGAAGAGCGAATTAATTTACACATAGTCTCAGTGTCGCTGTGCAGCAATGGAGCAAACCGAAGTGACAAAACCGCAAACTCTGGATGATCTGATCAAAATTTTGCATCAGATCTTTTCGAGTGACAGCGTGAACGTCGAAGAAGTGCAGACTATAATGGAAGCCTATGAAAGTAATCCGCAGGAATGGATGAAGTTTGCCAAATTTGACCAGTACAGGTAAATATTGCTGTTCTCCGCAGTTATTGTTTTATTTTTAACGATTTAAAACAAAGGGATGCAATTTATATGCAAGCATATAGTGTAATTTTGAAAATGGATTACTTTTTACCGGGATTGTTATTTATTTTTTGAAAACTTTTTTAGTGCCACGTAATGGCAAGTTATGTAACTTCAAAACTGAAAAAACTGAAAAAAAGATATATTACTTTAAACGAAAAAAATGAAATGCCAGTTTTTTTATGGTGAGACGGGAAAATAACTATTAATAAATAAGTGATGCACATTTAATTGTGCCTGTCATCGTTTATTTAATTATTTGCATAAGATTACAAAAAATAAAGAAGTCGTGTTCAAAGTTCTGATTTATTAGTTTTCTTGTAATTTGTTTTACAAATAAGTTATATTATCCCAATTAAACTGATTTTTTTGTGATTTATGCATAATATAACCGGCTTAACATCTAACCCCAAAAAAATTTAGTATAAGGCATTACAGTTTAATTGTAGTGGTTTCATGAAAAAAAATGTGATATAGAAAGGTAGTACTTTTAATATTAGTTTTTGGAGGATGTGTTAATGCAAGCATCAAAACAAGATCGATGGGGGCACTGTTGAGTTGTGGAGAGTGTTTTCCGACGGGTTTTTATTGGAAGAGGCTGCCGAGGGTGGGGACCAGCGCACCAATCGGAGCCTCGGTCCGCGCCCACACCCGCGGAACTGCTTAAAATAATGCGACGCTGATGCGCCGGTGCCCCTGGGGACATTGCGAAGCAATCTGTGCGACATTACCTGGGAAGGAGTGGAGGTTGCTGCGGCATGCTTACACCTCCTCTCGCTGCCTCAACATGTCCCGCTGACTTTTTTTTCAATCACACTCAAGCAAATAAACAGAGACTCCTATGCTGATATGTAATATCTTTACACCTAAGTTTGTACAAGAAGCTTTGTAATCAGTCTGTATAGTACTTCCTCTCAGATACATGGTGTTTGTACCAATCAGCAGTTGCATGTTTATTGAAAGGAAAGTCATTGTTTTTCAATGAACGTGAGAGACGGTGACAGGTGTCAAAGACGTAAGGCTATGCGTGCCGAACCTCTTCATGTTCAGGGCTCTGCCCACTGACATCTTAACATTTCTACCAGGGTGTGAGCTCAGTGTTTGCCTTGATCATCCGTATGCTACTTGAACAATGTCAAAAATCTGCCTGAAAGCGTGGTCGACTTTTCTGGATAGAAGCTTAAAACATTTTGTCCCAAACTCAAATACATTAATACGATCATAACTTTTACTAGGGCGTAATCTGTTGTGAGGGAGCTGCTGTCAGTCTGCGATCGGATTAGGTAACACGGAAAAATCTTTTTTTTTTGTCTGATGCTTGGGTAAAAGAGATCCGAAGTAGAAAGGAAGAAAATCCATAGTAATCCTTTTCATGATGAAAAGGCGTAAGTGTGATGTGAACCCGAGAACAGGGACTAAAGAACAGAAATAAGAGAATAAACTAAATGACAATCAAAAACGCCCCAGAAGAGACTCTGACTAAAGAATGAAACCTTTCTAACCTGCTGATGTAATGAATTTTACTATGTTAGCGTCTTCTTTAAACACCTCTGGGCTTGGAGTGTGTATAACGAGCGGTGACGTAACATCGTCACTCTAATGTCCCTAAGGAATCTCTCAGCTGTCCTGTTAATTTACAGATGGAGGTGGGGAGCTGGAGACAAAGTGTAAAGTGTTTGTTCGGGTTGAATGTGATCGCAGTTCCCATTAAGTTAGCATACTCAGGACCAAGAGTGACATTTGGCTGACCATAACAGGCTCTGGATTGGTCGGGAATTGTTGTGAATGAACTTAATACGTTTATTATATAGAATCGCATCTGGAACTAGGGTTCGGGTCTCCGCCCTGCCTGCATGTGCGTGGAGTTTGGATGTACTCCCAGTCTTGTCGCGAGGTTTCCTCCAGGAGCCTCAGTTTGCCCCCACAGTCAGAAACCATGCTCAGGTGAATGGGGGTTTCCAGATTGTCTGTGTATGTGAACGGCCAGCATGTGCTGTCAGAACAAAGCATACAGTCCTGCTGCCGTTTCCTCACGGTACAAAGTACATTAATGTACCAATGGAAGAAACAATGTTTGACAGAGTCCATTCCTTAAATTAGACTAAATGGTACATTTACCTAAAGCTAGGGTACAATTGGCAGACCCTTGAGGGTACAGCCCCAGCCAAGTAATTGTACCCTCAAAGGTACAAACTGGTCCTTTTTTTCTGGCAGTGTACTATGGATGGATGGACGGATGGATGGATGGATGGATGGATGGATATTGAAATTATACATCATTTTAACACATGTACATTATTTCCTTGCCCCTCCCAGGCTGGAGGTTCAGATCCTACGTTTGCTCCATGTGTATGTAGTTTGTTCCTGGGCTATAGGGACACTCCGATGTCAGCCTGCAGCCCAAAGGCGTGCAGTTAGTTGAAATGGCATCTTTAAATTACCTGTGTCCTGTGATGGCCTGGCATTCCATCTGGGGTACTCGCCAACCCTGAGCTGCCACGGATAGGATCTAATATGTACGTATGATTGGATTTTTAAAACATTTAGACAATTAACAGTGGCTGCAACAAAGATATGATTACCAACCAGGGTCAGTGTTGAATATTAGAAATTTTTCAATCTGGAATACATTTGGAACTTTTTCCCTGAATCGTGAAATGTATATTTTGCAGTATATTGATATAAATATATATATTTTGTAGAGTTCCCAATAAGGCTACTCCATAACAATTCGGTGGAAGTAAACTGTAGATAATCAGATGTTCTGCAACACTTGCTAAAGGAAACAATGCTGGCCATCATGTTTTCAGATCAGGAAAACAGTGCGGAATTCAAGTCAGTAGCTACTACTGCAGAATGATAATCGTCTGCTTACGGGTGTTTATCTGGATGACCGTCACATCCCAGCTGTCCCTCAAGGCTGTCTGTTGCCCCTGGCGACAAGCCAGCGCTCGTGAATATGGTCACGTCAACACTGGGATTTTTCACCCCCCAACCCACCTTTTTATCTTGTTGATCTGCACATCGGCTGAAATATTGTCAGATGTCTACGCTCACCTCACATCTTCTGTGTGTTCTAGGTACACCAGGAACCTGGTGGACAATGGCAATGGGAAGTTCAACCTCATGATCCTCTGTTGGGGTGAAGGCCATGGCAGGTAAGCAACTGCTCGATGTCTTCACTCAAGGGACAAGAGTCTGTCCCTCATCCTCGACCCCCTCTGCTCGTCACCGTCTCAGATGACTGCAGTGCTATGAAAACAGGGCCCCGATACCAACTGCAGGAAATTACAAATAAACTCATAATTTCAAATATGAAGTAATACTTATTACCTACAAAGCTCTTCGTGGACCTGCTCCTTCCTACCCATGCAGGCTCATACACTAAGTTCCTCAGGTTCCAACTACCTTGTGGTACGTTATTAGTTTAGGTTAGAGTTCTAGCGCTGAATCTCTGGAATGCCCTGCAGCAGAGTTTGCAAAATGTACTTCAACTTTTAAGCTCCAGTTAATTACATGTCTACAGGCACCCCCCAGGTTACAAACGAGAGCCGTTCGCTAAATCTGTCTTCAAGTCAAATTTTGAAGTCTTTATGTTTTTCTTTGCGAATGTCGGGAAAGCACGCCGACTGGCCTCTGTCCGGCCATGGACACAGCTCAGCTCCTTTCTGCTCAGTGGACTCCCTGCGTCATTCCGCTCTTATGCCCAGACTGTGGTCACAAAGCCCTCATTTTGGCAGAATCTCCACTTGCTTTGCATTTCCAATGTCGGAGAGACTCTTTGCTAGCTGGGTCTCTCAGCAGGACCCCAGGCAACAAAGGCAAATAGGCTTCAGATGTCAGTTCTGAAAGCTGTGAAAAAACAGGCAAAATAAAGTAACAAAAGTAGGTTTAACTCGAACGTGTGTGGATGCCGTCGCATATATTATAGCAGAAGTCCCTTACTGGTATTACTGGTTTGCTCTCCACAGTGGGAAGCCTTGCAGGTCCCTCTCCTACTTGCCCTGAACCTTTCTGTCCCCCCCCCCCTTGCAGCAGTATCCATGACCACACCAACTCTCACTGCTTCATGAAGATACTGCAGGGCCAGCTGAAAGAGACCCTCTTCATGTGGCCGGACAGCAAATCCCATGGCAGCATGAAGCAGAAGTCTCAGAGGGTCCTGCAGGACAACAAGTGTGCATACATCAGCGGTGAGGCAGCCGCAGTCACTGAGATCACCATTCCGGGCAATAGTCTGATTTGAAAAAAATTGTATTCCTGATTCAAGAACTTACTGCCAGTGAAAACTAACTGGGCACCAGTGCAGATCAGAAAATCAAACCCAGCCATTCTCAGTGGTTTGTACTTGTTTGTAATACTGCTTACATTCTGATTGATCTTGAGACCCAAGAAAAGGACTGAGGTCCAGTTCACTATTTTCAGTGGAATATCCACTGGATAAAACTGAGAATCCTATTAATTGCATATATGCATCCGCATGATGATACATTCGATGTTCCAGTCAGTCCGGCATGCATGAGTGCCTGATATTCATCAGTGTCTCCCTTGCCCAGATTCGATTGGTCTGCACCGGGTGGAGAACGTGAGTCACACAGAGCGTGCTTGCAGCCTTCACCTCTACAGCCCCCCGTTCCAGCACTGTCAGACGTTCGACCAGCGGACGGGACACAAGAACACAGTGAAGTTGACCTTCTGGAGCAAATATGGAGAAAAAACTCCGCATGTAAGTACTGCCTTTTGTCACCTCAGAAGTTCTTCCAGTAATGTTCTAGGAAGACCTAGGTCCAGTGGTTCTCCAGACTAGAGGCTCTCGTCTTGTGGGCTATTGTGGGGTTAGGGGAAACATGGAATAGGTCAGGGATCCATTTGGTTAAGTAACAGGCTATTTCATTTCCTGCTATGTTGGATCACGGCCAACGCAGCATGCTGCTGCACTAGGGATTCATGTGAAACTGGTCATTACAGAGCAGAAGAGGATTCAGGGTCCTGCTCACTTACTGCAGCAATCAAAATGTTGGAAGGTTATTGCATAATGAATGCACTGAAGAAAGGGATGACCACATAGAGTTCTGATAAAAGCCGAAAATGTCGCAGGGAAACATATAGCTATTTGCTTGTGCAAGGTGCATGTGATACGGTTTACTTTGGAAACGATTTTCTGGAGGAATTATTTTCTGAGCCTTGCGGTGTTTCACAGTAGTGAGCGCAGGCTTTCCTCAGGTGAGGTAACCCCCAGATCTTTGGCACTTTGGAACTACCGGCGGCTTCCGAGATACGTGTGCGAAGCTAAATCCAGGCAACAAGGGTGTAACAAGGAATGAACTTTAAGCCCTGTGTAGCTTAGTTCTTTCCCTGTTCCACCATAAATGATTCAAGAGCTGTGTGGTAATTAGTACAGTTGAATCAGGTGTGTTAAATGAGGGGGAACCCAAAAATGTGCAGGGCTCCGGCCCCCCAGGACTGGAGTTGGGCACCTCTGGCATAGACCCTTCCTGGAAATTCAGTGGGCTTCATGCAGACGGTTGCAATCCCAGACCATCCCAAGCTACTCAGGTGTTACTGGTTCAGCACACGTGGGTAGGCAGGAATGTGAGGCATCTGGTTCCAGATGGTTCCACTGGGCAGGGCCCCCCGCTGGGCCAGCATGTGCGAGCATGATTCACCACTACGGGCCCGGAGCAAACGGCAGCCCCCAGCCACATCGTCGGGCCACCACACGCCAATGCTTATCTGTAGCACGGGTGCTATTTCATTAAAATAGCTACTGTCTGGCCAGAAGGCCTTGCAACATACCCCCCCAACCCCAACGATAAGATTAGATAGTAAAACATCTGACTGGCTCACTGCTGTTTGCTTTCTGCTTACCTCACTGCCCCCTCCCCTTCTGTTTACGAAATACCTGTCTGTGTTCTATATTCACTGCTCCTTGTGGGGGCAGTCCGCTTCCTGTGTTGCAGGTGTGATCCGTGCCTTCACGCACGATCTTTTTCTGATTGGTCAGTTACTGATACTATGTGACCTGCTTTTTTTTACCTTTCTTTCTTGCAGGAAACAACAGCCTCACAAGAAAACAACTGAAAGTCAACGGTGACACATAACACAGCTTTGGAAAATCAGGCATAATGAAAGTGATTTTATTTTTTTTTTTAAATCTTTTTACGAATTGAACAGTACGGTCCGAGCGGGGGTCACGAACACTGGGATTAGGCGCGCAGTCTAACCGCTTGCCTCTGTAGTTACATGTTTATACTCTAGGGGGCATGACTGGAAGCATTGGCGGTAGTCTAACCCAGGCCACACCCACCGATGGACCATAAAGCGTTGATGATCGGGTTTTTGTGATGAATATCCTTTCTTTTACAAACAATGGAGCACTTTTTCCTCTTGAGGCTTACTGACTTTTTGTTTTATCCTAAGATTGCTTTTTACGTTCATCTAAATTATGCATACATAACATTTCTTGTACATTCAGACTAAACTTATCATTTAGTGCGCTTCAAAAGCTTTGTAGCTGTAGCCATAGCCTTTTACAATCCAGTACTGCTAATTTATTTACAGTAAATGTTATTGTTATACGTTACTTGCGTATCGCGGGGGGGTGGGGGGGGGGATTCAGTGGCTAGTAAAGGTGGACGTCAGATTTCTGTCACAGCCTCCCATCAACTCGACTTCGCTCTCTCTCTCAGGATGTGTGGGCTGGAATTTTAATGATAGCTATATATTTATAATTCATGACACGCTGTCCAGAAAGGAGCGTAACGTCTGTCTTTATACCCTACAGCAGAAGTTGTGATTTTGACCTGTCTTGCATATAGCAAACATTAAAGGTTGAATATTCCATCTTTTCAGAGGCGTGTCTGACTGCTTCGTTCCCTGTCTTTGTTCCTCCCAGTCCTGGGCCCTGCTGGTACTGAGGCTGCGGTGAGCCGCCTGTCTGCTGCTTCCCAGCCATTTTCTTCTATAAAATATCTGCTAACCACAGTTCTCTGGCACCGGTTCTCTGCTTTTCCTCTTCCTCAGTTCTAAATCAGAGGTCCTACCAAACCATCCAGGCACAAGTTAATACTAATTAAAAGTTAAGGAGGAGGGAGACGCAGACCTCTTTCCCGGGAGCGACAGAACTGCCGGTCTGGCTGAGGGCTCCCAGCTGCTGTACTTCTGTAGATCACCGAAAACAACAATGCACATCCTGAAACTGTGCTTGTCAAAGTAGTCAGACAGAATAATTCTTAAAGGTGATAGGGGACATTGATGGGGACAGCCATTAAAGGGGATGGGAACATTGATGGGGACAGCCGTTAAAGGGGATGGAGACATTTAATGGCGACAGCCATTAAAGGGGATGGGAACATTGATGGGGACAGCCGTTAAAGGGGATGGGGACATTTAATGGGGATAGCCGTTAAAGGGGATGGGGATATTGACGGGGACAGCCGTTAAAGGGGATGGGGATATTGACGGGGACAGCCGTTAAAGGGGATGGGGACATTGATGGGGACAGCCGTTAAAAGGGATGGGGATATTTAATGGGGATAGCCGTTAAAGGGGATGGGGACATTGATGGGAACAGCCCTTAAAGGTGATGGGGACATTGATGGGAACAGTGGTTAAAGATGATGGGAACAGCAGTTAAAGGTGATGTGGACAGCTATTAAAGGTGATGTGGACATTGATGGGAACAGTGGTTAAAGATGATGGGAACAGCAGTTAAAGGTGATGTGGACAGTTATTAAAGGTGATGTGGACATTGATGGGAACAGTGGTTAAAGATGATGGGGACAGCTATTAAAGGTGATGAGGACAGCTATTAAAGGTGATGAGGACAGCTATTAAAGGTGATGTGGACAGCTATTAAAGGTGAAGGGGTACAGCCATTAAAGGTAATGGGAGATTGCTAATTCTGGTAATAGGGATTCTACACATACAACTTTCAACAGCCCTGAGTAAACAGCACATTACAGATAGACATCTAGATGTGGACAACTGTCACAGGCAGGTCTGCTTATCCCAGTAACAATCCAATCTGATTGCTGTTACCACTTTACCTTAGAAAACATTCCACCGATAACTATGTCTCTGTGAGATGATCCTAAACTGTAGTAACATCTGAGATTAACCCATGCAGTCCCCATGGAATGAGATCATGAGCAGAGCATGTCCAGCCCCTGTTTCGTTGTGCATTTAGAATGTATGTAGGACTCATTGAGCAGGTCCATCTGCAGAAAGAAGCAGATAGTGAAGGATTTCGCATGACAAATCGCCTGAAGGGGCGGGGGTGGGGAGGGATCCGGAACGACCAGGCTGAACGACGCATGATTAATTAACAAAGTAATAAAATAATAAAATATTACTCACATATTACGGCCATAACTTAGTTAAGATTCTGCAATACAGTTATAGTACAACATTATATTTTCTCAGTTTTATACATCATATGGATTTAATTCTGTTTTTGATATTTAACATATACAAAATAATGACTGTTCCACAATTCGGGGAGAAATACTTCCTTATTAGATTACCAATAAACAATTCAATTTACAATCTGACCAAGTTTCCCTTCATCGATATTTAAGCACACTAAGTTACTGAGGTTACGGAAGAAAACTGTGAATATTTCGAAGTTAAATTATCTTTCATCTACCTCCATGACTGGCATTTCCTATTTCACGATGCATCATGGGAAATCAGAACCAAACCAGCGATTCCAACTAATGCAATGGATTTTCATAAGCGCTGGTCCTGATTAGGGTCACGTTGGATCTGAATTCATAATGAGGCACAAGGTTGAGGTACATTCTGGACAAAATGCCAGTCCATCACAGGTCACAATGTAGGGGAAACTCTGGGCGGGAAGCCAGTCTATCACAGGGCACTTACTGGCACGCAGTGGCAGTCTTATAACGTGCTCGATACAAAGATAGCATTTTAGCCTAACTGATAAATGTCTTGTGAATGGAAACCGGAGTACTCGGAGGGAGCGTGCACAATACACGGAAAACATGCGAACTTCACACACACAGGGGATTTAACCCCAAACCGTGGAGGTGTCACAAAGGCAAAGGGTGCGACCTGGAAGACATATGCCTGACTTCAGCGGCAAATATCTTACCAGATAACGATTAGGTTTTCAAACAAAGTCGTGGACCATAAAGGAAAAACAGCTTAGGAATGGCCACATAGGTTCCATGCTCATCCACTGCCTATTTTTTAAGTGACAATATTTATGGAAAACGAATCGCACTACGCATCGTGCAGATATTAAGATTCAAATCCCAGTATAAGATTACAACCCCCACTCATCCCAATTTAGAATGCCTGTACTGATGACCATATGAGTGTGTGTGTGTGTGTGTGTGTGTGTGTGTGTGTGTGTGTGTGTGTGTGTGTGTGTGTGTGTGTGGATTGTATTACGGTGCATCTACTGTACATCTGGATCGTATTTCTACCGGTCTTTCATGTATACGTGGCCAGTAGTCGTTATATGTGACCCACCCAGCAATCTCTGAGGTAAGAGCCAATTACAGCCTACTGCCCCCCGGGGAGGGGTTACTGTGGTTCGTGGCAAATGTGCAAATTCCGCTGTTGGAAACCATGTACTTAAGCGCATGCAAAGAGACCTTAAAATGTAAAAGGGTGAAAACAAAGCAGGAGGGAAAAACAGAACAGCGAGTTCTTGTTGCTGCTGAGAAAAGAACTGCGTAGCGTGGATTTACGGCAGGTCTCCAAAACAAGGAGCAATCGTGGCAGATTAATTATTTGGCAACTAGGCGTCGTCCTCTGCGCTATAGCCGCCTGTCCCTCAGATCTGAATAGATCGCTGTCAATTGCCGATGTAAATCTTATCGGTTTATACGTGACTGTCTGGGGGGAAAGAGGAGTTTGCCTGCCAGCTGGCTCGATTCGTCTGTTCTAGTCTCTCCCTGCATGATCATCTCATTTTTCCGGGATACTGATCGCGCAATCCGAAGCACAAGCAAGTCTAAGTTACCGTCAAATCGCATGAAATGCGTCTTTCGCTTTTGCCCATATGACTGTCTGGTACTTGGGCAATGTTGGCATGCAACCAACTCCGGACGCCTGGGATCCCTGATCTCTTACTAAAGTCAGGCTCCTTGCCAATATTAGCTAATATTACCACAGAACCAAATACTTAACACAGACACTTGTTTTCGTTTGATTGTTTGTTTGTTTTCCGTAAAACTGATTAAACACTTCTGCTCTGTGTAACGCCAGCATTACTCCCATTTTTTTAGTTTAACTTGCATTATTGAAAAACACGGTGTGACTATTGGGGAGAAGAGGGAACTACCTTTACATCAACTTTATTGATTTATTTCTTTAAATGAGTTAATGGGTGAGTTTGGACTAGATGACTGAATTCAAACAGGCGACTGAATAGATTAAAAAAAGGAGTGGAAGAAAAATGGACCAAAACAAACATTTGGCGAGGCCTGGGGTAGGAGAGGAAAACAGACTTTTAATCCGGGACAGAGAGTTCGAGAAAAACCTTCGGATGATATCAGGCTCTGGCTTTGAGCCATTGCCCTCATCATCGAGCAGGATTGAGATGTGGTTTGAGGAGAACCGTGCAATTCTGTGGTGTCGTTGATGCACCTTTCATTTAAGATAATCATTTACAGCGGACACTTGCGAAATGTGAAGGTGATTCCCGTTAATGACATGTAATTGAAATAGAAGAAGCGTGTGCCATTTGTCACCGATCATATCCAATGACTTACGATGCGCTAAGAATGAAACTCAGATAAACATTAACCGAAGTGTTGGTCCAGGCGCTGGCGACACCCGGTACATGCTGGTTTCAGTTTGCTTTTATTTTAGTGAGCACCGGTCCGGGCTGGAATTCTCCAGTCAATTAGGTGGGATCCTGCCAGAAAATGATGGGAAGGGCACTCGGTCTTCTCATAAAGGAACTTACGGGACACAAGAGCTCAGAGTCCGCAGCTGATGTCGGACTTTAAAAACTCGGTAACACTTAACACTTAGTAAGCACCCATTGCTTAATTTGTTAATTAACCAGAAACTAGGCCTAAG
The DNA here is from genome assembly GCF_023856365.1 of Brienomyrus brachyistius. NCBI lineage: Eukaryota > Metazoa > Chordata > Actinopteri > Osteoglossiformes > Mormyridae > Brienomyrus > Brienomyrus brachyistius. Next base: position 7,503,190 of record NC_064534.1, on the reverse strand, counting down.
TGTTAGTTACGTACTGATCCCATGTTCGTTCATCATTAATCATAACGGTTCATGTATTTCATGCACTTGTTCTTGATATCTCCTTGAGTAGTAACTGAGTTACCAAGTTACTTGTACCCCGTCAACTAAAGCTGTTACCAAAAACTTAAAGCAAAATAATAAATTTCATTAAAACAAGGTGGACGTTTTCGAACTTCAGTTTGTTTTGCTTGATCATTATCGCTTCGTTATGGGAATTATGATTGTATTACCTTCATATAGGCATACGGATATTATTTTTATTTGTGGATTTAAAGGGTCGTGAAGCAACGGCCGATAACCGACGTTAATATCAGGTGTTCATCTATAAATTTCCCAGAATGGTACTCTGTTACTATTAGCCTGTTGGTTTGATTTGTAAATTTCGGCCTGTAATATACAGATGATCTTGCTGCATGGTTGGTTTAACGGCAATTGGTGAGAGGTTCACGTAATGACGTTTCATTTCCGTACCTGCTTCTCCTGGTTCTCCGGCACACTTTTTAACAGCTTGTGGGCACTGAGCAAAAAACATGTATTTAAAATGTGTATCTTAAATACAAAATAGTATTTCGTAATTTGTATTTTACTTAATAAAAAATGATTTTGTAATCTGTATGCAAATGCTTTGATGTTAATTTTTTTTTTCCAATTAGCCTATGTATGCGTGAAGACGTCACGTGTGCAGAACGGTCGCGCATACACGTGTGGGAAGTTTAGTTTTTTCAGTCATTTTAATGAATGGTCCTTAAAGGCAATAGTTGATCACTTGTGTTGAACCAAAAGACTTACAGGCTGTATTCAGGCCTTTTTGTGTTTAAAATTTTTAAAATTCGCTTAAATTGTGCTTATTTTACGTTTTGTTGTTTTGCATTATATGCATCCGTGGTGCAAAAAGGAAGTTTTTTAAATTAAATTACGAAAAAAGTTTATTACTCTTTCACTCGATTGACTTCCCATTATCTGAGTGAGTAGTGAATAGTATCTTCATGTGAGTAGTATACTAAAGACTCTTAAGACTGTTGTGGTTGATTTCAGGAGAGGTCATTCACAGCCACAGCAGCACCTCCCCCCGCCACCCCCCTGTGGAGAGGGTGCATGTTCCTGGGGTCATACATTTCTGAGGACCTCTCCTGCTCAGACAACACCACATCACCGGCTAAGAAAGCTCAAACCCACCTCTACTTCGGCAAGCTAATATCTGCAACACAGATATGCTAAAAGTATGTTGCGGGGGAGTCATGTTTTGTCACCTGAGTCCATTTTCAACTTTAATTTCAAATTGGCCCTGGCATGGGTGCGATCCCATCAGCAGTGTTAAAGTCCAGCGGCTTCATCCTTTAATCAACCAATCAATTTGTATTAGCCCCATAGACAAAGGCCTCTTTTGCTGAATCAGTCAATAATTTATTGAGCTTCAGATAACACAGTTGCTGGATGTACAATGTGTGTGTAATAACTGAGGTTATTAAAATGATTGGGGGTATTAACTTTGCCATCAGAACCATGTCACACCATGGAGCAGTTTAGCAGCAGTCCCATCTGCCAGCCTTTTGTGTTACGTCTAAGGGTATCTCCAAAACATGGATCACTGCAGGGGAATTTTGGGTTGCCATTGGGTCATCAGCGGTTCTAACAGTGTAAAGAGTGCATCCAGAGGGATACAGGAGCGTAGAGTTTGTGTTACGTGTGTTCAGCTGTTTACCAGACACCTCTAGGCAGGGACAAAGTTCTTTGCGGGATATCACAGATAAGGCTGCAGTAACATACGGGTTCTGCTAAAATCTGCAGTGCTTAGCGAAACTGGGCCCTGTTGTATCAGCCTGTAGCCAGCAAGAGCCTGATCCTAGCTGATGCCCAGAAACGTTATACGGTCAAGGCCGATGCTGGCATCGGGGACAGCGCTGGCCAAAAGTCCACTCCGTCCCACCTAGGACAGAGAGAGACCCAAAAAGTGCTGTGTCCAGCTGCACGTAGGTTGCCTGAACTGCAGGGTGGCTGTGCATTCAGCCAAGTGTCACTGGCAGCCTATCGATTAGCAGGGGAGGGATACTGAGGGGGCATGTTTGTGTATCTGGCTTGGAGATCGCAGATCGCTCAGTCCAGATGAAGCGGCGGAAAGCCGACGAGTGAGGACACCGACAAAAAACAACGTGCAGACTAACAGCTGAAACTGGGGCCAAGCACCACAAAACTCACAGCATACAGCTGGTGAAGACACACACGCTTGTGAAAATGAGTTGAAACAAGGTCAATGTCAATATTTCAATATATAATATGACCCCCTCAGTTTTTTTAGCAGCATTTGGATGTGATTTGGCATAGGATCCAATAATAATCCAATAATTCTGAGCCGTCTATGATGATGACAGTGCCATACTTCAATTAACGCCTGAATAAGCTTATCTTTTGTGGTACAGTCCATTCCACAAAGGTGCCGCTTGCAGACTGACCACAGTTTCTCTATAGGATTTAAATCCAGAGAGTTTCCAGGCCGGTGAAGTGCGTCCGTCCACCCTTTTTGACATATGGCACAGGGTCAGATCATGCTGAAAGATGCCTGCCCAGTCAGGAAATGTAACAATGATGAGATTAAAGAATAAAGGTTTTATATTTCGTTTTTAATGAATAAACCACCTTACAAGAAATGTCTTGCATGAAGTTAACACAACAAGATGCTTTTGCATCAACTCTTGTTCTGCATTCGAAATTCACTCCACATCAGAGTGTAAGCAGGATGTAAAAGCCAATCTGGGTAGCATGACAGTCAGTGATTACATAATTGTCCTGGTCAAATATGAAATGGTACTTGGTTTCTGAGAAATATGGCACGGTATAAGAAATGCTTCGCCTAAAGTTGACAGGATGCTTTTGCAACCAGCTGATGTTCTGTACTTGTAATTTCCCCCCATAGCAGGATGTAATTATTAACCTTCATTAAGTTAGTTTGAGCAGATTAATAGCTTTGTATATGAACTAACTGATAACATAGTAAGATATCGAGTAGGCGGACATTATATCTATCCATTATTAGTCAGGATGTAGCTTGATTCTGTTTCATTTAGGTTTTATAAATGAATGAGATAAATTGGACTTAAAAAATCTGTTCTTAACTGTGCTTAAAAACTGTGCTTTTAAAAACTATGATCTCTGTAGAACTGCAGTTGTATGTTATGTTAGCATAGCCTAAATCTTCATTTTACATGCAATTCATATATCAATGCATATATTCATATCAATATGTTGGAACTATGAAATTCTACACAAACAAATAAGAGCTCTTGTTACAATTATAAATCAAGAACAAATTAACTTTTGAAAGCGTTTTCCAACAATTAAATTGCAGTGATTGCGGGTCAGCCAACCGACTCACATTTTCTCGATGCAATCGATTTTCGATAGGGGTTCTTCACTGACATCTAGTGGTCAAAATGGAACAACACATTAAGTTACATTTTTTTGCCCTTGGATGATATTCGCACGCAAAAATGGACACAAATAATGTGTTGGCGCTGGAGCAAGAGCCGCATTCACCCACAGATCCAGAAGCTGCAGTAGATAGTGTTACAAATACTGGTCAGTATGTTTCACAGCTGTGCGTACACTAAAGGGCAACATCGGGCAATCAATATCTCCAGCCTCATTGAAAGTATTTGTATATTCAGACTGAACAACCCTGATAACTAGGAGAATTACTAAAGTCTTGATCACTTAATGTAAATGGATTACTGTTTGAGTGATCTTAGTTTAATCGCACAGATGATGATGACAGCAATTATATTTGGGACTGTACTGACAAGTCTTCTGTGTTTCTTGCTAAATTAACAACCAAAGTACTTGTGTATCGAAGTTATTAAGCAAAACCCACCTTTTGACTTTGTAGATAATAAGTTACTGAATAACATCCAACCATCTTTAACCCTTTTCTCCAGATGAATGTCACGCTGCAGCCTCTGAGCACCATCCAGCGCTAATGTTTATTTTATATTGTTATTTGTAATAATCAGAAGCAAAATCTAAGCCACGAAAACGTGCTGCCCTTTTATTGCCTCAAATCAAGTGCATCTTTTAATGATTGCCTTTGTTCTTTCTACAACGTTATATCATATCTTATCACGCTGGCTTCTTAATCAGGCCTATCTTCTCGGAGTGAAGGGCACATTACCTCAATCAGGTGCTGCTCACCAGAACATTACACATTGTAATATTTAATATGACATCCTGTACTGGGCGTAATATTTAATATTACACCCTGTACTGAATTCCTTTATTTCGTGTTTTTCTCACTTAGTCGATAAGACTGTTGCGAGCTGTACTGTTAATTATCAATTCCTATGATAAAATCTATTTCAATTATATTAAGCAATTTCAGTTACAATATTGAAGTATTTCAATTGCAGACTAATATAGCTGTGTTATTAGAAATGTTGAAGTTATTAGCATTAATGAGATTTATTACCCCTTTACGTTTTAACCCAAAAATGCTTATTCCAGGAACATCAAATCAATCGTTACTCAGTTACTCATAATCAGAATTTAATGGAGATAATCTTTACTGCTTTCAAAGGGTGTTTCCTTTATAGTTACATAATAATTATAATATGCTTATTATGCTTATGTCTGTAAAACACCTTTTATTCATCATGCGGATCGTTTACCATGAAAAGGCATAAAATCCCTAGAATATGAATGAACAATAATGACCGTATTTTAATAATAATACTTTAAAAAATGGCGTAACAGAGCGTTTGATATGGAGGGTAAAGCTCATTAACGTAAATACAAGGGTATATTTATTGGGGGGTGAACGAAGCCAAATACATGGGGGGTACATGTTCGTGGTTATGTGAAAAAAAAATTAAAATAGAATAAAGGTAAAAACACAAAATTGAATAAGGAAACTTGGCATTTTCTTAACTTAAAGTTAATAGTTAATGTTCAAATATTATATTGTGATAAATAACTAATGAAAATATAATGAAAGAACTTGGTCAACATCTTCTGGAGACGGTCACTGGTATGAAATTAAACCAGTACACCACCTGTTCTAAATAGAAATTAAAAAGGGTTGTTTAAAAACTGGTTTACAGGAATTTGTAGAACTTTGCAGTTTCTCCTCAGCTTTTACTCAAACTCATTTGCATTTAAGTCGATGTGATGCTAATAGCCCAGTGGTTCGCTTTCCTTACACGTCAATTGATGATGTAGCAGTTAATAGTGATTTGTTGCGTCTGCAGATATTTGCGCATCTGATTAGTTTTTGGGCTCAGTTTACATTTATTTGCGATTCAAAGTTGAGAGACTTTTGTTGACATTGTTTTAATTATTCAGTTCTTGTTCTATTGGAATAAAAATGTAATGCATATAAACTTATTTCATCATACAGTATATCCGTTAATGGATCTGCGGGTGCGGGCAGGATTGTACAGAAATATTGCGGAAGCGGACGGGAGTGACAGAGACAGACCGCGGGAGCGGATTAAAAAAACAGTCCCGCGCAGGGCCCGTACAGCGCTATGTATAGAAATAAGAACATTTTGTGATTTTTTTTTTAGTGTGACACGTAAAATGTTACAGGCAAACTAATATGTCTTTTTCAGGCTGCGTGAGTTCTTGTTCGTGTCAGTTTCCATGTTGATTCTTTGATTGAGCTGAATAAACTGAGCATATCACATAAAATATTGTTCGGCCGAGAAACGTACATACAAACAGTATTATTTTGAAACGGGTTGTTAATGTTTAGATCAAATTACTTAAGAGCGAAACAATAACACGATCACTATTTACGGCTTCGTTACATTGTAACTATAATATAACTACGGCCGGGTGGCGGCTTGTTCGTGATCACTTCCGGGTCGGTACGTCATTCGCGTTTATTATCAGTAAAAAGTAATTATTAAAGACTTTCAAAGACAAATTTCCACATTCCAAACTAGACTGAATCTTTGGTTGCGGATAGACGTCACAGTTTTTGGCAGAATTTTTATGATTATGGTTGAAAGTCTTAAAAGAATAATTTGCCTCATAAAATGCCTCAGTTCTACATATTCCTCCAAAGATCATATAAGAATTATCCAACTTAATTTTAAGGAAAAATAAGGCTCACCATTTAAAAAAAAAAAATCGTAAAAAAAATAGAAGATGGTGGTCTTAATGCTATCTCTTTTGAATGTATACATATGAATGTAATGTTTAAAGTTAAAAGGGTTCGATCGATGTTGAGCGATAAGGATTATTTTTGGTATCATATTCCCATGTCAATTTTTAAAACAGTAGTAGGTTTGGAATTTTTATTAAAGTGTGATTATGATATTGTTGTTTTTTCCTTCCCCGCCAAATCAGAAGTCGGAAGCCGCTAGTGTAGATCCAAAATCAGTCTTTATTGTAACAATGAAGTTACAACCAAGGCCGGACACCTGCAAATGTGTCCAAGATCGTTTTACACCATACAAGTCCTCATTCTTATACAAGTTCTTATCGTTTAACAATATCTTGTCACTCTTTCAAACATTCGCAATCATTGTTTCCTCCCTTGATCCACACCCCTAGGTGATAAGTTTGTCATTCATTTCTTTTACTGTTTGGTCCCTCGGCCGAACATAATTGTGGCACGACCATCTCCGCTTGGTTTTTTGAAAATACTCAGCTATGAACTTCTGGTGAACTCAGGCGATTCCCTTCCCTCAATAGTAAACCTTGGCAGCTTCAGTCTGTTGCACATTGTCTAATTAGAGGGTTGATAATATATTTGTCCTTCAACATAGTGATGGTGTATAACACTAATAAAGGTGGATATTCATAGATTTAGGGCTAACAAAGTAACTAACAGAAACTCAGACTAACAAAAGGTGCAAATACATACTCAATTGATTACATTGTGTTGATTACATTATAATGTTTACATTGTAATGATTACATCATGGGTATTTGGCATACTTTTTAATAATATCATAATGATTATTTTCTATGTTGTCTAGTGCTAAATAATATTCCGTAATATAAACAAACTACCAGTTGAGCTCTCAGAATTTCATAAACTGTTATTTCTTTATTGGAAATTTACACACACACACGCACAATTTCTCACCACATAATTCATCCATATATAACAATAGTTATCTATAACATACCAACAAATCTTTATTTTTTGAAGAGTAGTTTCAGAGAAACATCATTTTCATCTAAGATCTGATGGATGAGTGTGGCGATATTTTCAGATACGATGAGTTTGTTAAAAAAAATCAGTTTCACATGATCTATATGACAGGATTATATTGTGATCAATGCTATACCACAAGACATGAAGTTTCATTTTAAGGGTGCTTGGATGTATTCTACAGTAATCCCTGTTATCACCTCTGTATGTAGGTGACTATGTGGTTACTGATAAAGACAATGCTTAAAATACATACATAAAGGATTTTCTCTCTGACAAATAGCCTCCCTCACAAACAAAAAGTGTCTAGAGAGTTTCTTTGATTTTAAAATTTCTTCCAAAGTCTTTTGTACAAAAAAAATCTAAAAACATACGTATATGATTATATTCATATGGATTCTGGATTAATGAAGGTAATGATCAATACCTGCTTAATAACCGATGTATTTTAGCAGAATGTTTCATACATAAATGTAGAATTAAAACCCGTCCTGTATTGACATTTAAAAGTAATATTTGCCCATCAACGAAACTTTAAATGTATGAGAAGCAAACATAGTGTTAATCTCATGGAATGTATCGAAAAGTGTAATTTATTGAGCTTTAGATAAGCACCGTTCCTAGATTGTTGTAGTCATGCTTTATTTGTTATTTTGTTTTTGTGTATGTGTGTGTGTGTTTTTAAGGTTTAAGTCTTGTATGAAATTTAGCGTATAATTGTAGTATGTTGTTCACAATTTGCAAAGTTCTGTTTGATAACTGTATTGGCTGTTGATTAAAATTAAAAAAACGAAAGAAAAAAGCCATTTATCACTTCCGGGGCACTACGTCATTGGCGCCGCCAATCCTTTGCCACGCAGTAGGGACGTGACTTCCTTTATCCGGGTCACGGATTGGAGGTGAGTGGACAGTGGGACCATTTTTGTTCCACGATTATTTCACATAAATCACACATAGCTTAATTTAGGATACGTTCTTTATATGTCCCGTGTAGTTAATGAACTAAAACGTACATTATCAGAGTAGTACATTTAAAAACCTTATTGCTTTCGCCTAAGTAAGTTAGCTTATCTTCGCCGATAATGGCGTCGGGCCGGTAAGGCCGGTATATCCGGGTCTGCACAGGTGCCTCTTGCTTTGCTTTAACTAGTTTAGGAATAAGTCTGTCAAAGTGACCAGTCCTGCTGTGTTTCTCCCCCCGCACGGTGTGTAGATACTCTGAAGCAGCACTGAAGATGTCGTTCGCCCGTTCTCGCCTGGTTAGAGTGCTGGTGCAGGTATTGTGGGTGCAGCTGCTCGCTGGGTGGGCGTACGGCTCGGAGCTCACCTTCGAGCTGCCCGACAACGCCAAGCAGTGCTTCCATGAAGACATCATAATCGGCACCAAGTGTACCCTGGAGTTCCAGGTACTAAGCTGCTTCCGAGACGTTTCTCATTAGTTACACCTACTCGGACTGGCCAGTATTTCGTGCGTGTGTGTTAACAAGGTTGTTTTGAATAATAATCCACCATTATTTCTTTTTTTTGTGTGTGTGTATATAAATTGTATGCTCAATTTGTGTATATATGTTTCTTCTTTTTGTTCTTTATCAGTAAGTATTGTCTGGCCCAATCATTTAATCCTTATTGTCCATATAATTAGTGCTGCCAAATGCAAGGATCGGCTTCAGATCGCATCCTTAAATTGTACATTTTAAAGTCGATTTACTTCTAACAAACTTGATGTATGAAAAACAGTGGTAAAGGTTTATTTACTTAGCATATGATTTTATCCAAAGCAATGTACAACTGTGCCCTTGAGAGGTAAAGTGGGCTATCCCACATTTTTGACCCCTACCCCCTTTTTATTGAATATTTTCAATTGGATAAGTTATTATCTAAGTCATACCTCTGTGCTACCTATGATATATATCAGTTGTAGGGTATAGGCACACTGATTTAAAAAAAAAAATGTGTCTACTTTGGAGCTCATTTTCTCAAAACTTTGTTTTTGTGGGATAATTGAGAAAGCAGGGTCAGGCAGTTCCTGGGGCAGAAGGGAGGGGGGGGTGGGGCTTACTCAGGAGCCTGCCAGTGATCCTGGGATTTGAACCAGCAACCTTCCGATCACAAGCACAGCATCCTAACCCCCTGAACCACACACCACTTAAGGTTACCGCATGCGCAGGTACTCGTAAGACATAACTGAGGTGCCATTTTAATTAAATCATTAATGTAAAGTAGTGGAACAGCTGTAAATAGAAAGTCTTCCTCTATGCTGGCTTTGCTGTAAGACAAGATGTCCCTCTCCAGGTGGTGACTGGTGGACACTATGATGTCGACTGCCGCCTCGAGGATCCAGACGGAACAGTCCTGTACAAGGAAATGAAGAAGCAATATGACAGTTTCACCTTCACAGCAGGGAAGAACGGAACATACAAGTTCTGCTTTAGCAATGAGTTCTCCACCTTCACCCACAAGACGGTCTACTTCGACTTCCAGGTTGGAGATGATCCCCCCCTCTTTCCCAATGAGAACCGAGTCACAGCTTTAACTCAGGTATGTGGTGCTCAAGCCGAAGCTCATTTATTCCAGTTTTGAACCAGAATCTTGGTTTGGCCTCAACTAAAAAGTCTTAATTTTAAACTGCATAAGACTATTACTTCATTCTTCCAGGCGATTAAATAATTCCGTGCATAGAACTGTGCAATGATTTGATTGACCAAGAAGGATGTACCCATTCGGGTGATGCTAAATGAATCGTTTTTACAAAGCCAAGCTGCTCTGAACTGGGATAATGTTTGTAGGAGGGTGGGGCTTCATAAGTATTGAGCTACACAAGAAATTACTCGTATTTCAAATGAACCAGTGCAGGCCTGTATAGTATTCATTAATTAAGAGTATGTTTCTCACGGGGATGCATGGCTAGCAGTGTGTTTGTATTGGAGGAAAAGAAACTACTCCGATTTGTGATTCTTCTTTTTTATTTTACCTGCCGAGAGGATTAAAGTATGACTCGCGTTAAAACGTTTGTGTCGGGTGCTGGTCTATGTAGTTCTGTGCTTTTAAAATTAATAAGGAAGTCGTCCTGCTTGCCCATTAGAACCTTCAAACCAGCTATTATGGATTGTAGTGAAACTGCCATATGTCACACGTGGTGATCCTGTTGGCGTGAAGCACGCCCCGGTTTCACCGTGACGGCCGTAGGGAGCTGTATCCTCTGCCTGGGGCCAAAGCTTAATTAATCACGCCTGATCCTGCAGATGGAGTCCGCCTGTGTCTCCATCCACGAGGCCCTGAAGTCTGTCATCGACTACCAGACTCACTTCCGCCTGCGGGAGGCGCAGGGTCGTAGCCGCGCCGAGGACCTCAACACCAGGGTGGCGTTCTGGTCCGTCGGGGAGGCCATCATCCTTTTGGTAGTCAGCATCAGCCAGGTGGTCCTGCTCCGGAGCTTCTTTTCGGACAAGAAGACTACCACAACCCGGGTGGGCTCATAACCCCCCCCCCCCAAAGCCACCCCGCCCCACGCAGCTGTGATTGCTTGTAAGAGGGTCTTCTGTAGGTAGGCCACAGACAGCAAAGGTTTATGGGAAAATCCTGATTTTATTTTTATTTTTTTTTTATTGGGGGGTGGGAGTGGGGGTAGCCACACTATATATAGATTACTTTTAAACCCGATGGATTCCTTTGTTGTCATGATAGCAATTTAATTTATTATGTTGGTGTTTGCATTACTTGTATATTTTTTTTTTTAACACCGCCGTGTATCAGAACTGTGGGTCATGCTGGTTTTTGTTCTGAAACTAAATTTATAAGGTCTTTGGACCTCCCTCCAAGCTATATAGTCGGGATGGGCCTGCAGTGACACCCCCTTACAGGGAGGAGGCGTTTAGCTTGTCCGCAGCCTCCGCATTCTGCCTGGGGTGAGGCCCCTCTCGCCTCCTCCCGCACAGTTTGTCACGATGCGTGCTGTCATGGGGCTGCCGCCTCTGCCTGATTCGCCGCATCTGGGCGATTTGCCGGATTGATGCTGTTCGAATGTCCCTTGGAAGCTGACATAAGCACGCCGTAGTTTAATTTTTTATTGCTTTATTTGGCATTTTATCAAACTAGGTGGTCTGGGTTGGGAGTGCTGTGTATGTATATGTGTATCTGTGTGTGTGCACGTGTGCTCATGTAGTTGCAGTACTTCCCAATTTTGCTGGGGCTCATCACTGGAAGTCGTTCAGTGGTTTCCGACTCGATCGTCTGTGATCCGGCTTCAGGCCGTCATACTCTGGTCTGAAGACACCTTGTTTGCTGTGGCGCCGCCTGTCTGAGCTACTGAAAAACGTGCCGTTTTTTTTTTTTTTTTCCCTTTGGACCTTTTCGTTCTGATGCAGTAGCTGCCATTTCCCTCAGTGGTACAGCCATTACTGTGGTGACCTCACTGCACTGTGTGATGGCTTGAAATGTACGTCTGCATTGTGTAGAGTTTTTAACTTGATGGGGCGGGACACTCTGGGTGGCCAAAGCTCCTTTAGTCGTAACTGCAACGGCCTGGAAGGGGTCGCCCCATCGCTGCGGGTTAAGGCTGGTGTGTTAAGAAACTGCGTTCGTGGTGCTTCTGGAAGTAGAGCCGGCCTGTTTTCTCATCACGTACATGCGTCACGGGTCACGTCACGCTGATTATTCAGTCCGAGTCTCTCCGGGGCGGCAGGGCGACAGGCAGACCCAGCCCTGACACACCGCCGAGTGGTCTGAATGTGGGCCGTCTCTCTCTCCGGTGCCGTGGATCTGAAACCGTGTGTTGCAGCAATCCTTGGGCCCACATTTGTATATTTTGTTTGTTAGCTTGGGAATGTGTGTTAAGGTTCTTTGTGTGCTGCCTTGTAGCGCTTTAAAAAATTACATGTAAACCCTCCACCCCCCAAAACAAAAGGATAGTCTGATTTGGTCAATTTTCACCTGCACGTTTTGATCCAGATGTATGAATGTCATGCAGTTGTTTCAGGTGAATAAAAAAAAATTCCCCTTTTGTCTAACTGTCTCTAACTCGTGTGTCTGTTTCTTACAAAATAATCACTACATTACAACGTGGGAAAACGGACTCATTTCCATTCATTTTATACATCAAATGGGTCTTCTGAAAAATTCTTTGCAGTTAGTTTTGTGGTAATCTCATATCAAAAGTATGAACCCTCATCACTGCATGTTTTTGCACAGCAATGCAATGTTACTGCCCCAGGCAGAAAATTTGGTTTTGCTTGTTTTTGGTATGATATAAGATTTAGCTTTTCTACTCCACTGCCGTTTATATTCAATGTGGGACATCAGTTGAAACTGGCTCTTTTGTCCACTAGGGGGCGATATTTTAAAGTTACTGTTGATTCATTTGCATAATTGGGCTCAGTGTCATTCTGATGAATAACTGTGATAACGTTCCTGAGGACCGGAGAAAGCAGACAGGTTTAGTTGTGTTCCAAGCAATGGCTTATTTGGACTGACACCTCATTCACTTCAGTTACTGTCAATTATCTATGTAATCCTCTTATTTGTGACAATAGTCGGTATGTGCTTATAGCCGAATAGGACTTGGCAGTGTACAGGTTTAGCTGTGTTGTGTTTCTGCAGGACATCTCCGATATGTGGAAGCTCTCCAGTCAAAGTCTTGGTAATTATAGTGAATGACGCTTTAAAGCGGTGATGCTCAGCTCCGTTACTGGATCTGAAATGAAAGCAAACAACTACCTTAGATGATTATATTGAGCTGAAGTTACGGTTGGGATAATAGAGAAATATATCAGTGCACAGCTAGTGTGTGTCTGTGTTTAAGTTCTACGAACAGGCACAATGACGGCATCTTTCACAAACACTGCTGTACCCGAGATGTTTTTCACACCTTGGCCTACATACACAGTGGTTTACCGTGGAATATGAGACAAAGAGGCAAAGCTAACAGGAAGATTAGTTTTTACTAGAGGTAGAACCTGGCGATTTAATTTCGAAAGAGACTTTACGATGCCCTCTGTGGTTCTGGGAGGATGGGTGTGGGTTCTCCTGCATTTCTTCAAGGCTACGGTGATGTTCTCAGTACTGCGGCGGGTTTCTTGGGAAGGACCCTTCGCCACACACTGCAGGGCTACCGACAAACGCAGACTCATTCGGCTGGGAAGCAGCCCTGATCGTTGCTGACTAAATCTCCATCCACTGCTTCTGTTCTCACTGCTTATCCAGTTCCCGCAGGTCACTGCAATATCCTCCCACACAAACCCAACAAGCAAAGCTTAGCCACTAACTGAGTGTTTTGTGCTGCATTTAAATATTTTTTGCCCACTGTATGTCTTAGGAAATGTACTGTTTTTTTCTTATATCTAAATCTTTTTATTTGCTTTTGAGTGTTTTTTTTTATTTTGTATATTTGTGTTTATGTTTATATCTTAGTACCTACTGCTGCTTTCTGTCTGTGGGTTTTCACACAAAATTTCATTGTAGACATGCAATGACAATAAAGTCTTGTTATCTTCTAACTTAGCTTCCGTCTTTTACCCTAAGGACTGTCTCTTAGTCTGAAATCCACCATTTGTGAAACAGTAATATTTGCAGTTAGAATTTTATGCATGTCTTTGTCAAATGTTTACAGGAAATCTTTAGATGATACGTACCTAAAAGGATGATCACAGAAAAATGTATTTTGTGCCCTATCCAGAGCTAAGCAGGGTATAACTGTTCAGAAATCACAAAACTCCATCTTTTTAGTTGTTTTAATTTAGATTTTCTGTTCTGTTTATTATTGTGACGCTTACAGCAAACTTGTCTGGGGGTGGGGGTGGTAGTGAGTGGCTCAACAGGCTAAATCTCTGCATCTGGTTGCTAATTCAAGTAAAACCTTTAACCCTCAGCCCCAGGGGCACTGCACATTAGCTGACCCTGCACTGTGACACCCCCCCCAACCCCCCAGCAGAGAACCATTTCAGTGTAAAGTAAATAAAGCACATTTATTGTGGTTTGTAGGGTCAGTTTTCCTGTGTAGGTCTGGATACCTGAAGAACTCAATCCATCTTGCAGCTGCTTATCATGGTCAGGGTCCCAAGTGGGCCGGAGTCAGTGACCGGGCAGAGGTGAAGCCCGGAGGCAGTGACCGGGCGGAGGTGAGGCCCGGAGGCAGTGTCCGGGCGGAGGTGAGGCCCGGAGTCAGTGACCGGGCGGAGGTGAAGCCCGGAGGCAGTGACCGGGCGGAGGTGAGGCCCGGAGGCAGTGACCGGGCGGAGGTGAGGCCCAGAGGCAGTGTCCGGGCGGAGGTGATCACTTACATTCCGCATACACAGAGGTGGGATTGTGCAGATTCATGCATAAGTAACTTAACTATTTACAATTTATATGTATGTTGTGAAAATGACATTTGGTCCCAAAAAGCCCCCTCAGTTTACTGAACCAGTGATACATTCTTGCCCAATAATAACCAAAGCCATTATTTGTTTTCAGTATTCTGCAATGAGGTTTTGCGGGTTTTCATTATTGGGGGGATTATAACCATCTCCCCCATCCCCCCACAATTTACACCCATCTATACATGCATTAAACCTACAGCTGTTGGATGAGTTTTGCCGTATTTCAATTGAGTTGCAGCTGAATATCATGCCCGTGACCGGCACCGTGACACTTTCCTCCGGCCGCCGGGTGGACAGCAGGTATATACGCTAATTTCTCAGCGCAGCCTGCGGGACACGTAGGCGCCTTTCTGCTTCTTGATTGGGCTCTTCGGCTGCCTGTTCCGCGGAGGTGGAGACGCCCCGGGGGCGCTTTGTTTTTCTACGCCGCAGAACCGGACGCCGGGCGCCTAGTTGCGATGAAACCGGCGACACAAGGTTAATGGCGGTGGCGCGAACCCCAGAGCTTTACTCGCTGGAAAAGACGATGAGTAAGTGACAGTCAGGGGGGGAAAAAGTACAAGGCTTCGCTGCGTTAGGACGAAGTGAGAGTGACGTGTGGAAGGAGAGCGATCAGACGAGTAAGAGAGCAGCCCCGACTCCACCATCTTCTCCAGATAGACAGGAAACCCGAGCGGGGGCGGACGGCCGCCTGTGATGCGCTTCGGCCCACGGCGTTTTTTACGCTCGGTGTTTTTCGCTTTTTAAAAAAGACCACAAAACGGACCACTGGATCATATTTGGTGCTTTTAATACGGCATGAAAACAGGCAACCTTACGAATCCGGAATGGAGATCGACGTCGAGGAGATTCCGGAGTGACCCACCTACAGAGCTGGTCGCTTGAATAATTGTAACATTGTAACACTATTAGAGCGAGCTGGTAACATTGTAACGCCGCACGGCGGACGTCGGGGCTTCGGCGGTGCGGGCCACCGCGGGACCGCGGGGGGACGGCGAACCCATCGGCGTCCATTGTTCAAAAGCTTGGCCGGTCCTCGTCCAGCTTGTCTCGATTTCCGCAAACTCGGCGCCGAATTTTCGGCGCGTTCTGCAATAATCGGCGTTTTAAAGCGGACCATGAGTCGTGATCGTCGCTAATCGAGGCAGCTGTGTGCAGTTTGAAACCCAGATAGGTCCAGCGTGGCGCGTGGATAGGGCTCCGACTCCCAAACTCCGCATCAGGAAAGTACAGGTATTATTTTCCCACCCGGTTCGATGGATCTTAAGACTGCGGTGTTTAACGCGGCCAGGGACGGCAAGCTGCGCCTGCTGCAGAAGCTCCTGGAAAACAAAGCAGGACCCGAACTCGGCAAGCTGATGGCGGAGAAGACGAACGGCGCCACTCCGCTGCTGATCGCTGCCAGAAACGGGCATTTAGACCTGGTCGAGTACCTCCTCGAGTGCTGCCTGGCCCCCGTTGAGATCGGGGGCTCCGTCAATTTCGACGGGGAGACAATCGAGGGTGCCCCGCCGCTGTGGGCCGCCTCGGCCGCCGGCCATCTGAAGGTGGTGCAGTCCCTGCTGGGCCACGGCGCGGCCGTCAACAGCACCACACTGACCAACTCCACCCCGCTGCGGGCCGCCTGCTTCGACGGCCACCTCGACATCGTCAAGTACCTGGTGGAGCACAAGGCCGACCTGGAGGTGGCGAACCGACACGGCCACACTTGCCTGATGATCTCTTGTTACAAAGGACACAAAGAGATCGCCCAGTACCTGCTGGAGAAGGGGGCCGATGTGAACAGGAAAAGTGTCAAGGGTGAGTCTCCGGCGGAGCTGAGCGGATGCGGCTTTATTACGAGGGATCCTGTGTCTGTCCACTGTTAAATGGAAGCTTATTACCAGGTTTGAGGAATCTCGGGGAATTGCCTTATGAAACGACTTTAAAGATGGTAAGGGTCCTGTCTGTTGCATACGGGGGGTTTCGATGGAGATGTATGAAAAGTCAATGTGTTACTTTAGCCCTGAAACCGTCAGCGCTTTTACAGCCGGGTTGGACTCGAGGGTGTGAATAAGCGGGCAGAGGAATGGCCTGGCCGGACCGCCGTGTATCCAGTATCAACACGGCGCACTAATCCGAAGCGATCCCTCGCTGGCCCGGGACCAGCTTCATCTGGCTCGGGCTGGCAGTCATGGCGAGCTCGGGAGCCGAACACGCCGAGGTCACTTATCTTATACCATATGCAGCGGAGAAGCCCTTAAGGTAGTAACGGAGCGGGGGGGTCATGCTGTTTATTCAGAGCGACAAACACACGTGGGGTGAAGATAACGATAAAAAACGATACGTTTTAGCTTTTAGCGATCTGAGCTGATTGCATCAGTTTCTGTTCGTTGCAATCAATTTTTGATGATATCAGACCCCTCCCCCCTCCCGTGATCATGTCTGACATGGCAGGATCGTGTCACGCTCTTGGGGCCCGATAGGGGCCCCTGGCCGGAATGGGCTAGACTTGTGTCTGAAAATACTAAATATAAACTTTTTAAAAGCAGGGCATACCTGTTGTGCGGATCCAAACTTGGATTAAGCTGTGCGTGTTGACTGACTAGTTCTTTCAGACAAAACCTGTCTGAGTAGATAAATTGAGGGAGGGGTACAGCATGTGTCTGTGCAGGATAGCAACGACCTCCGTGTTTATCTGCTGTTAATACAGCCAGAATGCCGAACAATGATTCATCTGTTTTACCAATGAAACAGATTTTACAGGATTTAATAATTTCAATAAGATTTTGAAAAATGTTGGATTTGTACAGAATGACTTTTCCCTAATGTTCATTTTTTAGATGTCTGTTCCAATTTTATTGGGTAAACATTGTTTTATTTCATTTTATTTGCTAAATTTATTATACTTGTAATATCATCGTTGGGAACTTATAATTGTAAATATTTTCATAGAAGATAATACGAATTCCGCTCTACTGAATTTGACCTGCTGGTTAGAGAAAATCGTTCTTGAGAAAAGTCACGTAAACTGCCTTTGGCGGAGAAGTCGGTTTGGCTCCTGACAGGTGAGCCGCGTTCTGCAGGCCTGGGTGGATCCTTAATGTTCTATTCATGAGGAAACGCACCCACCTACTTCTGCCTGCGAGCCTTATGCACATGCCGGCTTTGGGCACGGTAACTTGCGTCTGGAGGATATGGCAGCGTTTGTGACGGCGGCGCTGCTGCAGGCTTTCGGGGGCCTCACAGCCAGGCAGGACCGTAAAAAATGGCTCTGTGTTCCTTCAGTGGTGGCTGGAGAACCTGAAAGGTAACCGTTCTTCTGGGAAGTCTAAAAACAAGAAGGTGAAGCCTAAATTCTATAATTGGCTTGTGCTCACTGCGCGGAGACCTTCAGGGCTGCTTCAGAAAGCTAGTTCTCTGTCGGCTGGGTGGCCGGGGCGACGGCGGGGAGTTTTCACATCTCTCCCAGCAAGCCGTAAGGGAGTAACTATGGCAACAGACCTCCTGCGTTGCACATCCTTGCCTGATGTGGAGCACGCTGACCCAACGGCTGCAATCCCAAGCAGGAAGGACACTGCTTCTCAGCTGGGATTCTCCTGATGCTTGAGAGAGAGAGAGAGAGAGAGAGAGAGAGAGACCTCCAGAAAACGCAAGAAGCTTTGCGTTCAGGTCGGGGAGACAGACGCCTAAAGTCAAAGCGTGAGAGGGTGGTGTCGCCTGTCTGCTCAGTGTCAGCACATTTGGCATTCAGAGATGCGTGACTTTGTGGAGATAGTGAAATGGAAAGTGGCGTGTGTGTGTGTGTGTGTGTGTGTGTGTGTGTGTGTGTGTGTGTGTGTGTGCGTGCTTCTGTGCGTGTGTGTGTGTGCGGGCTTCTGTGCGTATCACAAGCCGTGTGTGTATCTGTCACGATTAGCACAGAAAATTAGCCCCATTTTCAGCTGGCTGAAGATTAACAACAGGAATTCCCTGAAAACCCATAAACGATGATTGAATTACTCTGACTACAGGATTCATATTTGTGCCAGTCTGCCAAATGCTGAAATTTATGGCTAATTTAGTAAAAGTGGTTGTTTTTTATACAGACAGGACTGACTCTGCCGTTCCTCCTCATCACTATGGCCGCAGTATTTTCACGTTAGACGCACAAGGATTGAACCTGTGTTATTTCTACAGGCACCCTGACCGGTGGTTATCGTCCCGATTCGGTGGTCTTTGTTGCTTTGTTTGTGCCGTGATTGGTTCCCATTCCGAGCGGGGGGTTTGCCACGGAGTATTGCGGCGTCGCATGCCTGACATTTTGCGTGTCCTGCAGGTAACACGGCGCTGCACGACTGCGCCGAATCGGGGAGCCTGGAGATAATGAAGATGCTGCTGAAATACGGAGCCAAGATGGAGCGGGACGGCTACGGCATGACGCCGCTGCTGTCGGCCAGCGTCACGGGGCACACCAACATCGTGGACTTCCTGACGCAGCACCAGAACACCGGCCAGGTGGAGAAGATCAATGCCCTGGAGCTGCTCGGGGCCACTTTTGTGGACAAGAAGCGGGACCTTCTCGGCGCGTTGAAATACTGGAAGCGGGCCATGGACCTGCGGTACCGGGACGGCAGCGACATCGTCCACAAGGAGGAGCCCAAGCAGCTGGTGATGGCCTATGATTACTCCAAGGAGGTGAGCAGCATGGAGGAGCTGGACAGCCTCATCTCCGATCCCGACCAGATGAGGATGCAGGCCCTGCTTATCCGTGAACGCATCCTGGGTCCGTCACACCCCGACACCTCCTACTACATCCGTTACCGTGGTGCTGTCTATGCCGACTCTGGGAACTTCGAGCGTTGCATCAACCTATGGAAATATGCACTGGACATGCAGCAGAGCAACCTGGACCCGCTGAGCCCCATGACGGCCAGCAGTCTGCTCTCCTTCGCCGAACTGTTCTCCTTCATGCTGCAGGACCGCGCCAAGGGCTTGCTGGGCACTGCCGTCTCCTTCCACGACCTCATGGGCATCCTAAGTAAGAGCGTGCTGGAGATCGAGCGCGCCATAAAGCAGACCCAGCCTCCGGCTGACCCGGCGCAGCTCAGCAAGGCTCTCTCTATCATCCTGCATCTCGTCTGCCTGCTGGAGAAGGTGCCCTGCACTGTGGAGCAGGACCACTTCAAGAAGGAGACCATCTATAGGTTCCTCAAGCTGCGGCCCTGTGGAAAGAACGGCTACAGCCCCCTGCACCTGGCCGTGGACCGGAACACGACCTGCGTGGGTCGCTACCCCGTCTGCAAGTTCCCGTCTTTCCAGGTGACGTCCATCCTGGTGGAATGCGGTGCCGACGTGAACTGCCGCGACCAGGACAACAACAGCCCGCTGCACGTGGCCGCTTCCAACAACCACCCGGACATCATGAACCTGCTCATCTCCTGCGGGTCACACTTCGACAGCACCAACTCCTTCAACCAGACAGCGTGTGATCTGCTGGATGAGAAGGAGATGGCCAGGAACCTGATCCAGCCAATCAACCACACCACCCTGCAGTGCCTGGCCGCCCGCGTCATCGTCCGGCACGGCCTCCGTTACCACGGCAACATCCCCATCAAACTGGAGGCCTTTGTCCAGCTGCATAGATAATGACTGCTGGGCACCGGGGCTTCTGCCCCCGGATCCTGTCCGCGCCGCGCCCCTGGGGAGGCGTGATTTTCGTTTTGGAATGTAGAACATGGACCCCTATGGGAGCTTGATTGCATGGGTGCTCTGTACTCTGGACGTGCACCATGTTTTATACCAAGCGTGCTTTTTTGGTTTTCATTGTTTTCTCCTCTGCTTGACATTAGGACTTGTGTGTATTTCATGTTATTTATGAAGACGTGTCACCCCATAGCCCCGCCTTGCTTTCTCTTTCTATGCAATCGTAGCAGGATGCATCCGCCCCCTCACTGAGACCCCGCCCCCTCACTGAGACCCCGCCCCCTTATTTGGCAGGTTTTTTTTTTTTTTTTTTTTACATCTGCACTCTGTGTCTCATATCTGCTCTCCCCAGAAGGATGATGCCAGCCCCCGGGGGCCGAGGGGATGGGGCGGATAATGGTAGGATGGAGGAAAGCTTTACGGAACGGCCGTGTCTCGCCAAGTGCTTTGTTCCCGTTGCACAGGTTCTAATATGCAAATGTTGTGTGTCGACACTAATCCGTGCGATACTTTGCATATATGTATTTATATACGTTTTTAGGTTTCTTACGGCTTCTCCGGGTTGGTCTGGGCTTCTCCCCAGAGCTCTCCGTGCCGTTCCACACTACGTCCAGACCACAAGGGCTGTAAGGGACCGGCCTTCTCGTCTGTGCACCTGAGATGGGAATTCGTGGCCGAACTTCAAACAAAACAAGCCAAATATCAGTCCGGCACTTTAGTACGGACACGTGTCTGTGCCCCCCCCTTCCCCCAGCTCTTGCCGTCTTCAGCCTGTTTGACACACAGTTTTAATAAGTAAAATCACGTCAGTTCAGCTGCACGCTAAAACCGAATGTTTAAATGAATTTTTGAAGGGTCTTCAGGTGACTCTGGCCACAGAATTTGCTGATGCACTAACTGTGCTTTCTGGAAGCTTCTCATATCTAAGCTTTGTGTTGATGCATAAAGGGCTTTTCATTACAGTCTTTTTTTTTTTTCCCCCGAACGAATCTACCGTTCCGATGTATCATCAGGTGACAGACATTAATCCTGCACTTTATTACGGCAGAGTGTAATATTTCATAAGGCATAAAACCTGTTAATGTCTTCAGAACAAATCTGAAAATAAACCCCAGTTGAACTTGTGCTGCCTGTCGGTGTGAGTCTGTGGGCTTCGGGGTCTGGCTGCCGGGCGTCCATCCGAGGCTGGGTCAGTGGGCTCGGCGTTAACACCCCCATTCACGCTGCATGGACAAACGTCCTCTCCCTGCGTCATGCTGGGATCGGTCCCTGTGCTGTTCTTCCGGCGTGTTGCTTGGTATTTTCTTTCTGTGGGCGACGTAATCCTGTTCTACTGGCTGTACTTTTGCATGCATTCCTGGGTGGAAAGTGTTGAATGTACACATCTGTGTGTGTGTGTGTGTGTGTGCTACTGGCAGTGCTGACTTAACGAGGTTTAAGCAACGGCGACATCGAAGGTCTTCTCGTCGATCTGCTTCTGTCGTCCATTCTCACCGGCCGTTTGGCTCCATTTTAATGTGAATGCACTCTGGCCGCTGCATGAATAGCCTTTGGGCTTTTTCTAAAATGTGTGCTCGGTAAAGAGAATTCTTGCCAGTTTACTTGTTGTAAAGCAATTTTCGTACAATATTTGTTGTGTATTTGTTAGTCCTGAACCTCACGGAGCCAGCAAACCCCACCGGGTAATTTCTGAATTATCAATACAGGAAGTTGCTACATGACCATAGACGTCTGACTGTGTTATGTGACTTGGGGCGTTGGCTGTCGTCCTCGGTCTCAGCTGGAGGAATTTGGGCAGGAGAAGTGCGGGCCTTTTTACTTGGTGTTTACAGCACTCGCCTCGCTTAAGTGCCCCCCCCCCCCCCCGCCCCCCACCCCCTTCAGCATGTGATGATCAGCCTACTTCTGCCATGTCTCAAAATAACTTTGAATAATGCCCCACAGAAAATGTGTCCTACATAGAGCCGTGTTCCGTTTGTCTCGCAGGTGTCACGGGTGACATGGGGGCTGTGCAGTGACTTGGATGGGGGGGGGGCTTCCGCTTCAGAGGTCCTCCATACGGCTGGGTCCTCCATACGGCTGGGTCCTCCTTTTAGATCTGCAGGACATGTTTGGCAAGCATTTGTGCTGGACTTTGACTCTCAGTTGGAAACCGGAAGCTTCCGCTTGGCAGTTCTGTTATTCCCTGCCCCCCCCCCTGTCAGTTTGGCCGGGGAGGTGCCATTCTCTAGCCACCTGATCTGGAGAGCGGTGGATAGGTTGGATGAACCAGCCGCCGGCCAGGTGCTCTGCTCTGTTGTGTCAAGGTAAATGAAACAATGCAGCAAAGTCAAATTTGAGGCCCATCTTTTCAAAGACACATTTTTTTTTGCTCTGCTAGAGCTCTGCGTCTGATCTGCTCTGCCTGCCCGCTTGATCATCTGCAGCCCAGGTCCCAATCCTTGGTGCCAATGGGAGGGTCAGTTGATCTAGCTGTGGGAGTGAGCAGGACCACCAGACTGCGCTATTCGCTTTGGCTAGAGGGTGTGTGTGTGTGTGTGTGTGTGTGTGCGTGTGAGAGCTCCTGGCTGCCTGCTCCTCTCCAATGGTGAGTCACTGCCTCACACAGTCAGCATGTGGGTTATTTTCTGCTGCCACATGGCTCCGACTAATTGATGTTCCATTGTTAACACCTCGCCTGTAACTCACTGGTAACCCTGCACCCCCCCCCCCCCGCCCCCCCCGCATTACATACACACACATGGGGAAACTCAGGAAAGAAGGATATACACACTAATATGCCCTGAAACGGTGCTAAAATGGCACAGAACCCAGTAGTACATGGTCTGTGTACATTTACTTATTTAGCAGGTGATTTTGTCCACGGAGATGTATGAGTGCAGAGTAGAGGGCAGGGTCGCCCAGTCCCAATAGTGATTGGGGTTAAGGCCCAATAATGAAATTACCCTGCCAGCCACAGAATTTTAACAGGTGACCACAGGTTTAGGGTCCTAACCCATAGAGGTGTATGTCCCCCATGACTTACCAGTGCGGCAGGCGTGAGTAATTCTCAAGTGCTTCGGTCGTTTCGCTGCTATTTCCATAAACCTGAACAGCTTTGTGAATCCGAGGATGAGGACCATTGTAGGTGTAACGTCTCTATGCCTCGTGTCACACTTAAGTATCTATGCAGGAGGTGCCTGATTGTCTGGGGTGGAACTGAACCAGTCGCCTTTAACAGCTGAACGTGGTGCTTTGCTAATCTTAAAGGGATGTTAATTAATGCAGGGTGACGCTTTGTTAGGAAGTGATTGCTTAGTTGTTTGCATGTTGGCCGGCACCTTTAAGGCTGCCCAAGGGAGCATTAAAAATGACAATGATAATAATAAGAAAAAAAGCTGCAATTTGGAAGCGAATCAAACCTTTACGATGACTAAGAATTTAGTCGACTTTCCTTTTTAGGTTCTCGTGTCGGACATTAAAGGAGCCCAGGATTCAGAAAGTGTTTCTCCCGACCGCCCAGGCGTTGATGTAGTAACATCTGAGGATTCCAGCTGGGATTCACTTGCTTTGGCTGCAGGGGATGCGTGTGTTTAGATCACGGAGGACAAGAGTGGCAGGTCCGGAGGTTAATGATATGCGATGTGTTGGGTGTGACCTGAGAGACGATGGGGGAGGGGCTACATAGGGAATGTAAACAATGTCGACTGGAGGAGCTGGTGGACCAGGGCATGGGAAACCCCAGATGATCTGCCATGGAGTCCGGGCCTCTTCACTGGCCAGGTGGTGGCACTGACCAAGCAGGCTTTTGCCGGTTGGTCACGTTTTTTTTTTGCAAGGGAGGAAACCTTTAAAACAGAGTATGACTGTGAAAGAGGGTGACACCATTACGGTCTGGGAGTAGATCCATGTGTTAAGTGCAAGTGATTTACTGCTAACTGAGAGGAAAAGCAAAGGGCCGTAGGAGGGTTTCCCTCAGGATCATCTTAGAGATCCGCTGAAAAGCCCAGCTCTGCGTTTCTGTCCGTAGTGCTCAGAAGCTGAAGCCTTCACTGTCATCACGATGCGACTCCTTTGAGTGATCAAAGACCAGCATCCTCCTAATGGTGTAGTACGAGAGAAGAGCAGAGTCCCGGTGGTGGGGTGGGACCCTGGGAGAGGAGCAGAGTCCCAGGATACCAGGTGGGGCCCTGGGAGAGGAGCAGAGTCCCGGTGGGGTCACGTACCAGGAGACCAAGTGGGGCCCTGGGAGAGGAGCAGAGTCCCAGTGGGGTCACGTACCAGGAGACCAGGTGGGGCCCTGGGAGAGGAGCAGAGTCCCGGTGGGGTCACGTACCAGGAGACCAGGTGGGGCCCTGGGAGAGAAGCAGAGTCCCAGTGGTGGGGTCGCGACCCAAGAGACCAGGTGGGGCCCTGGGAGAGGAGCAGAGTCCCGGTGGGGTCGCGTACCAGGAGACCAGGTGGGGCCCTGGGAGAGGAGCAGAGTCCCAGTGGTGGGGTCGCGACCCAAGAGACCAGGTGGGGCCCTGGGAGAGGAGCAGAGTCCCGGTGGGGTCGCGTACCAGGAGACCAGGTGGGGCCCTGGGAGAGGAGCAGAGTCCCAGGATACCAGGTGGGGCCCTGGGAGAGGAGCAGAGTAACAGTGGTGGGGTCGCGACCCAAGAGACCAGGTGGGGCCCTGGGAGAGGAGCAGAGTCCCGGTGGGGTCGCGTACCAGGAGACCAGGTGGGGCCCTGGGAGAGGAGCAGAGTCCCTGTGGGGTCACGTACCAGGAGACCAGGTGGGGCCCTGGGAGAGAAGCAGAGTCCCGGTGGGGTCGCGTACCAGGAGACCAGGTGGGGCCCTGGGAGAGGAGCAGAGTCCCGGTGGGGTCGCGTACCAGGAGACCAGGTGGGGCCCTGGGAGAGGAGCAGAGTCCCGGTGGGGTCGCGTACCAGGAGACCAGGTGGGGCCCTGGGAGAGGAGCAGAGTCCCGGTGGGGTCGCGTACCAGGAGACCAGGTGGGGCCCTGGGAGAGAAGCAGAGGTGTGTTTTCTTGGCTGTGTTGCAGTCATATTAGAAAACGTTTTCTTCAAATGCCATAAATGGATTTAAATGCATATATTTATATTTATTCATGTTTATGTTGAAGAATTTATCAGTTAAGTTGCGATATTCTATTTATTACTGTTTCTTTGCCAACAAGAACAGAATTGAATCTCTGTGTATAACCCATGCATAATATAGCTGAAGATGACAGTAGATACTTTGAGTGAGTGGCTAAGATCTGTTGATTACCGAGTAACCATTTTGCTGGTGTGTGCCCGCCTGGGGGTGGGGGGTTCTGGAGGCAGGTATGTGTGACAGCGTGGCTGGGTCCTCAGCTGGCGTCTGCACCTGCCCTGCTCTTAAAGGACCTCCCCCAGCCCCGTGCCGGAGGCTGTGAAGGAACACTGGGGGGCAGAGCTGAAGAAACAAGAAGGCATGTGCAGTGGGGTAGAGAGGGATGGGGGCATGCTGTTACACTGGGGATGAACTGGGAAGTGTTTCGATTGGTGGGAAGCAGGGGTCGGCAGGGAAAAGCCTGCCTGTGCTTCCAGAGACTGTCAGCCGAGGCACAGCCCTGCGCCCAAACGGCACCAGCATGTCCAAACCTGGCCCGGCCCGGCCCTCCGCGTGCACGTCAGGTGCAGATAGGTTCAGAGATGAGTTATGAATGATAAAAACAGCGTGATGTATTAAAAGAAGGGACAGGAAATGCCATGTGCATGAGGTCATTCGGCGTTCGAGATGCCTGTGTGATGACTGTCTATTGAGAGCTGTTTGCTGCTATGGTGATGCGGGGTTATAAACCTGTTAAATATGAGCAGAGCCCCTTCAACCAGATCTACCGTGACCTGCTCTAATCACAGCTGCGTTCACAGTTAAAGCAACAGGGTCCCCTGCCCTCAAACCCTGTGGCAGAATGAAACTTCAGAACCTGCATCGGGAGGAGTTATTGCACGGTGATACTCGAACCCATGTCCTGCTGGTTAGGTTGATTTCTGTCAGTATGTGGGATTCCTACCTGCCCAGGATCAGATCTGTGTTTCATGGCGCACAGGACATAACAGGACAGAAGCAGCTGTCGTTTTATTTACTGCAGATCCCCTTTGGATTCTCACGTTTGGTGACACGAGAGTTAGAAAATAAGTTTAAGTTGTGTTACTTCTGTCTACTGGTAAGGATAGCCTTTCAATTCACTCCATTTCAGTCTGTTGTAGGAAAACTTTTTTCTAATCGTTCAAAAGGTTCAAATCGAATGATATTCTGCTTCTGAAGAAGAAGCAGGAGGGAGTGGCTGATTGGCTGTTTACCTGCGGTGAGTCTGGCCGGGAGCACTGCCCGCTTTTATGAGGGGGTGTATATTACGCTCCATCTGCCTATTCACGCTCCGCCCTCTGTCGGCTTATATAACTGAGGGGAGACGTCTGCTGTTTGCTTCGCTTTAGAGTAGCTTTTTGGCTGACCGCCAGACAGACTGCAAAGGTGATGACAGCCATATATCGAAATTAACCAATCAAATGCTCAAAAATAGAGCTGGCCCTTGCCTGGGTTATTAAATACTGGTGGAGTGTCAAACACGACAGACCGCAGATTCATAGCGATAGTGGGCATTGTTCTGTACCGAACCGAATTCCAGACGTCCAGAGCTAGCAGTTTGCACGAGAGCGAAGGGTTTATTATTATTATTATTATTATATTATTTTAATATGCGCCGTTGTAATTTCTCTGGACGTCCGAAGTTTCAGATTGTCAGGGGGAAATGTGACCCGCGGAGCTTGACGTTCAGCGGCTTCTGATCGCCCCTCAGCCTGCCCGTCTGCCCCGAGCGCGAGTCGTAAAGACTGAGGCTCGCACGCGTCCCTAACCCCCACCTTCCACCAGGTCGACATGTAATATCCCCACCATGTGGTTCTCGGCCATCTTCGACGTGTCAGGTGTGAGTGTCAGTAAGAGCGGAATGACGGATGCGCCGATATCCAATCCGTGGCCTCGTCAGCGCTGGGGGAACCCTGCCCACACAGGTGCATGAGGTCAGGCCTCGGATGAACCCTTTTAGAACCCATCCATAAACAAGTTGCCAAAGATGTGGTCAAGACTCCATAGGAATCCTCCTCCATAGCACCTTCCCTCTGCACCCACGTGAAAATATACCCTGCTTACTACACACTTACCTTATTCGTGCCATAGGCTCTCACTGTAATTTTATTCTTAATCTCATAGTTCTTCTCTGCCTCAGCATTTTCACGTCATTCCCCGCAGGTTCTCGTGAATCTTGTGTTCACTCTTTCGGTGCTTTCAATCCACCACAATTTCACACACGAAAAGCTTCTAGGAGTGCAGAAGTAGCGGGAGGTTGGCGTTTGAGATGGCACAAAGCGGGGCAGGGGGTCGGGGCAGCCGTAAAGGGCAGTATGTACAGACGGCATATTGTGTGGCATTCTGTGACGCAAATACCCTTCTGAGAAGCATGGGCTGCGATGTTAAAATAGCCTGTATATCGGGACCTTATTAATAGCCCTGTGTATTCGGAACCCCCCCCAGGGCTCCCCGGGGTGCTTTCTCAGCACCCTTCCTCCCAAGACCTGACCAGACCACGGCAACTTCTCCAGCTGCCGTAACGCGGTTTGTTCTTCAGGAGTTGCGGAGCGAGGTGGCCATGCTCCCGGACACATAAAGCTCATCCAGGTGTCTCCATGACAATTCAATATCAAAAATAGAAAGGAAACATGAACAGCATGAATCCTTTACGATGCTGCCCCCCCCCGCAGGATGGAGATGGGTGTCTTCAACTTGGTGAGATCATTGTCTTGTAATGAGGTGTAGAAAGTGTCACACCTTTTGCCTTTGCAGAAACAGGCCCTGATCAAATAAGGAGTCCATTAGCATGAAAATGAACAAAGTAACTGCTATAGTTGTGCTTTTCTAAGTCCGGGCGAGAGCCATTCTGCCTTGTGGACCGAAGGGATTTGCCAGCAGGGGCCTTGGACAAGATTTGAACAAATTCCAAATTCTGGAATGTTGAGTCGTCGTTCTTTCACCTTCAGTGTTAATGACATCCACCCATCTGTCTTCTAGCTGGTCAGAATCTGGGGGATATTAAAAACGTGCGTAAGAGACAGGCCTCACTCGCATTCCTCCAGATGGAAAGCACACCATGACTAAAATGAAAATGACTTTTGTTTTGCAAAGAAATGTTTACCTAATCTGTCCAATCAAATCAGCGAAGAAAGTCACATGTCGGACCATTGCTTTGTTCTAGGAAAAAAAAGTTCCACAGGCAGCCTGTCTGACGTCACCCTCAGTTATGAAGAGAACGAGCAGAATTAAAACCGAAGAGACTCCTTTTAAGTCATCCTGCAGGTTCGCCAGACTCTGAGTTTCAGGAGCTCTGTGCCTTTAAGAATACCTCAGCATTCCACAGACGACCTTTTCTGTCTGAAAACGACCTATTTTTTGCTTATTATAAAAGGGTGTCCCTGAGGGAGATATTCTTCCTCTTAAATCCTCATTGGTGTAACGTTAAAGTGAATGCATGTCTCATTTTGCTGTGAGGGGGCAGCGGTGATGTCTACAAAGACTTTTTACGCGACTGTTTGGTGATGGGTGGGGGGTTGTTATAAAACTCAACCATTAAGAATGGTGTATGTTTGCACTTAGAATCAATCAAAGGGTTAATAATGTGAGATTGAACCGGATCGAAAGGGGCCTTCCTGGCTGTTAGGGGAAGCAGTTTGATATTAACTGGGTGGAGAGGTGTCCTTCCACCTTCACCTGATGTGGACCCCTTCCCCCTGACAAAACACACCATGTTCATATTTTTGCATAGCACAGCTCCTTCAGGATACAGGAGATTTTTTTATACGGGTGTGACCTTCATTTTAGCAAAAGTGTAGTTTTTTGGCGGAAAAAAACTAACGGCAATACCGGGGTAGACTCAGGGCTGGGTGCGCTCAGTCCTGCCCCGCGCAGACCTGATGTCAGGAGATGCCGAGCGACGCTGATCCGGGCCCATCTGTGCAGGGAGACCGGGTTCGGATTTCACACGGCAGGCTGGGAGGGCGGCCATGAGACTAAACTTTTCTGTCTCGGGACAGGCGGGACGGCAGCGGAGCTGATCGCAGGGTCCACGGTCGGGATGGTGCTTGTGTGCTTGCAGAACGATGTTTTACCGATTCTGCCTTGCTGCAGCCGACCTCAGTAACCCCACATACCAAGCAGGAAAAGCAGCTCACGTAACCTGCCCCCTCCCCCCGCACGACACGGAACTCTAACTCCTCATTCAGCACGCACCAGCTGGCCCATTCAGAAGATATCTACACCCGGTAATGTTAGGGCTTCGTCTGGTGTACTTAACCTGATATTCTGCGGTGTATCTGTTATGTAAAAACGTGAGTTACGCAGGTGAATATAATTAATTAGCTCTGAGTGTTTGACATCTCCTCATACAGACAGGGCTGCTCCAGGCTTCATGGAGAGAAGCCTCCCTTTCTGGGTCACCCTCCAGAGATAGCATAGCCCCCCTGCTACACTGGAACAAGCTCCATCTGTTGAAATTAGGTCTGTTGGACACAGCTGGCCAGGGGATGACCCAGTACATTATGGGAACAAAATAAAACGCAGCATAATTCCTGGCAAACACATTTTAAAAAGCCTTCAAGCTCAAAGGTGTAACCATAGTTTACTAACACGCTTCTGCCAATTTGTCAAAATTTTTTGACACTTTTACCTACAGGTAGATACATCTACTACAGAAATGTAGGTTAAGCACTTTTAATGGAGGTTACAAACTTTTACACTGAATCAGAAATTTTTACCACTACAGAAATAGTGTACAGAACTCTATGAATAATGTGAAACATTTACCCAGAGGTTAAACAGTCAGTTTTATGACACTTTTTTTTTTTTTAGGTATGTATGCTATGTAAAGTAATTCATAGCTCTGCGGTCAGCTATTAATAATACTTAATGTTTACTCAGATACTCGGAGAGAGTGGTGGTGCGGTTCTGCGGGTTAGAACTTGAAAGGTTGCCAGTTGAAATCCTGTGGCTGGCAGAGTGATTTCACCGTTGGGCCCTTGAGCAAAGACACTTAACCCTAGTCGCTTCAGGGTCGTGGTTATCCCTGCTGCCCGATCCTCACTTTGGATAAAAGTGTCTGCTAAATGTAAATTAGTCGACGTGTTCCCATTCAGCTACGGCTCTTTGAAACTCTACAGACATTAGTAGAAGCTTTGAGAACAGTAATGAATACGAAAGGGAATTCCACCACCCAGAAACAGCTTGAGCTCAGGTGTATAATCATCATGACCAATCACCTTTTTGCCCGGAGGCCTTCAGTGTTGTAGTTGCCGAACTGGTGTGAATCCAGTTTTATTTTGCGGAGACATGCTGTGTTTATACTGAACAGAACAGGGAGGTGTTTCTAGAAGGAAGCCATTGCCTTTAAATAGAAACACATCAGTAGAAAATGCATTTTGTGAAGCATTAAAAGCCAATTTAAACGACGCACTGAACTCCCATAACTGAAAGCTTCTGAAAACACATGCTACCGACTCAATGCCGTCCTCTCGTGCCAACTGAACGTTTTTACACATTAGACATTCATTTCTATCTAATGTACTAAAGACTAATTGACTAATTGTGTAACTGCTGTAGCAGGCTGACCCCGCTTTCTCAGGTATACCTCGCTTTGGATGAAAGCTTCTACTAAATACATAAATGCGAAAGAGGTAAATGAACTTAGTCACATGATCCCCCTAAGTTTATGATAAGAAGTGTTTTATTTCAGGAACATTATCTTTGCAGTTTACAGAAGAACAAAATCATCTCTGTATGTCTATTTAAGGTAGGTCTGCGGGTGCCTGCTGGGTGTCTAATGGTCTCGCAGCTCACATTTGGGTAATGCACAGGTTCTCAGGAGAAGAGCTGTCAGGTGTCTGTGGGTTGCCAGTTACCTTCGGCGAGGTTCTAAATAAGAATCCCCCTCCAATGAGGAAGAGTGTGAGATGCAGGCTGTACAGCAGGGATCTGCTCGCAAACTGGCAGAGTCACGCCCACGATCTTCGGTACAGAGTCTCCAGTATTGTCAGGTTCACCTGAAATGCCATTTTCCTTTCTGTAGAGATCAAAAGCAGCTAGACCTTTAAGACGAAAATAGCTACCATACATCAGCAGCTTACTTTTCAGGGTAAAGAAGGTAACACACTGACATGGCAATCAGCTGTACTACTGAATATACTGAGGATGTGTTCACACTGTCATGCTCATTGGGGTAAAGGAGGATAAAAACAGGTTAAAATGATGGTAGACTCACAACAGTGCAGTATAACTGTATCAGTAACCCCCAAAATACTGATGATATATTTTTTGTCTTTTGGTTTAGATGTTAAGTCTCGGTAAGTTGAAGATCTGAATTTTTTTGTGGTGGTTGAAACTTTTCGAGGTGATGTTCTCCGCGTTTTCCTACCGCGGCCTCTCTAGGTTGATGTGTTGGCTTTGATTTTTTTGATCTGCTGTAAAAATAGCCAGTCAGTTGTTGTCCAGAAAAACAACAGGCCCCTCCACTGGGCCCTTATCTGTGTGCCGCTGTTTCTGTTTGCTGAATCAGAGACGGAATAAAAGGCTCACACTGCTCATTCTGACACATCCCAGGCCCGGCTGTTTACACAGAGGGGAGCACAAATGTGACCTCATAGCAAAGGGACGGCGTGTTTCACAGGCTCTGTTCAATAATGGATTTGTGTTGCTATTCAGGGACACTTACGCTCTGAAAAGATTAAAACTCACAATCTCAGCTCAATAATAGAAGCTCCAGTGAGGTGTGTAGAACCTATGTTTTATTCTGTTGTGTTTCTGGTCTACTGATCCTTCATCCATCCATCCGTCCATCCATCAGGCCATTTGATATTTCTTCCGTGTACTTCAAGATTTATGCCATCACACCTGTCTATTTTTTAATGTAGGACCCGATTAGTGGTACATCTATTCAATCACGACAGTCGTTTTTTTCTAACACAAAGCATCTCTACTAACGAATAATGTCATCTAATTCATATGTACAAAAAGGTTAACATTTTATTTCGTTAAACTAAACACCCGACTTTAACACCGATTCCGCAGTCATGCCCTCTCGGTAGGTAATCTACCGCCACCTACCAGGGGCTGATGTGAACATTACCTCTCTGGTTACTCAAAACTAATGGCCAATGTTCCAAGAACACCTGACAATACGTAACAGCACACTATAAGCTGCGCATTGTGGCTTATGCGTCCACAAAATAGTACAGCACAAACCATAATTAAAATACCGAAATATCACATAATGCTGGGTAAAAAGGACAACAAAACAAAATATACGTCCATAAAAATACGGCATTCTAGTAACAATATATTTTTTTTCATGAATATTTCGGAAATAAGCGCCAGGGGAGTCTTTTACACCGGTTTAAAGGCAAGTAATGCAAATGATGATCCTTAAGTCACATTTCACCAACTTCAATTTCACAGTAAAACAGCAAGGAACATCTAAGAACAAAAGAACGACACGCATACACTATTGCCAATTTAGAAAGACACACAGTCACCTGTAACTCCAAGAGTACTAACAACAAAGCCTTCTAGTACTGTATATAGTATTAAATATTTCGTTAAATCGTGCGTAGGACCAAGAAAATTTTACCAATAAATTATTGATTAAAGTTCGAACACCCTGCAAAGGATCCCCCTAGCGGACCACTTGCTGATTGGCTAATGGACACGCATGCGAATTCACAGCCACCCGCACGATGTAATGGCGCCGTTTCCGTCATGGATAAAGTTTTATTCAAACGCAACTGTCATGGCAACAGCGTCGTCGGGGGCATGCTTCCAGGTACACGAAGTTATTATTTTTTTAAATAAATGTGGTACAATATAGTACTATGGGTGGAGTGAGATACAAGGTAAAAATATTGGAATATTGAATGTGAAAATAATGATTGCTTGTATTTCATTTACGCAATAATAACGTGCAATACAAGTATTTATTGTCGTACAATTCTCTCGTATATAACTAACCTGCACGTCACTCACCTCATAATAGATCTCAGTACCCTGCAAATATACCTTCCCGAATAACTACTTTTTTCCATTCATAACACTTATTCTAAAGTCATATTGTATATCACATAATGGGTTAATTGTGTATTTTTTTGCAGGCATTACGTTGAACGGCGTGAATAGTCTAGTTAGTCATCTGTCTATATATATATATATATATATATATATATATATATATATATATATATATATAACGAATATATATATATATATATATATATATATATATATATATAACGAATATATAAGCCTCGGGGGGAAAATTTGTGTTAATATATAATACAATCCGTCTGGGTCACATGTGTGCGGAGTTTGCATGTAACTGTTTCTGTACAATACCAGATATATAATTCACTGTTACTTAGCTAGTTAACAGCTGGTTAGTCTGTCCCACAAAATAACTGTTGGGTAGCAAACTAACAGGAACTCAGATAAACCTGGTACAATCAGTCCACTTGAGTTTGATGCAAACACCTCGCTTTGATTTAAAATGGGTTCCCAGATTGTCACTATAGATCAGCTTGTGTTCTGCAGATGGGAGACACCTTCCTCGCTGCTGAAACCGATGATAAATTTAACAGGAAAGTGGGAGAAAGGGAATTTAAAGGGAAAGTGGCCTCTGAGAAGAAGGCAGAATTCCTCCGGAATGCGGAGAAGTTTAGAAAACAGTATGTATCAGTTTCCTGTAATTTTTTTAACATCAGCATTTCTACTAAGTTTTTTTTTCCCTGCTTGTTATTCCCGTTCACAAAAGTCTTTTAGTAAATTTCATTCTACTGTGCTATTAAAATGGTACATTTAATAAACATTGTTTATTTACCCAAAGTAATGTTAATCAGAGCTGGGAAGTTCAGTTTCAGAAAGTACAAATCCAGGCCATCCAGGTTGAAACAACCGATGAGTAAATATATGTTGTGGCTCCTTAAAATATAAAAATGGTTCCGCCTGAAAAGAGGTTAATTGTTTATTTTACTTTTCCTCATTTTTTATAGGATTAATGTCTTGGAAAAAGAGAAGTTCCAGAGTATTCAAAGTAAAAGAAGTGCCTTCAGAGGTGGTTTTGAAGAGCTGGAGGAGCTGGGCAGCAGCCTCCAGGAAGACAGGAAGGCTGAGGGTAGGGGAGTCTGGCCTGGGGGTGGGGGGGCTTGTGTCACTGATAGCGGATTCCAGTGCAGGTTCGCTCTTATGGAGTCCCTCACGACATTCGCTTATCGTGATTGTGACAGAAGCGGCAGGTCTGTAAATACGTGCTACAGACTGCTGTCACTGGCGGGCACCACTGCTCCAGCTGTATCACTCTGCAGTGAATATTTATCTGTGTAGCCCCGGCAGATGTCAGCCATGCATGCTTCATGTCTTTTTGGTTGACTGAAGCCAATAGGATGTTGGTTTACATCTCTAGGTGTGTGGAGTTTAAGTCAAGGGAGGTGATGCTGCGATTATACAATTCCTTGGTAAGACCCCACCTAGAATATTATATGCAGGTTTGGTAACCTTACCTTAAAAAGGACATTGCTGCCTAGGAAAAGGTTCAACGTAGGGCTACGAGAAAGATTCCTGGTCTTAGAGGAATGTCTTATGAGGAAAGATTAGCTGAGCTGAATCTGTTTAGCTTTGAGCAATGGAGACTAAGGGGGGACATGATCCAGGTATATAAGATTCTAACAGGTCTGGATGCTGTTCAGTCAAATGGCTACTTCAATATTAGTTTAAATACTAGAACTCGTGGCCATAGGTGGAAATTAACGGGAGAACATTTTAAACTGAATTTGAGGAAACACTTCTTTACCGAGAGTATGGAATAGTCTTCCTGCTAATGTAGCACAAGCTAAAACCCTGGGTTCCTTTAAATCAGAGCTAAATAAGATTTTAACAACTCTGAGCTATTAGTTAAGTTCTCCACAAACAAGCTTGATGGGCTGAATGGCCTCCTCTTGTTTGTAAATTTCTTATGTTCTTAAGTCCCTTCCGTTGAGCTTTTGAGAGCTGGAAACTGGAGCTTTCATACATGGGGTGTGACGTGGCTTAGTCCTGTCTCATTTCCTTATTGAACCAGTCAAGAAACTCCAACAGCGACTTGCGAAAATCTGCAATGGCGTGAGCCGCTTCCGGGCGCAGCTGGTTGACATGAAGCCTACTGCACAAGGTCAGTCTTTTGTTACTGCAGAGAAAAGGCGCGCATGTTATGGCATTCTATGCTCCACTGTATTGGTCAGAATACAGGGCAAAGCAGATTAGCTTGTGCTCAAGTGAAATGCTTGTTTTTCATGTGGTGTTGTGGTATAAAGTTCAGAGGAATGCAGGGCTTGTATTTTCACAAGTAGATCCAGGGATTGCATGTGTTGCCTACAGTCCTATACAGGCTGTGGGTCCGGTTTGTTTTTAACATTTTTAACTCTTCAGGCTTCCGTAATGAACCTGTACCAAGTTTGTCTTCATCATGTTTGAACACATGTTTTTAGTTCTTGAAAAGCTGAACGAATTGATGACTGAAGTCGAGAGCTCCATTGGCGCTTTGAAGGAGGAGCAGTGCCGTGGGTATGTGGACAGAGCTGCACTTCTCACTGTTGCAGTGTAAAATGCAGTCTTGTAGCCACTGGCGTGGTGCCTATGACAATGGATTGAATGGAAGATGGACCCTGATATAAATGGTCATGCAATCCTCTTTGGGCACATGTGTCAGTGAAGCTGCTTAATATGGGTGTCAACAAATTTCTGGTGGGAATGTACATGTCAGTCTGCTATGTTCAAGCCAGATGCTGGATGCTCCTTTCCTTTCTTGTCCTCCACCTCTTCTCTCACTCCTAAAGCCATCTCTTCCTTCCATCTCTTCTCCTCCTCTTCTGTCATTCCTGAAGCAGTCTACTCTTTCCCGCTCTCCTCTTCCTCCCCTTCTCTCATCCCTAAAACAGTCTCCTCCTCCCCTTTCTGTCTTGCCCTATGTGATTTGGATTTGGTAGCTATGAGGAGCTCTGCAAAGCGGAGAGGATTTGCTGGTTGGAGATTTGTGCACTTGAGAAGAAGGTAGAAGCCTGGACCTTGGGTGTGGCTGCAGGCCCCCAGGATCCTCCCCCCTCTGCCAAAGTGCTCCTGGTCCATGCCCTGGAGAAGGACTTGCCACCAGAGGTGGTGGAGCTTGAGATGTTCCTACAGCGAACTGGAGGCAGGCTGGGAGGCTGGGACCAGTATGATCACCAGACCTTCCTCAAGGTGATTTGATTCGATGAGAAAAAAAAATGTTTTACTAAAAAGCAGTAGATGAAGCTTCCAGCTGGAATATGAATCAACAAAATTTGATTGTAAACTTCTGTTCTTCAACTGGCACAGGTGTGGACCAAGTACAGTGGCAGGCCAGCCTACAGGAAAGAAGCTCTGCTCTACCTGCAAGGCAAGGCGGAAGAGGAGATTCAGCAGCATGAGGATTGGTATCGGATGCTCCTGTCTCTCCAGGAGAAAAAGAAGGAGGTCTGCTTTTTGCTTTGGGTGCTGCTGTCTCCCGCAAACTCACACACACTATAATAATGACCACAATAAGCTTGGCTAACATTTTTGTGTGTGGGTTTGACTTTGTATCATTGTGTGATACAGAAATAAACTATCCACCAAACTCCAGTAACTTTGGGTTGCATATTTTGGGAGTTCTCACAGAACACAAACCTAGAGATGGATATTTCATAACTACATCTCCTCCGGGAATATTTAGTTTACTGTGTTTCACCAGAATCTGTGGCAGAATAGAACATTTGCAGTAGATATAGAGCCTTGTGAGTTGATGTTGGCATTAAGATGTGTGACTTTTATGAACTGGTGCTGCTACTGTAATGTGCTGAGTGAGATATTCTCACCAGGCCATCCTCCGATGGAAAGCCAAGCGGCAGCAGGAGAAGGAGGCACAGTGCCAGCAGCAGGTTAAGGAAGAGGACGCCACAAGGCAGAAGAAGGCTGGGCTGGAGGTGGCTCACCGGTGCCGGCTGGAGGAGGAGAGGCGGGAAGCTGCGGTCCGCCTAGAGGCTTGGAGGACACAGCGCGGGCTGCAAAAGGCTCAGGAAAATCAGCGTAAGCTCCAGGAGGAAGTGCTGCAGAGGAGGCAGGAAAAAGAGGAGCACAGGAAGCAGATGGAGGTGAAGATGAGGGTGGAGGCCTACATCCAGCAGAGGAAGGAACAAGAGGAGCTTCTTGTGCAGGAGAAGGAAACTCAAGAACATGCAGAGATGGAGGAGAGAAGGAGGTGTGCAGCTAGAGGGATCAAACAGTTCCAGGAGCGGGTGAGGTTCAGAACACCCCCATGGTCTTGTGATGGTGTGGTCCGCTGGCTTTAATTTCGAATATCTTTGCTTAAAAACTGCACCCTGCATGGTAGGACTAAGGTTTGACTCTGTGCAACAGAAACACCACAATAAAGCCCATACTGCCCTATGCCCTGCTGGACCTGTCTGTGCCTGTGGTGGGAAAGGCAGTCTGAATGGTGATGTGGGTTTGGATGGCAGCTGTGTCTGACTGAACATCCCTGATGTGCAGACAAGCCTCTTTTTGCCTGCAGGACCTTCAGAAGCTGGAGACCAAGCTGCAGGAGAGACAGGCTAAGAAGGATGAGGAGGCTGAGCGAGGAAGGAGGCTGGCGAGGCTGAAGGAGAAGGTATGGGGCAGCATCTCACAGTCGCAGGATACGTGCTCCAGGAGGGCGGAGTCCTGAAGGGATTATTGTGTGGCACCAGTATTGCCAGTTATTTTACTACAAAGCTTATAAGGCATTATTAGTATTTTTTCAAATGTGCATGAATGTGTGTATAAAAAGTTTAGTGAAAACGCCATTAACATGAACAGACTGGTTAATTTCATCTGTAGTATGAACTACATTATTAACAATAAAATATTTTTGTGACTTACTAGTAGCTTCTTCTAGTTGTTCCACGATGAACATGGAGTTGGGTTTGTTTGGGGAGGTGCCATTCAGAATTCAGAGCTCATAGAGGTTTAGCAGCCAAACCATGCTGGCAAATAGCTAGGGTCTGCAGGATGATGTCACCGATGAGCCCTTGAGCCAGACCCTTAACCTGCAGAACCTGTCTTACCCCACTTTCACAAAAAAATGTGTTGCGTTGAGAAAAACAACATCTAGTAAATGAAAAAAAATGTAAATGTGAAATATTCCCTCAGGTTGAAGGGCTCGTCATTCGAGACCCTGAAAGGCTCTCGAAGTCCACCAAGGTGTGGGAGGAGCGCGCCAAGCACGTAGGGCCGTCAGGGGGGGGTCGAGTATTCCATGTGTTTCACAGGTAGGTCTGAAATGGAAGATACCATGGCATGTGGGGGGTGCTTCCACTCTGCATGTCACTAACCTGTCCTCATTCTCAGGGCTGTGCCAGCATGGAGACAAGACCTGTGACCAGCAGCCCGTCTGTCAAACATGGCAACCGTGGACTACTGTAAAATTCTAAGTACTAATGTAATTTAATGTGAAGTAGTACATGGAGGACCAAATTACTCGCAGTAATTTAAATTAAAATATTACATTTGTAATTAAAGTGAAAATACATCATGAAATCAGAGCTGTTGTTATCCTTTTTCATGGTGCACTGAAGTCTTTTCACTCTTTCATAAATTTGTATTTAAGTATTCTCAATATACAGCCGTGGAAAATTTTAAGAGACCATTCTATATTTTTAAACAAGTCTGCATTTAAACAAATTTAGTCCTGATTCTGCTGTGAGGAGGCTACTCTGAGCAACAGGTTGCTTCCAGGTTCAAAATTTCTAAGACAACAGTACATAAGCATAAGGTGAAGCAGGAGACACTGGGAACGACCAGAAAGCAGCCAGGAGAAGGATGGAAGCGGCTTCCTAACGCCAGAGATGACCGTTAACTTATCCGATGGTTTCTCATGAATCGTAGGATGATATCAAGTGACCTTCAAAAGAAATGGAAAACATTAAGTGCAGCTGTGAAGTGCAATGCTAGGGCAGTTCATATCAGGCTCCTAGAAGCAGGACTGAAGTCCCATAAAGCTAGGAAGAAACCCTTCATCAATAAGAAGCAGGGATTAGCCAGGCTGGAGTTTGCAAAACATTTATAGTTTACACAGATGCTTACTTATAAATTCAGAAATGAGTGAAACAAAAAAAATTATGCTGTGGTCTCTTAATTTTTTCCCGTGGCTGAATATATTATATTATACTATACTATGTATTATATATGCATTATTTCCAAACACTGATTTTGCCAAAAGAGTTTTCATGATGGTGGGTTGACTTTTCACAAACGTCAACAGAAAGGGGCTTAGCTTACCAAAGTTTGATTGGGTTGTACTCCGCCAAGCTTTTTCAATCAATTTGCACCTGTGCTGGCCACAAATTTCTTGTATGAATACAGAAATGGCTTCAAAAAGACAGTCGATGTCTGAACTGTTTTGCTAGTGTGCAGATCGCTTGGATTCTGTTCTCAACGACAAGGATGACGACCTCCCGATGAACGCAAACAGAACAACAGCAATAAACCCTACTGAATGGAGGTACTGTTACACTGCGTTTCTCTTTGTAGCTGGCTGTAAATCTGCAGCTATTGTGATAATGGATAATGGCTCTGATTGTATGATGTATTTGCAAAACAAAATGCCACATTTAATTAATTATTAATGTAATCGTTAATTCATTGT
The DNA here is from genome assembly GCF_023856365.1 of Brienomyrus brachyistius. Lineage (NCBI taxonomy): Eukaryota > Metazoa > Chordata > Actinopteri > Osteoglossiformes > Mormyridae > Brienomyrus > Brienomyrus brachyistius. The sequence goes on along the minus strand of NC_064534.1, from coordinate 7,463,247 downwards.
GAGTAATTTGGTCCTCCGTGTTATTGTACTTGTATATTATTTGACAGCACAGATCTTTCAGTTTCAATGGTATTTCTTATGGTATTCAGAATATTCTGTCATGACAGTGGTAGTACTCTGTGTCATCCTCTTGTTGTATATGTTTACCTGATTGTCCATTTCCTGTCAAGTGAAGATGTTTCTTTGAGGATTGTACCATTCCTCACAACACAAGGTATCTGAGACTCCACTGCCTTGTTTAAGTGAGTCTGCTGGATCCATTTCTGTCTCCTCATTTTGCTGCTCCGACTCTCAGAGTTTCACTGCCCATGCTTTGTTTGCCTCTGACGTTTTAGTTTGTTCTCCCATCTACTCAAAATTCAGTGACACAGATTACAAACATGACTCTCAAGTGCGTTAAGTCCATTCCTCACATATGTCCATGGATAAAAGTTTTTTTTTTTACTCATTTCATTTAATTCTTTTCATCCATCCACCTTCCAATGACACCTTCCAGTTCGCAGATCCAGAACCCAGGATGCACAGGGAACAAGGTGAGGGGAAACATCTTAGACAAGATGCTATTCCATTGCCAAGGGCACACACTCATTTAAGGGCAATTTTAGAGACACCAGCTCACCTAACTGCATGTTTTTGAACTGTGAAAGGACACCTGAATCCCAGAGGAAAACCATGGATCTAAACCAGCTCCAAACAAACATGGGATTTGAGTCCACGACCCTGGATGTGTGAGGTTATAGTGCTGCCCCCTAAGCAACATCATGCCCCAGTTTCATTTTAGAGAAGAAGTATTTCAAAGGCACTCTTGCTAACATAAAATAAGATATTGCAGTAAACAGAGAGGACTGCAAACCATTTTTTTTTATGTTTTAAATGTGAACCGTACAATTGACACCTCTTTAAGATATAATAATCAATAAAATTTACTGGGTACTAGTTGAGTGAAATGCAGTTACATATTAAGTGTACAGCTGGCCAATTATGCGTGTTCTTGTGATTTATTTCCCAGTCACAATTAGAATAAGTGTTAGTATGATTCAACATGAATAAAGGGTCAATCTTTGGAGAGGGTGAGCATCCTAGTCACTGTAAAGCAGGTGTCCTGCATCTGGTTTGTCTGTGATTGATATAAATTCATTCATTTATTCATATAAATCTGAATAAAACGGTATCCTTACTGCTAATTAACGGATATGTAAATTTATTTTACGCTAAATTGGCTAACGTTTGTAAAAACTCAGCGAGTTCACTTCCGGTTTGTTCGGACGTGACGTTTACGGAAGTTAATTTAAACACAAAGATGGCAGAAGAGGAGAGTTCGTTTTCCGAGTTTGAGCAAATTGACTTTCTCAAAGACAGACATGTACGATTTTTTCAGAGATGTCTGCAGGTGTTGCCCGAAAGATATTCGTCTTTGGAGACGAACAGGTAGCGTATTCAGTCATTAACGAGGTTGATACATGAGTTATGTGTGAAAGCCCGGTGTGTCCGCTGGGGCACCCTTCGCCCCGGCTGTGCGCCTGTATTCCACACATGTGCTCTTGCAGCACAGCGTGTTTGCGTTTGTTTACAGTAACATTACCCCGTTAGCAGCTATTTAACCTTTGTAAAACAAGTCACCATTAATCCAAAGGCTGTCCTCCTCCGTGTTACCGCGCTGCCAGTTAAAATCACTGCGAAATTTTTGGTGGTTAGTCAGACATGGAGTCACCCAGAATTCAGACCACACACGTTCATTATTTTAAGGATATACGCTTTTATTATATTGAGATATGATGTTGCGCTCAAAATGTCTACAAACACATCGCGTGTCCAGTGCGTGGTTTGCTTGTGGTTTGTTGGTCCATCGTTTGCCGTCCTGAAGGTGAAACGGCAATAGCCAAATAAGTGAGGGTGCTCACAGAAAGCCCGCGGAGCGAACAGGCCCCTCCAACGCTAACGGGAATTGAAGCTGTTATCTTCATGCTTTCTGGTGTCAGTCCGAAACGCGTGGGCGCTTGATCCTCGGAATTTTTTAAAATTCGTTTACTTAGCGGGGGCGGTTCACTTGGTGTTTGAGCTGTCGTTTGGGTGGTAACAGATGTTTCTAAAACCATCAGCTGCAATTGGGATCGTATGGTGCAGTCGAGCAGCAGCAGTGGTTGATCCGATCTGCTTCTCCGCCAGGTTGACCATCGCATTCTTTTCCCTCTCTGGCCTTGATGTTCTCGATACCTTGGATGTTGTGGACAAGTCGGCGCTGATCGAGTGGATTTACTCACTCCAGGTCCTTCCCACCGAAGACAGTAAGTGTGTCGCCTTATCTGAATTGAGCCTTCGCCTATGTAAACCCCCGTACAGGCTCCCGGCTGAAAATAATGCGAAATAAAATGTTAACTATGGGGAAATTTCAGGATTATGCTATGTACTTGAGTGGGCATACTCAGCGATTTAGTGGCAACACGGTCCTGTACACCGCCTGCTGTCTTAAGCTAGTAATTACAGCGGCAGGCTGATTTATGCTGAAACCGGACCTAGTTTTGGAGGCCTGTTGGGACCGGCTTCCGTGTGCTGGTACGACAGAATAAGCCGTTTGTGTCGGAGCAGGCCAGCTGGGACAGAGAGGACTAATGAAAAAATTGAGTATTTTTTCTATTATTACATTATGAGTACTGGTAGTCAGTCCTCGGTATGACGTTAATCTGCATCCGACCCTGCAAGCGGTCCTCCAACTTGTTTTTCAATCAATGTACACCTGTGCTGGCTACACATTTTTGGGGGTTGGTGGTGGGATTGGCACTCCAGGCACCGTAAAACACTTCACAGCAGCTCAGTCTCAACAGGCATGATACCCTTCTGCTCTCCGCGGGAGAAGCTCTGCCGCAGCTGCCTGCAGGAAGGCTGCACGCACCATGAAGGAGATGGGGGGGAGCTAATAGGGTCAGGCCTGTAGGGGATTGGGGCTAGTGTGGTGCTGAAGCATTGTCCGCTGCATGACGACACTTAGGTCCCAATTTGAGGCAGCCCATCCAGGTAGGCACGTGGAACATCTTGTCTCTCCTTCGACCGTGGTGAGTGATGTCTTGTTGGGAGACATTTTACTTGCAGCTTCGCTCTGTGGTTGATAAGTACCCACGAGGTGACACTCCTCTGGTCATAGGTGACTTCAATGTGACCACTGGCACTAACAGGGCTGGCTGTGAGGACTGTGTCAGATCCCTTGGGTCTGGAGAACGGGGTGAGAGTGGTTCCATGTTTCTTGACTCTGTGAAAGGTCAGGGGCTGCGGGTCGCTGGATCCTGGTTCCAACACCCTGAGCCACATTGTTGGACTTGGTACTCAGATACTGGTGGTGTGGCAAAGTAGATCGATCACGTCTTCGTGGACAGATGCTGGAAGTTCCTGCAGAACTTCAGGGTCTACAGAAATGTCCAGTTTGTGAATTCTGACCACAGACTTGTCGTTGCTACTTTGACCGGCTACTTTGAGCAGTTGTTTAAGGGTGACCCTCCGGCCAGGATGTTGGACATCTCTGGATCCACGGTTCTCGAAGCTGATCCTCCAATCAGCTGTGAACCCCACAATCTCACTCAGATTGCACGGGTGGTGAATCAGTTGGGTGCAGGCGAAGGCCGCAGGAACTGTGGAATCCAGGGTGAACTTCTCCAGGCTGGTGGTAAGGCTGTCCTCCTGGCATTGCAGGCACTCTTTACTTTATTTGGGAGTCAGGCGTCATCCCAACTGGCTGGAAAATAGGACTTGTCCCTATCTGGAAAGGGAAGGGTGATCGCCTGGATTGAGGCATCTACAGGGGGATAACACTGCTTTCAATGCTGGGTAAGGTCTTTGCTAGGGGCATCCTTAACAGGATCCGTGATCACCTGCTTGTCTGTCTGCGACCAGAGCAGTTTGATTTGACACCTAAAAGGTCTAATATACCCGTATCCTGGCACTGAGGGTTATCGAATGCAAGCGCGAATATCGGCAGAGGTTCTTTGCAGCCTTTGTTGATTTCCATTAAGCGTTTGACCGAGTTCCCCTGGGGGGCATCCTGAGACCTGGGGTCCTCCTGAAGCTTCTGGACCGGCCTGTTCACTGGTCCGGTGAGTGCTGTTCAGAGTGGAGGGAAAACCTCTGCGTTCTTCCCAGTTGATTCTGGGGTTCTTGCTTCTACTCTGTTCAATGCTTGTATGGACTGGGTGTTGGGCAGGGATGTGGGGTCCAGCGGCTGTGGGGCATTTGTTAGTGTAGAAAGTTTTGCAGATCTTGCTCTGATCAGGGCTCTTGAGAGACCGAGCGAAGAGTCTGACTGTCTGGGATTGCGGGTGTCCTGGATAAAGACCAAGATCCAGGCCTTTAATGACTTCTTAGGCACAGCCATCAGTAGTGTGTCTGACTGCGGGGGAGGTGTCGACCTCGTCAAGAGATTCACTTACCTCGGCAGTGACATTCAAGTCTCGGGTGACTCTTCCTATGAAGTCAGCAGACGAATTGGAAGAGCATTGGGAGTCATGAGGTGGCTGGAAAGGGGTGTGTGACGTTCCTGATGTCTTTGTAAGAGGATGAAGGTCCATGTCTTTAGAGTCCTGTTGCTCCCTGTCTTGCTGTATGGCTGTGAGACATGGACACTATCCAGTGAGCTGAGATGAACAACCGGACTCCATCAGTACTGTGTCTCTTCAGAGAATCCTTGGTTAAGGCTGGTTTTACTTTGTGTCGATTGGGCGGTTGCTAGATGAGTCCCGAATGAGGCACATTACCTGCACTGTGAGGGAGCGTCAGTTACGGCCATGTGGTGCGTTTCCCTGAGGGTGATCCGGCTCCCAGGATCCTCATTGCTGAGGACTGGAGCAGTTGGACCAGGCCGAGGGGTCGCCTACCTTCACACCTGGCTGCGGCAGATGGACGGCCATTTCTGGAGGGTGGGACTGGACCATGTGTTTCCCTGGGGGGGTCGCCATGTGGTGGGTGCGGCAACACGCTGCATCAGTGCATGTTCCCCAACCTGACCTGACCTGTACTGGTGCATGTGATTTATAAATGCGTACTTGTCATTGGACCACTTGTAAAATACTGTTATCTTTGCTAAAGGTGCCTCAAATACCCATTGTCAGTTGAATGACGTTGGTTCAACCATCAACTTGTGCCGAATGTGTATAAAATTCACTCCTGTGTCACAAGAAAAAAATGCTTTTTCCTTTAAGGATAAATGTGTTAAAATAAGTCCAGTGACTCCACTGTTTGGATGCTGAAATCCTGTCTACTTCTCCAACTTCCCTTCCTCCCTCTTCTGCCTTTTTCCTGAGTCAATAACCAAAACTCTTTTAAAGTCGTCACTGTATTCAGTTTCCATATCGGCAGATTGTATGAATGTTTTATGCTATGTGTTTATCGTATTTGTGGATGTCCATTCTCTGTCCCTTTGTTCTCAAAAAAAAAGGAGAAATGGACTACCATTGATAGGAGGAAGACCCCCTTTGTCACCACTGGGTGGCAGCACTGGGACACTGTGGCACGCTGCTTTTACATGGTGAATGTTCGCAGCACTTGTGTTTGTGATGCCTGTGTATAGGGGCCCAAGGCTTTTGTGCTGTTTTTACCTGTCTGTTTGTGGTGTGCTGAGCCTGACACACTGAGCCTGGGCCGACCTCAGTGTGTGGCTTGACATGCACTTCCTCCCCATAGAATCAAACATCGGACGCTGCGGATTCCGAGGCTCGTCATACATGGGAGTCCCCTACAACCCATCCAAGGTAGCTGCTTCGGGGCCCCAGCTCCCAGCTCCCAGGCTGGTTCTGGATGTTTCTCTAACAGTGTTTCCCAGTCCGGTCCTCAGGGACACGCAGATGGTCCATGTTTTTGCTTCCCTCCCAGGAGTTGGGAGGGAGCAAAAACACGGTCATTTATAACTGATTGGACAAGCGGGTAAAGAAAATAGATGGATTATTGATTAAAATGTTTATTACATTTTGACGGCTTGTTCCTTTACGCATATCTCTCCTGTCATCACAGTGTTGGAGCCAAGCAAACAAGCATTTCACTACACATTGTTCTGAGTAAAAGTGTGTGTGGTATAATTTTGATTGATAGGAGTGTTTTGGGGGGTGGCAGGGTGGTTAGGTGAATATGGGTTCCCCTTTACATGACAGTTGAACAGAGGGCAGAGTGGCAGTACAAATAGGCCAGCATCTGTTGTGTGACCCCCCTCCCATCCCCAGGGTCCAGGCTTGCCCCACCCCTACGACAGTGGGCACGTGGCTATGACGTATACGGGACTCGCCAGTCTGATCATCCTGGGCGACGACCTGAGCCGGGTGGATAAGGAGGCTTGCCTGTTGGGGGTGAAGGCCTTGCAGCTGGAGGATGGCAGGTAACGGCTGTAGCGTGTGGCTTGGTGAGCTGGCAGTCCGCACCTGTGATCAGAGGGTCATTGGTTCAAATCCCAGAGTCGGCGGAGTGATTTTACTTTTGAGGCTCTGAGCAGGGCCCATAGCCCCCAGTTGCTACGCTGCCGTCTTGGACAAAAAAACATGCATGTTGCTTTGGATAAAGGTTGAGATGCACAATATATTGTTAACGTATCGTTATTGGCTGATGATTAAAAATCAAGACATCAGCAGAGGCCGATGTGTCAGTCTTGGCCAACATTCTTTTACTCAATGTTCAAATTTAGCAGTTCCAGAGCTAAAGACATAACTACGACTGTAAGGGAGATGATTGCGTTAGACGATCAGCCATTTTCTGCTCCTTCACCGGTCTCAAAAGTACCGGCAGCTTTTATAAGGCCTGCAACATGTTTTTAGTCCATCAATAAATCAGGCCTGCAGATCGATCTTTCGTTTTTCACAGAGGGGCAAAAAAAAAAACACTGCAGCTTTATTCTGCTATTCAGCATCTGCAAGCTGTGAAAGTTTCACTGCCATCACCACTGGCTCAAAGTAACCCCCCCCCCCCCCCCGCCTTGGAAAGCTTCACTGTATTCTATCGTATTGATATATTTTATGTATATTCATCCTCTGTATTATATGTTTATATGATGACATTGCACTCTGTATTGTGATATTGTATCTGCATGTTCCACCTGGGCACGTGACAATAAGCTTCTTAAAGTTAGCCGGTTATCGATATCGGTAATATGAGGAAAAAATATATTGGCATTGGTCAAAATTTTCACCACTAGCTCAAAGCGTCTGCTGGAACGAATTGCTAACCCAAAAACCCCACGTGCACAGACAGTGTGACCAATGGCGATACAGCGCACTGCAGTTAAGGTGCTTCCAGCACGGTTGATGCATGGCCTAAGAATGTGACCTGGCTCGTTTCTCCGGGCAGCACCTGCCTGTACCTTTAACTGAGGCTTCTGTCTCTCTGGGGCGGAGTGTGATTTTTCACTGCCTCGATGAAGGCCACACCCCAAGAGAAGGGAGTCCCAACTTATCGATGACCGCAAACTGGTTTATGTTGCGTTAATTTTTTTTTTTTTTTATGGGCTGGTAAAACTTGTCACTCGGGGAGGGGGGAGCACTCAGGGTGGGGGAGCACTCGGGGGGGGGGGGGGGGGGGGGGGGGGATTCTGGAGGCGGATCAGATTTAATAAGTTTAACCGTTTCCATTTCTGTCAAGAAAACTGGAAAACAACCAACCCCGCCCAAAACCCCCAGCGTTCCGCGCCCTGGGGGTATCACTCGTCGTGGGCCAGGGGTTAGGAACCCCTACCGTAGAGTGCCGAGTTCGCCGTGTCCGTACTCTGAATCCGCCTTGCCGGTGCCTCACCCGAGGGCCGTTTCGTAGCGAGTCTGATGGTGGGCAGACACAGAGCTCGGCCGTCTCTCTCTCTTCCAGCTTCTATGCCGTGCCGGAGGGGAGCGAACATGACATGAGGTTTGTGTATTGTGCGGCCTGCATCTGCTACATTCTCGACGACTGGTCAGGGATGGACGTGGAGAGGGCTGTCCGCTACATCCGCAGTAGCTTGGTACGCAAGTCGGCCCCCTCGCAATGCACACACTCGAATGCATGCACGGCCCATGTATTCATTTCTGTAGGCATAAACCTAATCCCAGCTCTAACCTTAACATAAGTAACCAAACAAAATACAAGACGTTTAGCATTTTAGTTAGTATCCTTGTCCCCACAAGGTAAAAAGCTCCAGGTTTTTATCACATTGTGGGAAATCCCTTACAATGTAATTCACACATGCATGCACAGACGTATGTATATCCATGGAGTGCCCTGCTGCCCAGCCAGCTCTCAGACATCTGTGCTGCTTCCTGGTTGCTCCATGTGACACTTTCCTTCCAAAGTAACCAGAGTAATTCGCATAGTGCTGTGGGCTTATCCGGCCATCCAAGGCACAGACCTGTGGTCGATTTTTGTGCTTGAGGAGTTGTCATGCACAGCAGTACTTTGATTGGCCGTAACCGTGTCACATGGTCACTGAAGACTCCTGACCAGCAGGAAGCTGACTAAACAGATTTCTGAGCTTGGCTGGAATGTCCTCTCAGCCTTAATCATGTTGATACTGTTACGTCTGTTTTTCTGCTTAATGTGAGGTTATGGTGTTTCAGGGAGTCTCCTCACACGCCTGTTTATTAGGCTAATTGTCGTCTTGCCGGTCCCTGTTATTCACGGGACACATTTCTGGCTATTGCCCAGGTCATGCCTAATTCAAGGGAAGAGCAGCATCGAAGCACGTAAAAATATTACAGAATAGTCCTGTAAACGCCCACTGCTCTGTCGAATGTGTACTATAATGATCACATGACCTCAGGGAGTAAACAGGAAGTAAGGAGGTGGGACGTGTCTTGCCAACTGTACGGCCTAATCCCGCTGTGGATTATATAATCTACCACCTAGCAACCAAATGTTCCCTTATGTCTAGAGTGGATTACATTTTCTACCCCACTTGGCAACCGCTGTGACGTAGGTGGTCAGTGGTTATTCTTAATCTTTTGTGGGCTGAGACGGGAAGCCCCTAATGGACTAATCCTCTTAGTCTGCTTTTTGTAGGATCTTCACCCGGCCTGGGATTGGTCCATAACTCCTCCCCTTCCCTTTATGCCTGAGTGAATCGGCTCCCCCCCCACCTCCAGAGTGACTTTAACATCTGTCACCAGTCTCAGTGTCTGTTTCTGATCTGCGGTACGATGGCATCTTCTGTAATCCTTACGTTCAGCGAAACCGTTCCCTGGCACTATCCGGATTCCCCGGTCTGCGTCCTTGTGCTCAGCTCGGTCTCCGTGTAAAATGTCAGAGTGTAAATGGAGGCGTGTGTGGCGGGGGCGGGGGGTTTGAGCACGCTCGGTTTGTCAGCCGGTGCCGGGCGACATGTCGGTAGCGATCTGGTCACCCGCGGGTCGGTGTCTGTGTGCCATCAGGCCCTTATGCCTCGCGTTCTGTCACTCGGTGTCACGCTGAAGCATCACGGTGAACTTAGGGCTTCCTCCTCGTCATGATGCTTTAAAAGCTTCAGAATGCGATGAGGTGGCATTAAGAAAATGTGACCTCTCTCTCTCTCTCTCCCTCGTTCTCCCTCCATCTGTCTTCCTCACCGCTGTCCTTGGTTCAGTCTTACGACAACGGAATCGGACAGGGAGCTGGCCTGGAGTCCCACGGTGAGTATGGCAGGCAGTGCCAGGCACTTTCTCGGATGCCCGTGTCTGGGCCAGGTACGCCTTCTGCCCCCTCCAAGCGCCACGCTTGGGAGGTAGAGAGCGAGTTCACGTGGAGTGGTGCCCCCCCCAGCCTAAGAAGGTGCAGAAGTAACCTAGACAGTGATGCTGAAGGCCAGGTGATCACATGTCTTGCGGTCTATGTGTGTGGGTAAGCACTGACGTGCAGGCTCGCCCCCCCGAGCCCTCTCGTGGTATGCAGTCGGACATGGCTGATCTAGGATGAGATTTTAATGCTACAGTCGCACCTGTAGAGTTTACAGTGATCTCTGGTCACGGTCCTCTCAGATTTGGACGACGCCCACACATACATGCCTGTGGTTCCCATAGCTCACAAAGACCGAGGGTAAAAGTTAGAATTTCCACTTTCAGACAGTTGGCACAAACCGTTGTCTGTTTTGCAAACTCTTCCCCCGAGTGACATCTGTGCAGCTGGGGTGTTCAGTGAGCGATTCCTAATGACAGAGCAGATGCTTCCTCACCTATAACGCCCAATTCCGGGCCTTTCCACTGCCATCCAGAGAGCAAGACGGAGAGGATGCCTCTGCCGCAGGGCTTGGGGGGGGGGGGGGGGGGGGGGATTAATAGGTCCTTGGCACGATATTGAAGATGCGGCTCAGTATCATGAATTATAACCTTGCCTGCGGTGTGAATAGAAAGCCGGGGGGGGGGGTTAATTATACGTGTCGGACGCAAAGTGAGAGTTCAGGTCCCCGTCTGTGACTTCCTGGCTGTTCCTGATGGTAGGACCCCCCCCACCAGACAGGTGTGGTGACAGATTTACCAACTGCCTTAGTCTTAACAGTTTTCGTCTTGTTTGTCCTGCGGGGGGCGCCATGATGGTAGACATTCCCCACATTTGATTGATTGCCAGCACTGGGGGTGCCAAGGGGAGATTCCTTTTAAGCCAAGTGCCTCCACCTCCCTTTCTCAGGAGGATCCACGTTCTGCGCCATAGCAGCGCTGTGCCTGATGGGAAAACTGCAGGAAATGCTCACAGAGCGCGAGCTGAACCGCATTCGCCGCTGGTGTATCATGCGGCAGCAGAGCGGCTTCCATGGCCGGCCCAACAAGCCCGTGGACACGTGCTACTCATTTTGGGTCGGAGCCGTCCTGCAGGTAACGTCGCATGGTCCTGAGTCGACATCCTAACGCTGTGAGGCCCAGAGGTGGACATTTCTGGGAGTCTCACGACGCATGCAGACACTCTCCATTCAGACCTGTTAGGACAGTGCTTCTCAAACTAATCCGAGGGGACCCTCAAGACAGTCTGTGTTTTTGTTACCTCTCAGCTCCCTACTTTGGATGGTCTGGTAGGGAGCTGGGAGGGAGCAAAAACGTGGACCGTCTCAGGGTCCCTGAGGACCGGGATGGGAAATGCTGCGTTAGGTTTCCTGCGGAGTGGGTGGGTTCCCCACTGGGAATTCAGAAAGGTACAGAGAAGCTGGGCATTTCATACAATTTTATAGCCAAGTAATTTTTTTATTGGCCATGTCCTGGGCCGTCCTTGAAATATGCAGATGTACTTCTGAGTGGCTGCACTTGACTTGATGAACAACATCGCAATGGAATTTTAAGTCCAGTGCAAAGACGGCAAATTAGTGGGAGTACTCTGAAATAACCCGCGGTGTTTCCCTAAATCTTAACACTGCTACAGGTGAACGCCCACGATTTACACGCTGTCACCTCCAAGCATGAGTCTCTGGTTTTCTAATTCCATGCTTGTGGTCCCTCAGCTACTAGATGTTTTCCAGTACTCTAATTTTGAGAAGAACCGGAACTACATCCTGTCGACGCAGGACCGCCTGGTCGGTGGGTTTGCCAAGTGGCCTGACAGCCATCCAGGTAACTTCACGCCAGATCTGCTCCATTCTGACCCACGTCCCCTCCATAATCGGTGGAGACCGCAGTGTAACCGTAGCCTTGCCGGGGTGGATCTTTAATTCATCAGGCCACTGTCCAGAATGGATTTAAGGACACTGGAGAGAAACTGGGTCCAGTTACAAGATCCAGCCTTGTTTCCATCCATTGTCGTGGGTGTGTTGGCCTGATGGATTTTAACCCAAACTGATTCTGGAACATTCCTCTGATGCGAAGGGCAGTAAAGCATACTGATTAAAAATATTCCCAGTGCCCTGGTGAAGGAGACCTTATGCTTCTGAAAGGTTATTTACATATGGCTGATGTATGAAGGGGGCTGCGGTTTGGGGGAAAACTCCACTCGTTCCTGTTTCTGTGTGAACAAAGTGAAAGGATTGGTGAGATGTCTAGTTTCACGTCCCTGCAGGTTCCGGTGAGCGTTATATTTCTGATTACATCAGGGATTTAGTGCTGCTGCAGGCTCTCAGACCAGTGCCTTGGGATCGTGTGGGGCGTTTTCCTGCGCTGCCCTGACCCAGTTCTCTCCCGCCCCCCTCCCACCCCCATGACCCCACCGCCTGCCACAGACGCTCTGCATGCCTACTTCGGCATCTGCGGCCTTTCTCTCCTCGGCGAGTCCAGCCTACGGCGCGTGCACCCAGCCCTCAACGTGAGCGAGAGGGCCTTCCAGCACCTGCAGCAGCTGCACCGGACGTGGAGCGAGTCCTGCACATGACAGCCCGCCTCAGAGCCACACCGGCCCACCCAGACACCTCCTTAGCAATATTAACCTTAGTGGGTCGCTTAAGTTGGCACTGTTGTTGTCGAATGGAGGGGAAGACCATGCATAAATTATCGGGTCTAGTTGCATCAATTATTAACGTCTGCCAGTGAATCGACACTTGACCCAGTTGAACTGGTATGGTTTAACTTCACTGGATTTCAGCAGGCGCCCCCCCCCCCCCCCCCCCACATGCATTTCTGTTTTTTTAACAATACATACTTTGGATTTTCTTTTTATTCTTAACTCTTTGCCTTTCTGATGTTTCTTTCCCTTCGGTTCAGATGGTGTTTAACAACAGCGTGGCTTACTTGATGGTTGACTTTGTGGAATTCGCACTTAGGGGTTTGGGGCTGGTTTAAAATCATGCCTGCCGTGATTCGTGTGAGGTTGCAGCTCTGTTTTAGTACCAGAAGATGGTCTCTGACCGGCGAGAGAGCGGGGGTGTGCTCAGCCTGGCATTCAAGGTCAGCTGTAGGGATGCCCAGGCTCCCGGGACCGGACACCCCGGTCCTGTATGCTGGGCTGAAGGCTGCCAGGACGCATCCTGGGCTAAAAGACAGACAAATGTTAGCTTTGTGCTTGGTGGAACCACGTAAACTGTCCATTTGATTAAATCACTGTTTTGTACACAGATTGATCTTGGGTGTCCTTCCACATGCCTGCATGTGTCAGAAATATCAACAGGTTGGGTTGCAGGGAAAGTGTAATGTTCCAGGTTTGGACAGGCAGAAGACGACGGACAGCTGCGAACAGCGAGAGTTGGCTGTCAGGGTGGCGCTGTGGGTAACATTGCCTGGTGGGGGGGGGGGGGTCTGCTCCACGCAAGCCAAAATTCATCCTTGTCTGCTTATTAAAGACTTCAAGAAAAGGTGGCTTGCAGCTTTGAAGATTTAACAGGACTTGTTGAGTCAGGATGTTGTTTTTCCACATGAAAGAATTGGTCTCTTGCCTTCGTTCTGGAATCATTTTACCATGGAGGTTAAACTATGACAATCTCTTAGTTTCTTACAGTCCCTTAATTTCCTACAAGTGCAGCCAAAATTCAAGGTGATTAGTTTCCACATAACCACCAATAAAAACTTTTCACGGCAGATTCTAAAGTGTCACGTTTATCAGTAATTCAGTCAATATTCCATTACTCAAGCAGCATGAAATTCTGAGGTCATAATAGTGTAATGCCCCTTTTGGAGTCTGGAGTATTAGTTACCCAGAGTGTTGATCTTGTTTGCTAAAAGCAATTCCTGGACAACAATATGACTCGAGATTACTTTCCTATACGACAGTGTTGGGTGTCAAACTGGGCCTTGGCTCTCTGCAGTATCACAGAAACACCAGTTTAATTTGCTGTCAGGGTCAACGGCTCTTCACAGGCTCCTCACGAGCGGTCTCTGATTTCATTAATTAATGCCTGGTCACATATGGTTAGTAGGGGAGCTAGAAAATCCGTTCTCCATCAGTCCAGGATATGTATTTGGTCTTCAAGGTGCTTCTCCTGTTCATTACATTTATGGTGCTTTGCTATTTATGTAAAATCCAGTCATTGTTTACTGGAGAGTTTTGTGTGAAGTTTTACGATCAGGTGGTATTAGCTCACGTATGCCTACGATAAGGATACGAAAGTAAAAACGAAATGTCTCCAGTAACCAGTCATTAACGATGAGGGTGCAGCTGTCGAGCTGAGAAAACGTGATCGTACGGTCCACACGGCGAGTTTCTGACCGGAACCGGACCGAAACACGCCCTCCACGGTCATTTGCATTCCTTTCTTTATGTTGACCATACGGTCTACAGGGCGCATATTACCTGCCCGAGATGGCAAAGCCGCAGTCATTCGCGCATCTTACGTTTACCCACTACCTATTGATTCGCCTCGCCCAAATGTGAATTGTTTTCTGGAATAAACACGCCTAAATCGGGCTGTTTCGTTGAGTTATTACAACAGGTTAATGTTCCACAAGAGACGTATAAATGTAATTAACGTAAGTATTAGGCGTGGTGAGTATAGCGTAGACTGTGGCGCAGGGAAATGGCAGCCCTTATGAATTAATTATTCGTTTAAGGACTTATTAAAATATTATTATAGCACGCGGGGGAGAGTCTATAAAACGCAATCGTATTTATAATGTTAGGATCGATTCATTCGACGATGCGATCACGCCCCAGTATGGAGGGCGAGGCGGGGTCTGCGTCTGGAGATGATTACTATTTAATCATGTTTGCTGGGGAGGCTTTCGGGATGCGCCTGTTACACCGTAACGTCTTACTAGGGGGGTGGTCAGTCTAATACAGCACGAAACAGCGTGCCGATCGCAAGGTGCTCTCAGGCCGGCCCGGGGAGTGACAAGCACGTCTGCCACATGCTACCGCGCAGTATCGCATCGCATTGTGTCTCAGCGCATCGTAATCCCCTAACCTTTAGCCATGTCCGACTCGGAGGATATGACCGAATTCGGATCGATAGTGGAGCGGATAACAAAGGGCGAGGTAAGCAGGGCGTCATTTCACGTTTGGAACAGTTCTGTGTAATAAGGAGGGCCGGATCGTCCCCGAATAATCTCCATTAGCGGCAAATTATGAGAACGATCTATTATTTTAAGAAACTTTGTGGGTATTAATCGTAATTGGGCGCAGATGTTTTTTTATTACAGAAACAATAAAATGCTAAATAACAAATATAACATTTTCTTTTGACGTGGGATTGATCAAAGCCACAATTATCGATTACCACACAATGGGTTTTTATTTTTTGCTGCCTTAACGCGTAATTGTGTTACCTATCTATGTGCTTATCTGTGTATTACTGTAGCAGAATACTTTGCTTAAATAGCAGGGAATGTGTAGCAGTCTGTGAAAGTTAGCCCCACCTTGCCGTATTGTCAGGTCTCTAAGGCGCGTATCGTGGTTTTTAAGATAACGGAGCCTTGATACAGTTTTTACTGATGAAAGTGATGCGACGTGACTTAAGATCTTTTTCAACATTCCTTATCATGTTTGCATTGCACATCATATTGCCGACGGGACACACAAAGACAGATCTGGGTTGTACCTGTATATCCTCGCACTATGTTACGGTGCTTGCTCTCCATAACGCAAAGTGAAGCACATGTACCTTTAAGGAAACAGTAGTAAGTTGCGCATCGCTAAGTGCATCTGGACAATACGAAAGTGTTACTGACACGGAACATCTGTAAGGCATACGGTGACTGTCCGCGTTAAATTCCCCTGCATCATCATAGGCTATTTACTACGCTCCATTTTAAGTGCTGTCGTTATAAAATGACCAACCCTCCAGAATACACTAATCCGAAAACGGTCAACCCGTCTCCCATTTCTATATATAGAATTAGTATGAAGGCGCGGTTAATTATGAAATATTTCACCGTTATGTGCGCAAAACTTCTGCACAACATGTGTAGTGAATTTTCTTAAATGCTCCTCTAAATATTCTAAATGTTTCTCTTAAACAGTTGCACGAAGCGCAAATATAGTGTGTACCATATCGCTGATAAATTTTTATTTAAGTGTAATTAAAATTCATTTAATCAGTGGGAGTCGGGACTGTAATAGGTAAGGGCGAGTATGAACTGAAACTCCCTAGTTCAGTGATGGAGATCCACAAAGCGCCTGTGTCAACGCCCTTGGATAAACTGAGTTCGTTTGCTTCCCCGCAGTGCTCTATGGTGTAATTTGATTATAGCAATTTGCTGTAGCATGGAGAACATCCTGGAATCGATGAGCACGTTGCATAGTCAAGGTAAGTCAGCGGATCTTCGTTGTAATCAATACCGGGATCCTGAGATTTACACTGCAACTGCAGAGACGGGGCTGCGTCACTTTAAACGGCGCCCTTATATGTACACAAACATCGGCACACATTTTTAATGAAATCTCATTTAGTGCCATTCATACATCCATCCATCGAGGCCCGCAGCCAGAAATGAATTTCAATAGGGTGTCCGAGAAATTTCGACAGGGGTTCAAACTCATTGTTTTACTCTGTGGTTAAATGCATAGATCCATCCATCCATCCATCCATTTATTATAGCAGATTGTACTGTGCAGGAGGTCTGAAAATGGAGTGGTGGATGGATGGTCTTATTTTGTGCACATGGTGCAGAGAATCTCATTCTTGAAGGAGAAGGATACTTTGCTGATGACTTCCTGGGCAGGACGCCATACACCTAGCGAAACGCACCCGAAAGGTCATGCCCGCCTTTGGACTTTGGGAGGAAACTGGAGGACTCCCGCAGATGATGGAGAAACCTGTACAGCGGCATGTGTTATAAACAGATAAAAGAGGCTTATATATGAAGCATTAACAACCATGCGGCGATCACAAACATGCTGTCCCAGCCTTACGTGATTTGTTGCGTTTACCCTGACATTTTATGGTAATGCAGTCCGGTGCAAAATGGAAATGCTGTAGCAAGAAAGCAAGATTGTCACCGTCAGTGATGTATTGTGCATCCAGAGGTGTCACACTTTCTCCGCAGAAACATCCGGCTATTCACTGAAACAATTTCCATTTATTACGGTGCTGAAATATGCGACGCGATCTTTGTGTGTGTAACATTACAGGCTGTCGTCCGGCTGCTGATCTGATCCTTATGCGCCAGTGTACTGGCTGTTGGGCAGATTTACACACACACACACACACACACACACCCACCCTCCCCCCCCTCCTCCACCACATCACACAGACCTGCCAAGTCCAGCATCTCTTCCCGTCTGTGTCACCGTATCAGACTCCCTCCGGACCTGTAGTAGCTGTTTGAAGATTCCCTTGTATTTAATTACCCCTGGCCTCCTTTGCAGCTGAAATGGGGGCTCATTGTGTTCTTTGTAGCACCGGTAGAAAGGTAGAAATTTCATCCGATCATATACAACCACGGACTGCAGCAGTAATTGTTTTATACACAAAAACATTCTTATAAACGCAAATGCTTTTACTGGAAAAGCACATTACGCATGCTGTCTATATCGGCTAAATGCAATCAATATTACCAGTAAAACGGGCTTATGTTAAAAAAGATAACTGTATGTAAAGCAGTATTAAGCAAGCGGCATGTAGGTGTAGCCTACGCTTTGCATCTCATATAATGATGATGATGATAACAATAAGTCACATGACATAGCGTTATGGTATAACAATGTCGGGGGTTTTCGCTTTGGGAATCAATCGGAAGCCCCTAACCCTCCCCCTTTAAGAGTCCTGCTGCGGCATTGTCCCTTTTGGAATCTCGTGTCTCCTCCCAGCCGCCGTCTTTCGCGTCAGTTCGCTTTATTTCATTCATTGTTAAGTTGCGTCTGTGATTGCGGTCCCAGTAGGACGGAGTCCGGCTCACCCTTGCACAATGTCGGCAGTTTCGCGGCGTAGTTCCCTCTTGGTAAGTTTAAAGCTCCCTGAATGCGGCGTGTTTTACTTTTTATGATTAAATGTGAATAGTTCGTAGTCACCTCACCTTGAGTTATTCAAAGAAAGCTGACGATCTCCCAAGTTTAACATTCTCATTAGAGGAACAGTGCTTGGATGTTTAATGCATCATTTTTTACATTTATAGTGGTAGCTGTGGGTGTTTAATCGGTTATTTTTTTCAGGCGTTTTTTCCGTTTCCAAAGGCAGTAGGAGTAACTTCTGCATTGCTGCTATTTGCCTTTACTTCCCCCTTTGGGCTGCACCGTCTATAAAGATTGCATTTAAGTTTACCATCTTTTAAAACTGCGACTGGAGAGCTGTTAAAACAAGTTAATTGGAATTTTCACCAGTATTAGGCTGTTTGTCATCTCTCACTCCTAGAGATGCTGCGCCATAACTCCCCTCTGATTGAAGGTCTCCCTCCAGCTGTGGTTTGTGGAGATTGCGCTTTGATACGTTTCTTTCTGATACTTCGACTTAATGCCTTAATGCCTATTTGCTTTTTAGGTTCCGATCAGGAACATTGAGCGGGAGCTCATCTGCCCCATATGTAAGGAGCTGTTCACCCACCCGCTGATCCTGCCCTGCCAGCACAGCGTTTGTCACAAGTGCGTTAAGGAGCTGCTGCTCATCAACCATGAGGACTCCATCAGCACGGACGCCGGCTCCGAGTCCTCCAACCCCGGCAGCCCTCGCTCCAGAGTGCCCTCTCCCAGCATGGAGAGGCTGGACCGACTGGTGCGATCAGGTGTGCGCTTGCATTTCCGTGTTTGTATTTCGTGGTTTTAATAGTTTCATATATTCGCTGTGAGTCAGCACATCGCGCTAACTTCTGTTTTGGCGTTTAGGTGTAGAAGGGAAACGTCAACAGGATATTGTGATCTTCAAGTAGGCTAGATTATAATTGTTTGTTCAGTTTTTGTCCACAGGGTTTTACAAATAGACAGTTTCAGAGGCGTGAAGTGTGTGTTAAGATGACTATAACGCGTGCAAGTGTTTTTATAGGTTGCTGAATAAAGCTATTTTTAAACCAGCACTTTGTCATTTCAGGGAAGGATATTTTTTGGCTCATATTTCTTTCATATTTAATGCCACGGATGGAGACAAGGCGGGCTTTCTGTGGCCACTCCAGACCCTGAGCAGGGCGTGTGTGTCGGTGGGGGTGTGGTCCCAGGCTCAATGTACTTATTCATCCTATTCCCCTGACAGCAGTATGTCTGTTACCGGAGATGGATGTTTGTTTACGCAGTTTCGGGATATATTTGGTTAAGACGTATCCTGATGTTTAAACGCTGTTGGCTTCCTAATTATACATGCCTGCCCACACCCTAATCTGTTACAGTAAATATTACATACTAGAGGCACAGTTGGGGTGGGATTGTGTGGTAGGTGCTGGTGTTTATAGGCCGACTTTCATCCTGTGGCCCCCCAGTCTCACCGTGTCTGTGTCTCTGTGTTAATGAACCAAGCTGACCGTTTGATTTCAGACGCGACTGATGGTAACTTTGGGACCCAGGCATCTATAGGAGGTGGCATATCGACTGTTCTCGGCTGACTCACAGGTTTTTACTTACAGCTGAAGATCCACCTGTATGTCCTACGTGGGAAAAAAACTCCTTTCTGTTAAACACGTTTTATTGTGTCATTCATAGTATACTGCCGTTCTTTTGACTCCCTTGGGCGATGATACCATTTTACTGACTATATAAAAGAGCTTTTTTATTAAAGTCAAACTAGAGGCTTTTAGATTTAACAGAGCTTCTTTAGGTTGTTTTAACTGCTTCTGGTATTTTAGTTATTTATGAAGTCTGTTTTAATATCCATATACTCTTGCCATGAATATTACCCTAGTTGTTGACATGGCGTTAAGTCAATGTAACATAACCTGATTAAGGCAGGGTTACTGTGCTGAGGACAGGCTGCAGTACAAGACTCTCTCCTAACAGGAATCCCCCCCCCCCATCCCAGGAGCGCCTCAGGCCCTGCTGGCTTGTCCAAAACTCTCTCTCACCCCACATCTCTGTCTATTGCTTGCAGCCTCCCTGAGGAGGTCATTCGGGACGCGAGGTAGACTCAGTTCCATTCTTTCGATATGTAGCCGTAGTGAGTATAGTGTGTGTTGACCTTCCGCCCCCCCACCCCCCCCCTGTCGGCACCTGTGTGACTCGTGTCGCCACACGACTCCCCGTGACATGACACCAGTCTGCTGGGTGTTGGACCTAGTTAGACCGGTATGTCGGTGCTTCACATCCCGCTAACTGGAGTGAGAGTCAGCTGCTCATGTCCGAGCTCAGACTTCCTGTTCCTGTGTCAAGCTTCTCTGCTGCAAGATTTCTCCACCCTCCCTTCTCCTTTTTTAACCTTGGGAGTGACTCCTGCCCTGGGCTGCCCTCTTGGAGGCATTTTCGCTCTCAGTTTTCTGAGTGCTTCTGTCTGCTGCCCAGTAGCCGTTTAAAAATGGCCGCTCGCCTCCTTGTCTAATCGACCAGTAGTGGCCGTGATGCGGATAATGGGTGCATCACGATTCTGCCCTCCTCTGATGTTTGGATCAAGCAGAAAATGAATGTTATTGGGGGGGGATTATATTTTTTTTGCTGGGAAAGGAAAGGTTGGAATGTGGGGCTGTGAAATTGAGGTCCTTCTTTCCAAAATAGCGTTGCATTACCTTCTGTGCTTCTCCTTGACTTTTCCAGTTACAGCCCCCTAGATTCATGTGACACTGTCCTTGTGCTGAGTCTGCCCCCCCTCCCTCATTGGTGACCTGAGTGCACTCACCTCCCCTCAGCCCGCCTGCTGGTGTGCGCTTATTTAGATATCTCATTCTTTAATCATCACTGTGACCAACCCACGCCCCCGCTACAACATCAGTCACCACCATGGCGGGCGTCTGCTCCATGACATCACCCGTTTGGGGGGACTCCGGTTACACACGTGTTTGGACGGCATGCGTGTTGGGTGTCCTGTCATGTGGTGTCCTGCCTGCCCCCTGCCACTGTGCCCTGTGGTTTTCCGTCATGTTCCCGTGTGTCCTTTGGTCCTATGATCTCTGGGTCTGTCTCTCGTTCTGCCTGCTACCACATCTCCATTCCGTCTGAGACGTTCAGCCTCGTGATTGTCTGCCGCTCTGCTAATCCAGTTCCCCGGTAATGAGTCTCCTAGATACTGGTATTGTAACATTAAACTGGTGTTGCTGGGAGTAACTGGGCGTACGACTTTCATCCAAATCAGGTGTTTGGTATATGACGTTCTGCTCTAGGTGTTGGCAATCTGCTCCCCAGCTCTGTCCGCCTCAGACATCTGATCTGTGCATCAGTGGTGGGGCCATCTTTAGATGTACCCCCCCCCCCCCCATTCTGTGTCCTCATAGCACGCTCTGTTTCTCATGTCTACGCTGTGTAAGGCTTTCGTTAAACACAATAAGCAGAAGCCAGCATTTTATTCCGAGTTTTTCCCACCTTCCAGTTAGTGGCTGAGCGGGTTTGGACGCCCGTCACTGGAAGGTTGCCGGTACGAATCTCTGAGTCGGGAGTGATCTCACAGTTGGGCACTTAATCCCTAAATTGGCTGACCCTGCTTTCTCAATTGCATGTCGCTTTGGGGAAGAAACGTCTGATTTAATAATAAAAACAATACTGGGGGGTGTAACTGTGAAGTTCCTTGGAGCCACACTGTGCTAACTGCTAGATGCAGGTGTGTATCCCACTCCCCACCCTCTCAGACGTGCCTCTCCATCTGCTTTAGTTCATGCACTGGCGTTACCAAAGAGACCGCTGGTTACCCCAGGCGTGAAAAACCTGCCCCGTATCCGTGGTTACAGTCCCCTGCGGGGCAGGTGCTCTTTGGGGACGAATGACGCGGTCAGGCTGTAAAATGTGGTGCCTGGTTTAAAACGCATTCGTTAGTTGCGAGCCGCAGCACATCCTGGGCAAACTGCAGCCCCCTTCTACACGCTGGGCAGCCCAGCCTGTGCCCTTTGTCAGGGCCCCTGTGATGTCAGGAGTTGGGGAACAGCTTGTCTTTCTTTTCTTTCTGTCTGCACGGCAATGCTTTGAGTTCTTTCCTCTCTGCTGCTGCTCCAAACCCCCCGACTGCCCTGTACTCATCGTGGCCGTCCCACCCGTGCCATCGTCCCCAGGTTCGACAGCCTCGCCCAGCTGGCGACGCTCCTCGCTCTCCGTCACGCCCCGCATCACCACCTTCCCGTGCCCGGGCTGCCAGCACGACATCGATCTGGGCGAGCGCGGCATCAGCATGCTCTTCCGCAACTTCACGCTGGAGAGCATCGTGGAGCGCTACCGGCAGGCGGCCCGCGCCGCCGTCGCCATCATGTGTGGCGCGTGCAAGCCGCCGGCGCAGGAGGCCACCAAGAGCTGCATGGACTGCAAGGCTAGCTACTGCAATGAGTGCTTCAAGATGAACCACCCCTGGGGGACACCCAAGGCCCAGCACGAGTACGTGGGCCCCACGCTCAACTTCCGGCCCAAGGTTATTCTCCGTCATTTCCATTCTTTTACCTGCTTAACACATCCATGTAGACGGACAGGTTACTGCAGGGCTGCCATGTTAAGGGGTCCTAGGGAAGTTTGGGGGTGCCCAGGGGAGAGCCCAGGTAGGAGGTATTGTGCATCTTGAGGGGGCCCCGGTTGAAATAATTTTGTCCCAGGCCTAGGAATTATGCAGGCCGGGCACGGATTATGTCGCAATTGTTCATATGAGCAGATATTTACAGACAGGGGTCAGGATAAGTTCCCTGCTTAGGAATTTAAACCGGCAGGCTTAAATTAAGCTGAGTGCCGTAGTTGGTGTTGCTCAGGGAACGAATTTGGCGGAAAACCATCCAGGCTCTGAATGCTGCCTTCAGCATCGCAGTTCACACATGCTTTCACAAAGTGGGACACTTTTGTGATTTAGCTAGGGAGACTGTGGTCATGTGACAGGAGGTAAGCATGCTTAGGGGCCGCCTTGGTCTGCTGGGAGCATCAGGAGCTATTTTGGGGATACGCGGCTGCTGCTGCTGGTTCGTGGAACCTTCAGTGCTGGAAATGCTTTGGTCTTACATCATCTGTCCTTTTCTAGTCAGTTTCACTTTAATTTTTTTTTATTTATTTCTTCCCCAATTGCCTCATGGATAGTTCTGGAAGGGCAGTTTAGTTCCTTAGCCGGCACGTTCTTTGTCAGAAGGAGAGCCCTCCATGAGCATCTTCCTGGAGTCGTTTCTCTTCAGCCTCTCCTCGTCCTGCAGGTGCTGATGTGCCCAGAGCATGAAATGGAGAAAGTCAACATGTATTGCGAGGTCTGTCGCCGTCCCGTGTGCCACCTGTGCAAGTTGGGCGGCTCCCATGCCAACCACAAGGTCACCTCCATGAGCAACGCCTACAAGGTCCTCAAGGTGCGTGCTGCCTGCCCTCTCCACCCCCGAGCCCCCAGTCCAGTCCATCTCCATCAGCATATAGACCTTTCCCCGCATGCTAAGTGTTTTTCCAGAATGGCAGTAGATTCGGCTTGGTGTCAGACAGTTACATTGACTCCTATGTACCTTTGCTATGAATTACAGCCCTCTTCAGAGTACTGTTTTCCACTTGCTAGTAATGGATACTTCACAAGATGGGCATCTCTCTCACCACACAAAGTACCTTGCCTTTCATCAGCAGGAGTTCAGCAAAGGAAAGCTTCATGAATCCAGTGTTTTCAGGGGGTCGCAGGGTCTAATTCCCCTGTATTTCAGCATGTAGTCAGCTGGGATCCATCCATATTTGATGGGACCGTTTGTTTTTGCATGAAGCTGTGTCTCTTGATTTAGGACAAAGGGCATATTGGGTTTTCTAAACCGGAATCGCTAGGTCAGGGATATCGTTTCTACCTCAGAGGCCGGTACTGCAATGGACTTTGTTGTTCTGTCATCAGGAGAAGCTCTCAAAAAGTATCCATTACCTAATCAGCAAGGAGGACCAAGTGCGAGCTCAGATTTCAGCGCTGGACGTGCTGATCAATCAGACGGAGGTGAGTTTCCGCCTCTCTGGCAGGACGGCGTCAGTTGACTGTGCGGCCGCCCCAGCGCTGCTGTAAGCTTTGGTTACGGCTCCCTTTCCTTACCTGCTTCAGTCCGGTTTCATGCCCCTGCAGCGTATGCAGATAAACAGGGATTCCTGGGATTGGGGCCCTGGCAAGTCAGATGAGGCCCACATTCCGCAGACAATGGGAGCCCCGGAGACTGCCCCCCCCCCCCCCCCCCCCCAATAGCGAGCCTTAGCCCAGTTAATCAGATGAATGTAAACCTCTGACAGCGTCTGCTCATTTGCATATGAATGCTGCTTTAACAACCTTGTCTGAGTTCTGGCTCCTGATTCCTGCTGTAACAAGAAAAATGGCTTCCCCTAACCCCACCCCTCGACCAAAACTACCATGGGTTTGGCTAAATATAGCGTGTTACCTTTGTCAGTATAGTGTTCCTACACTTCCTGGGAACTGATGAGGTTGTAAACGGCACATTTATTGACTGACCAACCCCCCCTCCCCCCCCGAGATGCATTTAGTGAAACAGTGACTTGGTTTTGTTTACCTCTGATAGGTTCTAGGTGTGCTGCCTGCACGTGAATGACTGTAGTGTAATGATTTTAGAGATGATATGTGGTGTCATGTGCCTGTCTGTGGGAAATAAACATTAAATCAATGCCCTTGTAATGGAGAGCATGGTGCCGTGTTACGGGCTAACCTGTGCGTTTGTCTGCCCAAGAGGAGCTTAAGTGGGCTGCGCTGCAATGCGCTTTTCTTGCGTTGAAGTCCTGAGCAACTTGTAGGACATAGTTTGCAGATTTCCTTGCTTCAGGAGTCTTCCGGAGCTTTCCGGCAGCCGCCATCTTGTTTTTGAGATTTACGTGAGCGGAGGTGAAGCGGGAGGAGAGCTTGGGAAGCCTTGCAAAGGGTGTCCTCTCGGCCCCCCACTCTACATGATGACAGGGGGGGGAATAAAGTGCACAGGGTGGTATGCTGAACGGGAAAGGGGCCAGGTCCACGAGGAGGTGAAGCCGGCAGCTTTCTCTTAAAATTGCCTTTTTTTTTTTTTTTTTTTTTTAGGACAGGTTAAAATTAAAACTTAAGCGACTTTGATAGCCTGAGTAAAGTGAGTAAAATGTGAAAATCTCTTGCAGTCTTTGGTGGCTGTGTGCATGCTGACTATGCCTGGCGATGACTACAGATGAATCGGCATTGTGGGTAAAGGATGTTTTTCTGCGTGGAACATGCTCAGTTACCTGAAAAAAGACTTCTGGTAGCATCTTCTGCACTGACTTGGCAGTTTGAAGACTCCTGAGCTCAGCTGAGCGAGGTGGGGGTGGGTCTGTGCTCGTGCTACTGCATCTGTTTTGATGCTCAGCTTCTGTGGGGTGCTGGGCTGGTACAGGAGTATAAATAAACAAGCCTAGTGTTTACAATTCCCATATCTGTTCTGAGGCTTAGATTGGGGTTCTGGGCTGGTACATGAGTATAAATAAATAGACCCAGTTAACTTATTGGACTTCTGGGTTGAGTTCTAATGTTGAACCTGCCCTATGAAAAGGGTAAAAATGGCGCAAGCTGGCTGTTTTTGCTAGACTCCACTGGGCTGTTTTTTTTTTTTTTTTTTTTTAAGAGAGCTGGTCCTTCAGTACTGGACAGAGATGTTGATCACTAATTTGAGAACCAAGACACTGTGAGCCTTGGTTGGACATGTCGCAGGCGTGACTGCCGATGCCGGCCCACCCCTAGTGTATGGGCATCCGATCTTATCCAGAAAGGGCCGGTGTGTGTGTGTGTGTGTGTGTGTGTGTGTGTGTGTGTGTGTGTGTGTGTGTGTGTGTGTGTGTGTGTGTGTGTGTGTGTGTGTGTGTGTGTGTGTGTGTGTGTGTGTGTGTGTATTTTCACTGCAACTCCCTAATTAGATTACTAATTGGAAGGGTGATTGGCTGAAGAGTCATCACACCTGGATTTGAACAGCTGACCTAAAGGTTACCCCAAAAACCCGCATACACACTGGCCCTTTGCGGATAAGATTGCCCACCCCTGCCATACACCATAGGGTGGTCCTCTGCAGAACGCCACTGTCAGGTTGAATGTGTGCATCTTTGTGCTTCACCTTCGCTTACGTAAATCTCAAACAAGATGGCAACAGCTGGAAATGCTTTGGAAGATGCCATTAGTCCTCCTAAGTGTTGGCTTTCAAGAAGCGCTATAGAATGACTGGTATCTATGGTTGCACAGAACTATACCACGGAATTTGCATCAGAGATGAGTCTGACCTGCATAGGAGTTCAGGTCAACGTGTAACTGCTAAAGGCTAACGTCTCCCATAAATACTGATTTGTTCTGAAAAGTTTCCATTTCTGAGCTTTAGGATTTGACTTCAGTATGTTGGAGGTTCTCTGGATGTGAATGTCTGAATGTTGTATTACAGCCTTTGGTCTGAAGGGCCTTAGTCAACAGCCTGCTGATCGAATGCCCGCTTTTCTGTTGTGTGCGACAGGAGAATGGTGAGCTGGCGGAGAGGCAGGTCAACGAGCACTTTGAGCGTCTCTTCAGCATCCTGCAGGACAGGAGGGCGGAGATGTTGCAGTCGATCACGCAATCCAAGACCCAACGTGTGGAGAAGCTGAGGGCCCAGGTGGAGGAGTACCAGGGCATGCTGGAGAACAGCGGGTTGGTGGGTTACGCCCAGGAGGTGCTGAAAGAGACCGACCAGTCCTGCTTTGTCCAGACTGCCAAGCAGCTGCATACCCGGTAACTGTCTCCATGGGTTTGGCATGATGGTGTGATCGGATGCTGTGGGTCTGCTTCCTGGGTTCAGACACCCAGCACCCCAAAATATATAAAAAAAAAAGTTTATAGTCCTCTGGTTTATTCCATTGCAGCATGATCATTGTGTGGGACAAGGAGTGACCCTGTGAATGTGTGGGGGTGGAGCTTAGGCTGTGAGTGGGGGTGGAGCTTAGGCTGTCTTATGAATGCTGTGTCAAATGGCCTCACATGGGAGGTCAGTGTAGAGATGCCTGGTTCTGTTTCACCTGCCAGTTGGCGCGACTCAGACCACGATGGTTGAGCATTGCCGCAAAGTCTGGTCCATTTTTAGCTCACTATTGAGGTCAGGGAGATAATTTTAGGCGCCAGCTTTCTTGCTTGCCTAGCTCTCTCTGTCAGGTGTGAATCTGTCTGTCGTGTAGCTGGTGTTAGAGCAGCTTGTGTGAGCAAATCTCAATTACTACTGCAGTTTGGGCCAGCCTGTTTGTGCCAATCCCTCATATAACTTATCTTTGGTTTATATCTTCACTATTTTTACTTTGGGATGCTCTTCCATAGCATCTGATAGTGTTTATTCCCACCTTCAGCTCCTGTTGTTCCATGTTCATCTCCTTAAGATGTTTAAAAGCCGGCAGTTCAGTGGCTAATTTTTGTCTCATTTTCTGTCCCAGCATTCAAAAGGCCACGGAGTCCGTGAAGACATTCCACCCATCTGCTGACCCCACCTTCACGGACTTTGTGCTGGATGTGTCCAAGGAGGAATCCCTCCTGAAGGATCTCTGCTTCGGCAACGCGGGTGAGCTTGGTACCGTTCACAGCCACCCCTCCTAGCTATGACCCTGACCTCATCCAGTAAGCTTTTCACTGGTCTGCTGTAGCTGCACTGGACGCACAGTGTGCCTGATTCTTCCAAACGCCATCTGATCGGGTGTCCAGTCGCATGGTCATCAAGAGTCCAATATTGAGATTCATGCCACTGGTTTAACATTGACTCAAAAACCTGAGTATATAATTATCTGTTCAATCAAAGCGCTATATTCAATGGCACAGAAGCCTGTTCTATTGGTTGAATCTGTATTGTTGTGGTTGCTCTGGGTTACTTTGTTTTGTGAGAATTATAAGTCCTCCGTTATCAGTGGGGTGAGTGATCTCTCCCAATATCCCTGCGTTCTGGGCCTGATCAGTGTGGCATAGCCTAGTAACCTAGAGCTGTGGTTACCAGTATAAAACTATTCACCTTCTAGTTACGGCAGTGATCATCTCTTTATTACATGCTAGGTTATACGACGGCGCTGCAGTGCATTCTGGGAGTGCATTGTGTATTATGTGTCTTGATTCAGTAGTCCATTGTGTGTTCTCACAGAGCCCGTTTGATATGAGAGGACAAACTGCAGCCTTTGCCCTCTCCCAGGCAAAATTTATGTGCCCTTATTCTGGGGTTAGGAGTCCACAGGTGAACTACAGATCTTCCTGGATGGTTAAATATTACTCAGAGCATCTGGCTCTTGTACATAGGGAACTTTCATACCTGGCTTGCATATATCTGAGAGTGATGTGTGTTGTGCAGGTTATGTAAATGAATGCAAAACGGAGGGCGTGTACAGACATTCAGAGAGTGCCAGGTCACACAGCTCTAAAGAGGGGCCTTACTTAATCGCACCCTTCAGCAATCCAGTCTATGCTAATCCCTCATATCCTCAGGGACTAGGTTTTTTCATTCGGAAGGCTGAACGAACTTGCAGGTTGACGGGATGCTACCGTGACTCAACCCAGCCTCCCCTCTCCAAGGTCACATGCTCCTGTGGCAGTGCCATCTAGCGGTTGCTTGATGTGCTTCTATGATCTGCCGATTTGACTAGACTGAGTTTCCCTGGAGAGGCAGGCTGCACCTGTCCGTTTGGAGCCGCTGGAAGGGGCTTCCTGTAGGTTTCCCGAAAGTAGAATAACGATTTGATGTGGATACACCTCCAGCTTTGTGCACATCAATAGTGGATCTGTCTGCTGCCAATTTAATTTCTGTTCCTGGTGTGACTAAACCCCTGACTTTATATTTAGTACAACAAAATGTTTGTGTTTTTTAATGGGCTGTGTAATGCAGCGGGAAGATGTTGTGTTTTGTGCCTCAGGATATCGATGGGGATAGTATTTCAGCTCAAGGTCAGAAGGGAGTAAACACTTAAAATCCATTATAATTCATACCTCTGGTGCAAAGCCAGAATTCTGCCCTTCTGACCGGCCTTGAAAGAGGCCAGTCTTCCTGATTTTTCTATAGAACCCGGGTCACAGATCCTAGTTCTTGTCTGATTTGTTAACACAGGTGATGGATGTTCAGGAGAACTTTGCTAAGGATCTCCTTTGTTTACAGTACAAAACGTTCTTTGACCTCTTCTCGGTGCAAACTACTGCTGCAAGGATGCGCTGGAACAAACGGGCTCTTTGAGTCCGAAGGGCGGAGAGGCGGGCGACAGTGGGGAGTGGCGTCCGGGTGACTGTCAGGCCTGGATAGATATAGCCTTTATTGTCCTATAAGGATATTTGTCTTCACAGTCTGTTCAATACAAGCACAACTACATTACAGGCCTCTACCATGTTAAACATGTAGCTGGTGATGTTCCTCAGAGGAGCCCTTTGTTTGTGAACATGTACATCAGAGGCTCTCCAAGTTTCGATGATTGGGGGCCAGTTTAGGGGGTCTGCGTGTGAATGGAGGGCCACACAAGGAAAGTGTGAAATTTTAAGACTTCAAAACCAGCCACTTATTTAACATTAAAATGTGAGTACTTTGTAGGCAGAGGTATGGGAACTTGGGGAGATGTCTACCCCCCTCGTTATTTAATTTGGCTTAACTTCATTTAAATGGAGGGAAACTTTTCTCCCACCACCCAATATCAAATTCTCTCCTTCACCCTTGCTTACAGGAATTAAAGTTGCACACTATATCGAACCTCTATATTTTAAACAAGCAATCAGTCATAGATCAAAAAGCTGAATCATTTTTTTTGTGTTGAAATGGACCCTGACTACTGCTCATTCATAATGTGACTCATGTCATGTTGGCTGCTTATAAAGCGTGTTTTATTTTTTATTTTTTTTGTGGCCCACCCACCCATCATGTGGATATAACCTCTGGAGCATTGCTGAGGCGTATCTCTCTCTCTCTCTCTCTCTCTCTCTCTCTCTGTCTCTCTCTCTCTCTCTCTCCCTCCCCACCCCAGTACCCCAGCCCCCCATCATCGACAGGTCCCAGAGCTGTGTCTACAACAAGGGCCTGATCTGCTGGCAGCTTCCGGGCAACTCGTCCCCGACTGACCGGCAGGAGCTGGAATACCGGAAGGTGGCTGGAGAAGAGGCAGCTCGCTGGCAGAGCAGCGAAGGCGTCTATGGCCCCAGTGCGGTGGTCTCCAACCTGGAGAATGACAGCGTGTACTCCTTCCGGGTCCGTACCTACCGGAACGGCATCTGTGGCCCCTACAGCCCCGAGGTCACTTTCCACACCCCCCCGGCACCCGGTATGTCCCTTTGCTAACCATCATGCTCTCTCTCCTGTGTCACACCATGCCGTCTACCTGTAGACCATTCAGGAAGGGCACCTCATGTACCTGATACTCGAGGGCCTAACGCACAGCTCCTCTGAATCTGGATGATCTAGTGTCTGGCTGTACAGTTGCTCTTCAGTGCGTTTTTCAACCCAGTCCAGCCAATTAATGAATGTACCGGACAAACATGAACGTTGAGCACCTGGTAAGCGTGTCTTGGGGGCTGGGAGGGGGCCGAAAAGTGGACTGTTTGGTCAGGGACGGGGCTGAGGAGCACTGATTTAGGAGTTGGCTGTACAGCCAATTCCATGTAGGATTGTGATCATACTTTATCAAGGTTTAAATGAAGATTCTTCTCGTTGTAAACATTTTGTCAGGAAAAGGACAACGAGAGCTTGGCGTCTCTCCCAAATGGTGTTATTTTTAGTTATTTCACCTGAGAGCTGGGTATTGACTGCTGCTAACATTCTTAATGGGAAAATCTGAAATGGAATTTTATGAGTGATTCAGATCAGATCCACTGAGGTTAGACCTAGTGAGCAGATGACTTTTATATGGTTTCTGTCAGCCTCCCTGTCTGCCCTAGTGTGATGGAAGGACAAAATGCACTATTGGGAGTGGGGGGGGGGGGGGGTCACCACATCAAGATGGTTTATACAAACCCTAAGTCATCTCCTGTTATGGTGTCGTAAAGCGAGCCATCTGGGGCTGTTGCAGGCTTTAGTCGTTCTCTACACGTGCTGTTTATTGCACTACAGAAGAAAAGTGGCTTGTCAGGAATGTCTGCTTTTCTTCCTGGGAAATGGCCAGAAATGTGCCCCCCCCTTTGTATTAGGCTTGCATACATGTGACTGGCGAGGCAGAAATTGAAGGTTCAGCTCCCAATGGATTTAAAAATAAAAAGCCCACCTGATTTATAGTGTGACATTTATACACATTGCCGGTGCTGTGGTAATCAAACGGACAGCGAATCGCGCAGGTTTAATCGAAAGCAGTAGACGTTTAATGGCGCGTGCTTAAATGAGACGAGCCCTGAGCTTTTACTGTGTAGACTTGGGACTGCAGGGTGGCGTGATGAATAAGTGTGAACATGCCACCTGGTTTAGACTGACCGATGCCAAAAAGGAGGTACCTTTAATCTTCATGAGGGGTTTAAATCTTTGGCTCTTTTTTGTGTTCTGTTTTTCACATGGATTTTGGCTGAGCAGGCTTGCTCGGAAATGGATGAAACTGCACGATTTGGGACCTTTTTAATAAATTTTTCACATTCTACTACTTCAGCATTATTTAGCTTTTAATGTTGAATCGCCAGTCATTATACGATGGGCAACAGCGCCCCCCTCTGGCCAGTTTGGTTCCTTCTAACATCGGGGTGAATCAGGCTGTAGGGTGGATGGTGGTGATTTACTGAGGGTTCTAGGGCCGGTTTTGTGTGCCTGAAATCTGACAATACGCTAAACTGCCCAGCCATGAACAGGCATTTTCAGTGATTTAATTATGCTTAAATTGAATGAAATTTGACTCATTTAATTTAGCTGGTTTCTGTTGCTTTATAAATGATGATTAGAATCCATTAACCTTCAATGTTTTAATCTGAATCCCTCACTGCTGCCACCTGCTGTCCAAAGTAAAATCGGCATGTGTGTGCGTGTGCATGCAGTGTTCGGCTTCCTGTTCAGCGAGAAATGTGGCTTCAGTCCGGACCGGCTGGCGCTCAGCAAGCTGCGGGACTCTGTGGAGAGCGTGGCGGGCCTGCCCTTCCTGCTGGCAGCCGAGCGCGTGCAGGCGGGCAGCTACGTCAGCTTGGATCACATCATCGGCGACACCGGCATCACCCAGGGCCGCCACTTCTGGGCATTTCGGGTGGAGGCCAGCTCCTACATGGTGAAGGTGGGCGTGGTCTCCGACTCCAAGCTACAGGATTGGTTCCACAGCCCCCGTGACACCAGCAGCCCCAGGTATGGGAGGGCACCTCTGTCAAGTGGGGGGGGGGGGGGGGGGAGTGAATTGCAGCATGAAGAAGACCCTTTAAAGGTGTTGCATTTAAAAATGGCAGAATGCCTGATTTGGGTCAAGTTGGAAGTTGATGTTGACCTGCCCTTCTTGGCGTATTTAAGAATGTATGTGATGGATATGGTCACCAAGGGTTTCCCCGCCGTCCTGCAGGTACGACCACGACAGCGGGCATGACAGCGGCAGCGAGGACGCCTCCTACGAGGTCTCCCAGCCCTTCATGCTTCTTACAGTGGGCATGGGCCGCCTGTTCATCCCCAAGGCCGCTGGCGACCCCGGCAACCGCATGCTGGCCATGCCGCGGCGCGTGGGCGTGTGCCTGGACTACGAGCAGAGCCGCGTGTCCTTCTACGACGCCGACACCATGAGGTGCCTTTACGAGAGGCAGGTGGAGTGCTCGGGCATCATGTACCCCGCGTTCGGCCTGCTGGGTGGGGGCGCCGTGCATCTCGACAAGCTAGTCGCAGACCGCCGGCTGAAGTATCCCATGGCAGACCACTAGAGGGCGCCAGTGTTGCCCCCTCCCACTTGCCCGTCTTCTGAGGTGCTGTGGCGGGATGAGAGCGGGTAGGGGGGCGGTGTTTGGCGGTTGATTGTCTGTCTTCCACATGTTGGTATTTTAATCTTTGCGTTCAGCTGTATGGATGTGAAACATCTCTAATGTAGCGTCTGGTCGGGGCGGACGGTGCGATGTTTAACTTGGAGTACGATCACTGCTGTGCCTTCCAGCCCTGAGCAGATGGTGGATCCTTGGATGCACCTTCTTGTTCAGTTTCCTTTCAGTGCACCTTGCAGTAGGAAGCCTTCATTGCGGCATCCCTGCCCACCACCCTGACGGGACGAACAGATCCTGTCCTGCACCCTCATAAGAATGACGTGTATGACTTTAATCCCCCCCCACCCCCACCCCATCCAAAAAAAAACCGGCTGAACGGAAGCCCTGACTTTCAGTTGCTTCCCCCAGTTTGCAATGTTCTTGTGAAATAAACAGATTTTAAAAGCGTTTGTAAATCTTCCACATGTTGGTAGTTCAAGTTGTTCACCAGGATCGTCACTCTGCACATTTTTGTATTTGGTCACTGATTGGTGTGGGGTTTTGCGGTCACATGACACAAACGGATTTGAGGGGTGTCCAGATTCAGACTTCTGCACATAGCACATGACCACCCTGTCCTACCACTACCTACTTGCCCAAAACACTAGAATAACCCCCATGTTTCGCTCCACTAGTTAAAACGCTTTGCATCTCGAGTGCAAATGCGAAATGGGGGGTTTCCGAAGATCAGCCGGGACGCATTTTGAGAGGTGCCGTGTTTAATTACTTAGGGCTACGTGGTGGATGGTTCTGATCCAGCATGTTAGCCATATTACCAGTAACCAAACCTTTGAGGCTAGAGATGCCTTCCCATAATGCACTGGGTATCTGTGACCAGAAGGTGCAGAAATGAGACTTGGCTGTAAATATTTAAAATCGGTGTGTAATCCTAGTGTCCCTGGTGCATTGGCTGGAAGTACCAACTTCACTCCCAGAGTGTTTCCTTGGGACGTGGCAGGTCTGACTGTCCCAACGGTGCTAGACGCCTCTCCAACATGTGCGCCTTACTGAAAGAGTCGCTAGGGAGACCGGCGGTGTTCCGGAAGTTCTCTGGCCCAGGTGGCTTGGGGGTGTGGTAGTGAGGGTGCCACAGGCCTGCATGCATAAGCTCAGGTTCCAGCCCTCAGGGGGGGCTCTGCTGCCTACCTCCTACCCCTGCTCTAATGCTGTAATGCACACCCGCACGGTCTGCCTTTACCTTTGGACAGGCGTTGCCCATTTCTGCGAAACCAAACTCGCGTACTCTGGCATTGTTAATGTCTCTCTGACCTACACGAGGGCTCCTTGTGTTTTTCCTGTTTTACAAAAGCTTGTTTTGTGACTGTTTTAAAATGTGAAAACTGCTCTGAATTGTTACATCCATGTTTTGATAGATCACAGGGGAAAAGGGTCTCTTCTGTTAGACATTCACAAAATCTCTCACCTCCTGCCTGGGATGATGAATCTTTTTTTTGTGTTTTGTTCCCTTTATAGTCTAAGTGTTATGGTTGTGGTGGCTATTACATTTTAATCTTTTTTTTTTTTTTTTTCCCTCTAAAGAATCAAGGTAACAAGGTGATTTTTGCTTACTTTTTTATTGGTGTGAAAACAAACCATTAAACTTGCTTTTAACCCTTTTCAGTCCAGTCAGGAATTCAGAACAGTGACCGGTCTCTTTCCTGGTTTTCAAAATGTGGGACTTTCATGGAATGTACCATCACGACCTGGGGAGCAAACGGAACGTACCACTGTCACTTCATGGTCACTTTCTGTAGTTAACACTATCCGTGTGAAACATGGGGTTCTTTTATTAGCTGCTATATTTAGGCTGATCTACAGACTGGTTCTAGAGTGTGATTCTGACTGAATGTAGGAAGGATGTGTGTAATTTTGATGCTAGCACTTTATAAGCATGTGTTCCTTTGCCGTCATGCATATCTGTGTGCAATACAGCCGAGGTCACGGGGTGACCTGTGTCATGGACGTAGCTGCTTTCTGTCACTAAAGCTTCTATATTGCTTGTCCTGTAGTCTTTCTGGAAACTACCTTTTTTAAGTTGCTGTTTTTTGGGTTTTATATAAATAAACTACAAATATTCCTGTGTGGCTTTTAATTGTTTGATACATTACTCTCTCTCCCCCCCCTCCCCCCATTACCACATTGATAAAGTAAGCACACTTTAATAGTCATTAAACATACAGTAGGGCTGTTTTGCTTAAAATACCAGAAGATAGATATTGCACTGCAGAGCTGCGCACTGGGGTCAGGGTTGGCTCTTCTGAGCCACTATGCTGTTGGATCCAGGCCACTCTTAGCTTACCGCACCCCCTGCTGCCTTGGCTGTCACAGGCCGCTGTTCCATCATCAGCAAATCGGGAATATCTGCCTGTTTTGTTTTACCAGCTCACTGCGGTGATACCTGTCCCCCACGGTCACCCAGCCTGAAGTGAATCTCCGCATAACTTCTTACTGTTAAGACTCCAGGACACCACCAATGTCTCTGTCAACTTTTCAAACAGAATACTGCTTCTAAATGTCCTATAGAAAAGGAGCTGCTGTCAGGTTTATCTCACACATCCAAGTCCTGCCTGCATAAAAAAAAAAAAGCTGATGTTACCATGCAAAATGTCAGCTGGGGTTACCCTAAGATTGGGTCGGGACCAGAATAAGAATTTCACACGGTGAAGGTTTTTGTTGTAAATTGATGGGAGAATAGGATGGTCACAGGTCTGAATGACGAGGCCTCCGCGTGATGCCAACGGGACCCCAAGACCATCACCAATCATGCATCACCGTTTCTTTAAATTATTAGTCAATAGACTGTCAATGTTGAAAACACTGGCTGCCACCTGGCGGTGAAATTGAAGAACGACAGCACCAGCCCCCCCCCCCCCCCCTGCACTCTGACAAAATTGAACTTACTGTCGTAAAAGGTGGTTCTACATACACTAGGCCTATATAAAAACGTATATTTATTAGATACTTCCGATGATAAAGGTGGACGAGTGGGGCGTCAGGTAAGCAGACGATCCGGAGCGACGCCCTTGGGAAAAACAGGCTTAATTTTTATAAAAAATAAAAGACGGCATCTTTAAGAGTGGCGTTTGGCCCGTGAATTTCCCCCCATGACGCTGACCCTGGGTGTAACAATTATTTGAGCATAGTGTAACAGGGGATGAACTAACTATTCAACATATATCTTTTGTTGTAATATACATTTACCGTCGCCCCCCCCCCGTATACGCCCCAGTCAGATTTGCTCGGGCATCAGCACTGGTGACACCAAAGACTCAACGTGTATGACCGTTCATTGCGTGTAACTTTATATAACTTACAAGGTACTTACGATAATGTAAGTTGCATTACACAGTGATTTATACATAGGGCGTTATAAGCATTCACAGTCACTGCAAAGAACCTATTGAAACAATGATCTATATGAAAAAGCCAGTTAAAACCTAATAACAATAAACCAGCCCTTAAAAGAATATGATAACTGAACTTTCAAAGGTAAATTCACCTATTTCAGGTTCATGAGCATTATGGCCGCTGCTTTCTTACCTTAAACCCAAACAATAAGAGTGTGAGCAGCGCTAACATCGTCTTATCCAAAGCCTGCGATCCGAGTCTCGCATGGCCGAGTCCCCGGGAGGATGCTGATTCTGAGCACACAGGTGCCAATACCGAACACAGTACCGGTGCTGCCGCAGTGTCACGGCGTGATACCGGTCCAGGTGCAGATGCATTTGATTTGTCGTCCCCGATCCCAGTTTCGTTCCCGGCCCCAAATGAGATTCCATTCTCGGTCCTGATCCCGATCCCGATGGAGATCCCATCCCCGCTCTTGATCCGGATCCGGATCCCGATCCCGATCCCGGTGCTCGCGCCTTCGCAGGAAGGAGAGCGGTACGTCACGGCGGCCCTTCACACGGAAGGGGCGGAGCCTCCACGTCACCGAGGCTCATTCATGCGGCCGCCGGACGCCTTCGGGGACTCTGCCATTTCTGTCTCCTTACGGACCCGCGTCCGCTCGGCGCTGCGTTCACCTAGGCACACCCCCTTCCCAGCGACCTCGGCCTTTTCGGACCCCTCTGAAGGTAAGACGGCCCCGACGCTGATGATTAGCCCCCCTGCCCGCCAGCGATGGCCGGTCTCCTCCTTTCTTCTGACGGCCACTAACCGGCCCAGGTAGCGCGGTTACACCTCCGGCTGCGATGCTGCATGCCTGTCATTGCGATGATGGTCGCGTCGCTTCGCGCTACAGCCGATCGCAGGGGGACTGGGGGGGGGGCTTTTCGGGATCCCCGGGCAAACGTCTCTACATGTCGATCCGAAAACGTCCTTAGTTGCAATTCAGTAACGTGGTGCGGGTCGGTGCGGACCGCGTCCTCCTGCATGCCCCTCTGGGAATGCGGATCGGGGGCACGGCCGCGTACTCCCCAGACATCACGCACCTTTCCAGGTGAGCCCCCTTCCTGGGTGCTTTTGTGTGTGGAGGTGGAGACATCGGGTAGCAATAGTTACACGGATCTCACGCGTTTTATGCTTTTTTTATTTTTATTTTTTTTTATTCCACACCGCCTATCCAAGGGTGGGCAGAAGTGGCACGTTTGTGCCATCCCGCTTGCCATCGGCTTCACTTCCTGCTTACCTTCTCACGGTTTATTAGCTTCGGATCGCCCAGTTCCTATTTCCAGATTAGTACAGGTTTAGTAGTAACAGGTAGTAGAAAGTAGTGGCTATGTTTGTGATACGCCTGCCTGTCACTCTCAACTTCAGTTCTGAATTATCTTGAATTTGTTTGGAGTCTGACCTGTGTGGCATGTGGAATCCAGAGCAAAGCTTGTGAGTGTCACTCCTGGATTGTACTCTATAGGTAAGGGTGTGCACGCATTATTTTCTGCTGACAAAACTTGCTTTAAAAGACACACCTGTGTCTAGGAGAGACTCCTACACGGATCCAGCGACTCCACACTGAGTTCCATCCCAGTGGAACGGCACGCTGACGTGGATGTCACAGTGACCCAGGACCGCAGGCGTAGGATCTGGCTGGGATTAAGGTGTTTAATGCAGCATGGCGGTCAGCTGCTGTCAGATGCCTGTTAACTAGGCGTTAGTGCTGATTCTGGGAGCTGTCAGTGTTGTATTGCTGTTCTGTCAGTGCTTATGTTTATTAAGGGGGGGTTACAGGTCTGGCTGACCTCATATAACCAAGGTTCTGATTCTGAGGAAGCACGTCGCTGTGGCTGCAAGCGTCCATGTGCGTGGATCTTCCGCAGCTGTCATCATTTACATTTTTTTCTTTAAGCCTGTGCTTCTGATGTCTGCCAAAACTCATCAGGAAATATGTTGTGATAACAGGGGGGTGCGTCACCGTAATGTGGTGTCACCGGCCTCAACACGAATTATTTCAATCTCGTAACATCCCTGGGTATGACATCACAGCCCTGTCCTTAATGTGAAAGGTGAGGGAGAGGTCTGGTATCTTCAAAGGGATTAGGAGAACATCTGGATGTGCCGTGACACTTAAATTCTCCGGCAAGGTGCGACTGTGGGAGAGTCCGCAGTTTGGCCTGGTCATTGTGAGGATAGACGGTTTTAACGTTGAGTAAGTGTATTAATATATAAGGAGTGGCTCCGGAGGGGGATGTGTTCATTTGGACGATGGTAGAGATTCAGCCAATCTGGCCATACGGGAATCCTTGGTGTGGGTAGCATTCATTTTAATTTAGCAGGTGTGACAATAAGTCGATTTGTTTTTAAACATGTAACAACACCACAGAGAATAGCTTTGTGTGAGCTATTACCCAGATAACCAGTGGTGAGAGAGACTGTTTGCCAAACTTCGATATGTACAACATTTTATTTGTTTTGTTTTAAATTGATCCCTGATTGATTAGCGAATTAAAGCATGATAGTTAGGAAAAATTATCTCTTGGTTTTGGAAAGATTATCTAAAGGTTTTAGAAGACACTGGTGTTTCATTCAGGAATGAGCTAACTGGATTGTTGTTGATGACTCCAAGTAATGTAAGATGGACACTCACTCATTCCTTATATGCAGCTGTGCCTTATGGCTCCACATCTGGCTTGTGATGTCATTTTGATGCACTTACTGCTGGCTTGTGATGTCATTATGATGCGCTTACTGCTGGCTTGTGATGTCACTACGATATCCATATTGCAGCATGCTGCTTGTTAAGGAGGATGTGTAAGGTTTTTAAATATCTGAATTTTACATGAGGACCAGTGGCCTCGTACCTTCAGTGTTATGATCTGAAATTTCTCCCGTTCTGTGTTTGTGGAGTTTGAGGATCTCCCCGTGTTTTGTGTGGGTTTCCGCTGGGTTTTCCGATTTTCTTCCGCAGTTAAATGGCATCGGTAGGTGAGTAGGTGTCTCTAAATTGCCCTTAGTATCTGTGAGTCCGTGATCTGTGATGGACTGGTATCCCATCCATGGTGTCCACTGACTTGTATCCTGTGTTTCCTGGGATAAGCTCACAGTGAGCATGTATTGCATAAGCAGGAAAAGTTACCAAAAAATAAGATGTTGTAGACTGGAGAAGCGTCAGTCGTTTCACTGTGATTCTGTTTCTCGTTCCTTATACATAACCTGATCCAGGTGTGCCTAGCTAGGACAGGGTGTTGCTGATGATGGAGATGGCCGTTGTGATCAGCTGTGCCATGGTTGTTTCTGAACATCTCTGGGATGTCCAGCAGTGTCAGTGGGAGATCATCAGAAGCTATGAAAGACAAGCATCCATCCTGCGGAAATCATAGAGAAACTTGCATAATCATCACAGTGCTCAGTGCAGCTTCCGGAATACTCTGATGGTAAAAGTGTTTTTCTTGTGGAATATGGCGCCTCTCATGTTTAGCCTACAAATCCGGCCCAGAGCCTGATCTTCTGGATTATGGAGATGCTGAGCTGTTTTGCAGTTTCGCTCTTTGGATCTGGATGTTATGGCTGGAAGTTGAGAGGCTCAGTGCATGTAATTCATGAGGTTGACCCGCTTGCCCCCTCTCCCCCCCCCCCCATCCCTCTCTGCTTACACTACATTGCTCCTGAGTGGGTAGCTTTAGGCTCCCAGAATGGGCTCACACGCATGCACTGAAACATCTTGTTAGCTTTTGTTCCTGACTATGGGCGAGAGTCCAGCTGGGCCCCAGGAGGTTATGTCTCCACGCGTGGCTGTCCAAAGACCCTGGGCACCAGCGAGGCATTTCCACTGTTTTGATTGCTGGTGGTCATGGAAGTGCTCTGAGGCACAGACTGGTCATTATGGTCCTGGTAGCAGTGTGTAGACACAGCGGGCATCCAATTGGTTTCCCCAGTGCCTGTTCGCTCTTTCCTCACTAACTCGGCCCTGTCATCTGAAACAGTTTAGAGGCTTTTCCCATGAATGCAACTGGGCATTCTTAGAGAGCAGCCTGGGTTAAGTACCTCACTTAAAAGGTACAAAGGTGGTGCTCTTTCTGGGACTCGGAAAGCAGCAGATCTTCAGGTTATGAGCCTGGGGAGCACCGGCGTCTTGGAGATCTGCCTGAAGTAGAGTGGGCCACCGACGTGACAGGGTGCTGCCGTTGTCATGGTGTCATGGAGTCCATAATGTGATCTGAAAGCGCTAATGGACCATTGCTTGGATGAAATAGCGAGTTTCCTCGCCTTTTGTCCTGCTCACGTTGGTTTAGAATCTCAGGTTGTTTCGCTCTTTATCCAGCACGTCTTAATACCGCCTATCATTTATAAGGTCTGACTGCTACACGGGGCACCTTACAAATTGATGACTTTCAACTGAAGGAGGACGTCATGAATCAGGGGCTCGTGCGTCTTATCAGAGTCTCGGTTTGAATAAGATTTCAAAATCCCATCCGTGTAATGAATCGGCCATTGCGAATGAATCGGGGTTTTGTGAGGAGGGTTGTAGGCGTTGGCTTTGGGATGGTGTGGTGAGGTGTGGGGATGCGAGGTGGTAGACAGGAGAAGAGTAGCGGTTTAGGGAGGATAGTTTAACTGTTGCTCTGGCTGCTCATAGATCTCTGCATGGTTTAACGTCCGCCTTGGATCGTCTTGGAGCTCTGCGTTGTGTAACCTCCCTCTACCCTGTTCAGCCAGGGTAGCCAGTGCCTTAGCTGGCCACTGTAGCTCTAAGAACTGTCAAGTAGCTGCACACAAAGACTTTCCCCTTTAAATTTTTCATGCTGCTTCACTAGTAACAGCTGTCCCTTCATTTCCATGACGTCACTTCCGCAGTATCAGAGCACGTAACATTTACACCTTTTCCCAATATAAGAAGCACACAATGTTTCTGTTCTTTTTCTGTGAGTTTGGGCTTTGTGCTGCTGTCCCTGTCTGCTCTCCACACAGGGTAACGATACCAAAACCCCGTAAGGTGTCTTAAGTGGTGCTTAGAAGATTTCTTATTCTTGCTGCTGAGGAGGTGGCATGAGGAGGGATGAGCATTCGAGGAATGTGGCAGTTTGTGGACAACTGACTGTTCACCTCTGGGTTTAAGCCTCTGGGTGTGGGGCTGAAAGATAGGGTCCCAGTAGGATGTGAAACTCCTTAACTGGTTGGAAGATTTGCTTCTTTTCCACAGCTGAAGACGTGCTTTCGGGAGGCGTGTAACCTGCAGCCGTAGTACTCTAAACAGCAAGGAGTGACTCTGCAGATTAGGACTGTGCATCTAAAATCAGAAGATGATCGGAAGGTTGGAATTGCTCCAGGCTGGGCACCAGATAACCCTGTGCTGTGACTCCAATATTTGCCGTCGCCTGTAATTTGTGTCTGGGTGTGTTATGGAGAGCAAGATGGGATAGGCGAAAACACAAGTTCCATATGGGGAAGAATTAAATATTACTCTTCTGTTCTGCTGTAAACCTGTAGATGGTTCTCAGTCCACTCAGTGGTGGGACAGTCTGGGATGTAAAAGGTCCAACTGGTTTAATTCGGACAGTGAATAGTCTATTCTGCCATGTCTGAGCAGTCAGGTAGTGCTAATGGACTTCGGCCTGTTTCTCAGTGTTTAGTCACTTATCACATTCCTCTGAAGGATCCGCCTTGCCTACCTTCTGCCGAACCACTTGAGGGGAGGTAATGTCCACATAACCGTGCAAATGCCATGTCATCTTTCGTGACGTTGAATTGTGGTGTCGCTGCCTGACATTTCATTAATTTAGTCATAAATTCACTGCAGCACCGCTATAAAGGTTAGCAAATCGCTAATTAGCCATTATCTGATCATGTCAGAAGAGCTGGGGGTTTCTGTCCTTCCTGATTTTGCTTTTCTTTCTCGTGCCCCAGACCAGCTTCTCAGGTTCTTCCATACCCGGATGCTCCGATGGGCGAGACGGGACAACGCCGTTCCACCCTCGTCTCCCGGCTGCCGATATTCCGGCGGAGCTCCCATAAGCGGCAGGACTCGCTCCCGTCGTCGCCGTCGTCCGGCGGCGTGGCCAATGGCGTCCACACCTCGTCCCCGTCCAGCACAAACTCTAGCTCCAGCAGCACAGGGAAACGCCGCAGCCTGTTCCGCACGCCGTCCATCAGCTTCCACAGCAGGCGGAGCCAAGAGTCGCGCGCCGACCCCGCCCCCGTAGCCCAGGACCACGGTGGCCGCGGCTCCGAGCCGGGTCTGCACAGAGCGGAGGACGGCTCCCGCTTTAAAACTCGCCACTCCTTTGGCTTTGGTAGCCACCGACACAAGAAGATCACTCGCTCCCAGACGGAGGACTTTGAGAAGGGGCCCACCAATCGAAGCCTCTTCATCAACTGCATCAGCTCAGGGACCAATGAAGGAGACGACTCCGGCTTCCTGGATGACTACAGCAGCAAACGGTCCTTTCGGCACAAGAAGCAGCTCCTTCCCAAGTCTTTCTCCTCCCACCATCGCTTCTCCAAGAATTCAGTAGGGACTCCCGATCAGTGCCGGTCCCTGGAGGTGAATGCCGAGCCTCCAAAGCTCCTCACCCCTGGTTCCTGCCCCAGCGAGTTTGGGGATGGGTCCTTGCAATCCCCCATTCTCTCGGAGGACCGCACCACGGCCATCACCCCCTCCGAGTTTGTCCCTGTCACGGAGGATTCCGTCTCAGAGGTGGACGCTATGCCTGTCTTGAGCCCCTCTGCCGTGCCTGAGCCCGTCGGCCATGTGGCCCCTACCTCCTCGGCGGCCCCCATGGCCACCCCACCTGTCTCGGAGACGCCTGCGCTGCCAGATGCTAGCGGGGTGAGCCTGGAATGTGAGACTGCTACACAGCAGGCACCTCCCACAGCCCCTGCCGAGGGGGCGGAGCCTGACGCTACCTCTACAGATGGACCGGGAGGAGATCAGCTGATTGCGGAGCGGAGAGAGCCGGACACCGCGAGCCCAGAAGACAGGCCTGGCGAGGAGATGGGGAGGAGACCGAAGAACGTGGTGCCAATGCAGGAAGCACGGAAGGGTTTGGAGTCAAGACCCAGTCACTTAAGGAAGCCTCACACAGGTAATGTCTTCAGATCTCCTGAGGGGAGCCCCTCTCAGGTGAACAGAGGGGATGCAGGAACACCTGTTTATGCTAGCCTGGTGACTTGTAGACCTTCTGAAGGTGAGACCTGGCTCACGATGAAGGTGATAGTACCTGTCCTAGACCTCAGCTT
Source organism: Brienomyrus brachyistius (assembly GCF_023856365.1). Lineage (NCBI taxonomy): Eukaryota > Metazoa > Chordata > Actinopteri > Osteoglossiformes > Mormyridae > Brienomyrus > Brienomyrus brachyistius. The sequence continues at coordinate 7,420,010 of NC_064534.1, read as the reverse complement.
GGAGACAGTGAGCACAAAGGCGTGGTCATGAAAAGCAGGACCAACTGTAGCCTCTGTTGTTACTGTGATTCAAACAACTCCTTATATAAAGCTGATATCTGCTTTAAACTTCTAAATTGCTGACTATAGTATATGATGTTAACTACGTCTAGCGAATGCAAAATAATTAATATCAAAAGATCAATGGGGGTAAGATTTTGACTTCCTGAAGTTACCAGGAACACCTGTGGGTCTCACGGGTCACTGGTGTGCGTGGAGTTCGAGGAGAACATCGGTACTGATGCAAGTGTGCCTGAAACAAAGGGCTCCCATGAATCAATGATCTCTAATGTATTTCTGTGGGATATTTCTGCCTAATGAGGGAGATGTTGCTGCTGCTCTTATCTGCATCAGAACTGTGCAGCTGCGTATCAGGAACCAAGGCAGATGCTTTGGCTTTGATGCATCATGCTTAATGGGAGAATTCATAATATTACATTGTCCAAAGATATCTTTTCTCGCCTCTAGGACCAGCGCGAGTCATTTCAGGCCGCGTGTTGTTATGAATGTAGATGTCGGTCTCCATGGAGACGCTCTGTGCATGTGATAACTTGCCTCGTTTTCGCTCGCTGCTGAATTTGTTCTGTAATTCGAAGTTAAATGAAAGCGCATCAAAACCTGTGATTGTGCCCAGAAACCACTGGGGGGAACGTGCAAGTAAGTGTATGGATGTGTGCAGTAGCACCCAGTGTGCTGGAGATGATTGATTTCATTTGACTTGAGAGGATATTGTCTGTTCAAAGCAGGTTTTTAGTGTGCGTGTCGTGTGTTAGGGCTGAACCCGGGGCTGTAGTGTGACGGTCCTGCTTATTTATCTTGACCCCTGTGCCCATTCTGCTTCTCCTGCTATAACTGTTCCTTAAGGTCCGTACCTTGCATGTGAATGCATGCATCTTGCCACCACATGGGTTTCCTGCCCCAGTGCATGTCAAGTTCCGCATTTGAGGGAAACCAGTCCCCAGTCAGCTTCTCCCACGAAGTTTCCCTTCCTTCAGCATTCAGGCTCCTGCTCTGTGTCCAGCATTGTTCAGTGCTCACCTCTGTCTCTGCTGTTGATTTGGCTCCTTCCCATAATGCATTGGTGCTCTCGTTTTGACCTTCTTAATGAAGGGAGAGGCACAGAATCGGGAATGCTGCTAATGTGCTGGATGATTCCAAATGCTAGGGCCCCCCCCCCAATATCGCTGACTCCTGAGAAATCATCAGCATTCATGTTGACGGCTGACACCCCCATGTGGAGGCTTAGGGCCCCTCCAGCCTGGAGGAGGCCACAATCCCAGCTGAACGGCTTCCTGGCCGCTCCTCCTCCTCCTCCTCCTCCTCCTCCTCCTCCTCCTCAGGGTGACGAGAGACTATCCATCTCAGGATGCAGCTCTTCCTGCCATTATAGTGTGACCTGACCTTTCGCACAGTGTTTTCAGGCCATTAAGCTGGCATCCCCACCATGACACAGTGTCTCTTAATCAAGTCTAAGATCCTTTTTTAAGGGATGGTCATTGCACTTTGTGTGCACAATCAAAGAATGGTCATAATCGCTGGAAATGCAAGCTCAAGGTTCGAACCATATGATGTGACTTAGAGGACGGACTCGGAAGCGTAGTTGTGGGTGAAAACTGATGGAGATAAATAATAAGCCACCATGATCGAAATCATGCAGCCTATCCCAAGTAGATTAGGACACAAGGCTGGGGATACACTGTGGACAGGATGCCAGTCCTTCACAGGGCACACACACACACACACACACACACACACACACACACACACACACACACACAGACACACAATGAAGGAGTTTGTCCAAACCCTTCAAATTAACATCATTCTCAGTAGAAAAACTGCAATATTCCGGACTTCCCTATACAATGGGGGATGAGTTACGTTTAGCCCCATGTGGATAGCATGAGTCCCCATGAATGCATGTATATTTCACATTTTCTGCTGCTGAATTGAATAAGAAACCAAGATAAGGGCCTTGAAGCGGAGAGGAAGTTGAACTGAAGCTGAATTGTGGAAGTGACCCCCCCCCCCCCCCCCCCCCAAAGCCTTTGCTTGACCCACCGAGTTACTCTGTAGATAAAGTCCTTTGAAAATGTGGCAGTTCCAGCTATGTCTTCTGTAGCATACCTGCGTGATGCCGAGGATGGTGTCTTCTCACTAGGACACTTCTAATCACGCCTGCTGTTCACCGCTAAAGTCCAAAGTGCGTGGGGGAGGACGACCGACCAGCCAATGGCATGCTGCATAATCCCAGCTGTGCCACTGTTGCCAGCGCCTGGCACTTCCTGGAAGCGCAGCTTTGGTGGGACATGCAGGCAGTGGAGCTGGATAGAAAGTTCCAGTAGTGTATGAGGGCCAGGACCTGATCAGTTTTGGGGAGCATTCAGGGAATGAAGGAGAGGGTGAATCTGGCCTCGCTTTGTCTGTGACGCTGCTGTTCACTGACCAAAGCTGTGTGTCGCTCTGTGGGGTAGATATCTGTGCTAATGTCCAGAAGGTTGTGGGTTTATTCCTGAAGCTGGCACAGTGGATATACACCTTTTAGTCACTTTAAGCAATGCGCTGAAGTCCAGCCTCTCTGGGGGTATTGGGTGTGGGCAGACCCCAGAATTATTCTCACGCCTTGGACCAAAAGATGGGATATGTGAAAATGACCTAATTTCTCCATGGCTGATCAATAAAGTACCTTTATTCTATTCCAGCATGTAGTTCTGAAATTCATCACGCTTAGAGTCGTCATTTAGAGATAATAAATTCAGAGATAAATTTGATGTTTCAGTCCCACATGGTAACAAAATGACCGTGAAATCAAAGTGTTGAACATGGAAAAGGTGAATTACCTCTGAATGGATAATTGTGCATGTTCTGTAGTGGGGGTGGGGCTGTCATCGTGCTCAGACTTAACCAGTCAAGCACTAATGTAATTGATCAATCTGCGGAAGTAAGTCCAATGGGATCTAAATGGTCCTGTAGGATTTCTCAGTGTTGCTTCATTGCATAATGTATAGGAGTGTGTAGGCAGAACCGGAGATTTAATAGGCCTTGTACTGTGGGGTACCATGAAGGCTATGAGGAGTGGAGAAAATGTACTAAAGAAGCTATATATGACAACCAAAATATTTTTTAAATGTTTTAAAGTAATTTTGTAAAAATCAACTTAACTGAATTGGATATTCTTGTTTGTTTTTAAAATGATACTGATGACGAGGATGATGATGTGTCTTGCTGTTTGTCTCCCCCTAGTGTCAGTGGGCAGCAGCGCCAGCCCCCACCATGAGGTGAAACGCTTGGAGCGGCGGCTGCGCTCTGCGTCGGAGGGGGCGGGAGGAACAGGGGGTCCGCGGCTGCACCTGAACCTGAGGGAGCCTCACTTCACTGAGGGCCAGGCCCTGCTCCAACACAGGACCTCCTCTTCTTCTTCCAAGCTGGGCAGTCTGGTAGGTTTTCTGGGGTTGCTGTACAACTTAGCTGCAAGTTAGCTCCTTCTCCACTACGCCCCCTGCTGTCCCTTGCCTGACTCTGCAGCTGAGTCTGCGACACAGTGCACCAGACAGGTTCAGGGCCTGTTGGGGAGGTGTCTGCACTGGCCTTTTCTGTTCCCTTTCGGCCTTTCGGTTCCAGCTGCTCAGCTGTCTCACGCAGACAGGAATAGTACTGAGTGCACAGCGTCGTGTGACAAATATGGTTACTGCTGAACGAAAATGGGGGGAAAATGATCTGGTTCATTACTTAACGGCAGTTAGGAACTGGGCTTGAGATGGGTAAATGCTGACGGAAGACGCCCTTCCTCAGGCTTCGGGGAATATGTAGGGGAACCACGGAACACTGGTCACACGGGAAATCACGCAGACTAAATTCTTCAGATTCTCTCAGGGAAATGAAGTGTAAAAATGAAGAGTGAATGGAAGCAGTATGCATGTGCGGTTCCGTCTAGGTGAGGCACTTCATGTCCTCCTTTCTGCATGAGATGAGATTTAAGCCGATATCCTTAAAAGCAGCTCATAAAAACTGTAATTAGATAATAAAAATATAAGATGTCTGTGGTTATATTAATGGATAATGATCAATTAGCTACTATATGTTATACTGCAAAAAAAATGCAGTAAAACACACACAAGACAAAGAATTGTGGACCCTCTTATTTTTTAATTAAGGCACTTTCGTTATAAATACGAAGTAACAAGGTGTCTCCCTGCTCTAAATGACTCTGGCAGACAGCCTTGACAAATTTTTCCTGACAGGCTATTAATCTGTGTCTAGACTGTATCTCACAAAACAGAATTTCCTGAATTGAAGCAGGATGGTGCTGCTTAAATTGCTGTGAGGCTCAAGTACTGTTCTGACCCGAGGCCTACTGTTTAAGATCCCGCTGTTTCCTTGCACCGACCCAACGCCTCCTCTTTGTAGTCCTGCTGTTTCCCTGTACTGACCCGAGGCCTCCTCTTTGTAGTCCTGCTGTTTCCCTGTACTGACCAAAGGCCTCCTCTTTGTTCTCCTGCTGTTTCCCTGTACTGACCCGAGGCCTCCTCTTTGTTCTCCTGCTGTTTCCCTGTACTGACCAAAGGCCTCCTCTTTGTTCTCCTGCTGTTTCCCTGTACTGACCCGAGGCCTCCTCTTTGTTCTCCTGCTGTTTCCCTATACTGACCCGAGGCCTCCTCTTTGTTCTCCTGCTGTTTCCCTGTACTGACCCGAGGCCTCCTCTTTGTTCTCCTGCTGTTTCCCTGTACTGACCCGAGGCCTCCTCTTTGTTCTCCTGCTGTTTCCCTGTACTGACTCGAGGCCTCCTCTTTGTTCTCCTGTTGTTTCCCTGTACTGACCCGAGGCCTCCTCTTTGTGGTCCTGCTGTTTCCCTGTACTGACCCGAGGCCTCCTCTTTGTGGTCCTGCTGTTTCCCTGTACTGACCCGAGGCCTCCTTTTTGTGGTCCTGCTGTTTCCCTGTACTGACCCGAGGCCTCCTCTTTGTTCCCCTGCTGTTTCCCTGTACTGACCCGAGGCCTCCTCTTTGTGGTCCTGCTGTTTCCCTGTACTGACCCGAGGCCTCCTCTTTGTTCTCCTGCTGTTTCCCTGTACTGACCCGAGGCCTCCTCTTTGTGGTCCTGCTGTTTCCCTGTACTGACCCGAGGCCTCCTCTTTGTGGTCCTGCTGTTTCCCTGTACTGACCCGAGGCCTCCTCTTTGTTCTCCTGCTGTTTCCCTGTACTGACCCGAGGCCTCCTCTTTGTTCTCCTGCTGTTTCCCTGTACTGACCCGAGGCCTCCTCTTTGTTCCCCTGCTGTTTCCCTGTACTGACCCGAGGCCTCCTCTTTGTGGTCCTGCTGTTTCCCTGTACTGACCCGAGGCCTCCTCTTTGTTCCCCTGCTGTTTCCCTGTACTGACCCGAGGCCTCCTCTTTGTTCCCCTGCTGTTTCCCTGTACTGACCCGAGGCCTCCTCTTTGTGGTCCTGCTGTTTCCCTATACTGACCCGAGGCCTCCTCTTTGTTCTCCTGCTGTTTCCCTGTACTGACCCGAGGCCTCCTCTTTGTTCTCCTGCTGTTTCCCTGTACTGACCCGAGGCCTCCTCTTTGTGGTCCTGCTGTTTCCCTATACTGACCCGAGGCCTCCTCTTTGTTTCCCTGCTGTTTCCCTGTACTGACCCGAGGCCTCCTCTTTGTTCTCCTGCTGTTGCCCTGTACTGACCCGAGGCCTCCTCTTTGTGGTCCTGCTGTTTCCCTATACTGACCCGAGGCCTCCTCTTTGTGTTCCTTATCTTTCCCAATACTGACCTAGCATTTCTGTATAGTAATGGTGAATTTTCTCCTTTGTTTAACTCATTGAAAAATGCCTCATTGTAATTTGTAACTTTAAATTGCTTTGCAAAAGCTTTTAGCACCATGAATGAATGGACAGTTGAATGATTGCTAGTCCTGTATGTAACACTATACCAAGGGTCCTGGTTCCCCGGCCGAAGTACACTTGGTGGAAATGACTCACTTCTGGTGGATGTATTGCCGGGCTTTCAGATCCACCATCCCAGAGCAAAGCTGGCCCAGGGTCATCAAAGAGTAGACTCAGCTCTGGAAGGAAGCCATGATGCCGTATAAATTGCCCGTGTGACGGAAAACGGTTTAAAAGAGAGCTGTGACTAGGAGGGCACCAGGCTTCTGAAGCAGCTCTTAACATCTCCCTCCTTGACAAAGAACAACAAGTTGAGATTTTCTATGAAAATACAGAGTAAAAGGTGTGAAGGGCCCTTGAATCATGGGTATGATTTCTACTCGGGGGATGCTAAGTCACAGCACTTTGCATTATAATATATGAATAGGCGCTTTCACATTGAAGTTCCGGAATCTGGTCCCTGGTTACAAGTTCCTGGACTTTTGTAGTTCCTGGCTACTTTTGTGTGTTGATTTCACACCCCAGAACAGAAACTGGCATCTTTATGCTAAATAAGTATGGAAGAGACAAAGAGCTCGTAGTTAAACTAAATTCATAATATGAAACTACACTGTCACCCCAAAACAATGGAGGATGAACAAGTTGTTCTGTTAGTTACTTGTTAGTTATCGGGGGGAGCGATTGCGATCAAAACAGGACTCAGCCTTATTTATACGAACCACAACATGTTTATATTTCATTCGATCTGGCTGGCAGATCAATCTTTCACTTTCCACAATATAAAAATGTGTAACGTTATTTGCTAATAAGTGCTGGCAAGTTTCACCACCGGCACTGATATTAGACAAAAGTATATTGGTTATCGATCACATTTTCAGATGCAGAAATAAGGTGGTGCAAAAAATGTATTCCTTGATACATTAAATGTGATTGAAATAATTCCAAAAAATAATTCCATCTGCTGCTTCGTTAATTTTATCTCTTTTCCCTGTACCTCTGCGTAACTTTTAAGTTTGCACCGGTTCATGTGGCCAACCAATCAGCAGGAAATTGCTGTAAGTGCCTCCCCAATGGTTCGTGTTTCAATGACAAATATCTAATCTGGAATAGGAACTAAAAAAAAAAGGGTTCCAGAACCCAGAAAAGGTTCTGGTTCCTGAAAAAGGAACTCTTCTTCACCTGCAATGGTAAACTACTTCCTATGTACCTGATTGCCAGAATCTTGCTGAAACGTTTTGGGGACCCAGACTTCATTTTTGTAGCTAACTGGGTATTTTCAGTTGGGTTATATAGGTTGACGAAGTATCAATCCTATTCCTGTCCAGTAGGCTTCTACTGAATCTGTACCTGAATTGTTTTGCTTGGCTTATTAGAACACTGTGCACTTGGTGTGTGTTGGGTTCTCCTCTGAGGGGTAGAGGGTGTACATCAGCCTGGGAGTGCCAGATGCCTCTGTACAGTGTTTCCCACAGGGCTGTGCTTGGGGGGGGGGGCATACTGTTAGCACTGCACAAAGACATTCAGCTGATTCAACAGAAGGGTCCTATGACTGTCCCTCAGAGAAAACAGTTTGAAGGTTATGGCTGTTTCTGAAAGCCAAACCCACATGCCGCTTGCTCACATCTCAGAGGACAATTGGAGAGGAAGAGGCTAATTGACTAATGATGGAGAACAGAGACAAATGGAATGAGTGCAGATTTGAGTTGCTTGATTCAAGTTGACCCAAATCTTTCTCAGTCTGCTGTTTTCCTCTGAACTCACTCAGCGCCGCTTTTGACAGCCCCATTTTTTAAATCCAGCCATAAATTTTTGTGCCTTGAAGGGTTTATCTGCTTTAGATGTCTTTCATGTCATCCCAGCATTTAAAATGCTTTGTATGTTCCAGCTAACCTTACATAGATTGCTTCTTTTTAAATCAATTCCTTTTTTTAACCGAGGCCGCTGATGTTTCATGATACCATTTAACATTGTTCCCCAAATAAATAACTCCCTACTTTACAGAAAACTGTCAGGTAATTAGTCTTCAACACTGTGTTGCTAACAGTACATTATTGACTAAAATCTAATTATGTCGTGTTACAGTGAGTACCCTTAATGCCAGCTATTTAATTTGTTCTTCCTTTTTGTTTATAAAATCTTTATTATTGATGAGTCTAATTTACGACACGGCTAAACAGGCTCATTATTTATGTTTTAATAAAGGACTACCAGACACAGTTTAAATCATACAAGGAGTGATTCAAGCGTGTAATACATCTTGGAGAATGATGGTCATCTGCCTGTGGGGAACTATTAACGGAATATTTTCCAGGTTTATCGGCTCTATCAGCCTTTATTTTAAGGGTGGAGTTAGAAGCCTTTTGTGAGTGAGACCTCACTGAAGCAGAAAAAGGAAATTGTGCTGTACAGTGCAATGTTTACTATACAATACATGGTATGCTGAACAAGAAGATACATGCGATAAACGTAGAGGTTAAGAAGTGTTTGAAATTCGTGTGCTGGGGGCTTTTTTTAAGCATAAAGTAGTTTATTTTAAGGTCATCCCCATCACCCCATGTGGGACGGAGTGGTGGCTCTGAGGTTCGGGATCTGCGCCAGCCATCAGAAGGTTGTCGGTTTGAATCCTGGGAATGCCAGGAGTGACTTAACTATATCGGGCCCTTGAGCAAGGCCATTAACCTGCATTTGCTTGGTCCTGGGTATGATGTTACCTTATATCCAGCCCTGCAAAGATGTGCTCCAGCTTTCAGGGAAAATTTGGGGTTTGGTGGCAAGATTGGCACTCCAGCGAGCGGAAAAAGATTTCATACCATTGCATCGCACTGAAACTAGTGTGGTGCCGAGGTATCACCCGCTGCACGGCTGCAGTGGGTGCAGCAATGCACCATATCGGTGTGCGTTCCTTATGTCCTCCATCCCCATCAAGTATGAGCACCAATTCACTACAGAGAGCCATCAAACCTGAATGAACACTTTAAAGAGGTCTAGCTGTATGAATAGTGGCTAATTATTCATTTAAAGTTTTATTTGAAGATCTGATGTTTATGCTCACGGATCAGTCATTCAGTAAATGCCAACTTGTCAAGTGCATAATCTGTGAGATGTCCTCCAGAGGCCCATGTTTGAAGCCAAAGCTAGGTGTGATGTGCTCCACCGCCTGACACAAACACCACTGTGATCGCTCAGATTGATGTGAACGTGTTTGTAAATAAATACCGACAGATTTTGCTGCTATTCCATGGAAGGAGCGGAAACATTAAATGACTACTTTATTCCTCTATGAGGGTGGTGTTGAGGGGACTCGTGGAAAGCTGATTTGGCACACGTTAGCCGGATGAATCCTCTGGATTGGATGGTTGGATACAGGCACTTTCATGATTTTCTTGTTGGTGGTTCGATATATGCAGCATCGTGAAAAGTCATTGCGAAGCATTATTGCATCGTAGGAGTTGGTCCTGTCAAAATTTTTTGTGAGCGATGTTCTGTGTACGAATCAAGTCACTCCACCATGTATGAGAGTTGACTAGAAGGTTGAGGACAACAGGTGGCAGGGTTCTGGTAGGTTCCAGGTTTATAACATGAAGTTCTGGCATGGGGGCATTGTCGAAATTAGTGAAATTAGTGAGTGATTTACATGTGAGGTGCAGCTTGGAGAGCCTCTGCACTCCAGGAATGACTTCCATCAAACCATGAAATGGACTCTGATCGCCAATGAGGCTTGAGGTGCCAGGTTAATATTTGATGAGTGACCGAGTAAACCGGCTTGGCAGTAAGAGGCTGGTCAGAGGGGCCAAAGTGCTGAAGGAATACTTGACTAATGAGTGACTGGACTGCACTTCTGTGACGTGAGGAGCAGCCAGGTCTCCTACCTAAGAAAAGCAAGAAGAAGCTTCTGTTAATTAAAGCTCTTTATCTCAAACGCCTGCTGACTAATTTGAGTTTCATTACACTCTGTGTCCAACAGGGGGCAGATGTCTCCCTATTTTTCATTTTTTTTAACAGATTTTATGTTTATTTATTATTATTTTAATCTGCTGCCTGCTGTGTTCCCACATCTGTAGTTTTATACAGGGGGGTCATAAAGGCTTCCCTCCATCTGATCTGCCGCTTCAGGCCCACACAGCTGTGCCGTATAAAGGATCCTGGAAGCTATTTGGGGCTAATGAGGCATTGAGGGGTTCACACACCCCTTAATGTTCTACTCCAGCTTGTTTTGCTGTGTCTTGGAGATGCACTCACAAGTAGAAGAAAAGCGGCCAGAGATGTCTTTGTCTTAAGGCTTGAGGACCAGGACGTTTCTTGAAGACCATGGGAAAGCTGTGTGATCATCGTGACCACAGGGCTCATCGTCGTTATGGCTGTCACAGCGTGCCCCATCACCTCCCCGGCTCCTTGGAGGTTCTCTGTTTACCGGCACAGCTGCCAATGAGTGATGGACGCATTTCAAAGGACCAAATCCGAGGGCCGTCCAAGGCGTCAGCTGTATGTGTGATTATTTCACCTGCTTCGTTCGTTTGTTCCTCTCCCATCTTGTGGGTGTGTTGACTCTCCTCCTGTTCTTCAGGCCCTATATATCACTGCCCCGTCTGCACTATTTATATTACATTTACATTTCTTTGCTGAATGGATAACTCTGTCAGACGTGACTTGCATAATTTACCTCTCACCATTCTTTCTCCTATGCCGCAGGGTATTTTAACAATACAGGTCACATAGCTTGCTCAAGCACATCAGCACATCCCTTTTGTTGATGACTGCGCCCCCTGCTGGTACCCTGCTGCAAGTATTGGGTCTCACTTTTTATTGCATACACACATCCATCCATCCATTTTCCAAACCGCTTATCCTACTGGGTCGAGGGGGGTCCGGAGCCTATCCCGGAAGCAATGCGCACAAGGCAGGGAACAACCCAGGATGGAGGGCCAGCCCATCGCAGGGCACACTCACACACCATTCACTCACACATACACACCTATGGGCAATTTAGCAATTCCAATTAGCCTCAGCATGTTTTTGGACTGTGGGGGGAAACCGGAGTACCCGGAGGAAACCCCTCGACGACATGGGGAGAACATGCAAACTCCACACACATGTGACCCAGGCGGAGACTCGAACCCGGGTCCCAGAGGTGTGAGGCAACAGTACTAATTGCATACACACATTAAAATTAAAATACCAATTTTTCTCCAACGAATGGGCGACAGGGCAGAGTCAGTCTTCTATGTAAGGCTGCCCTGCCATTTAATATAATCCCTTGAGCACCAGTAGGGCTGTGTCAGGATTTATCTTCCACTTCTGGGCTATCTGTAGTAGTAAAGGACCATGTTATTGTGAGCCGTCCAGGTTATTAATGCTGTCTGGAGGTGTGTCAATAATGCCACCATGTCATCAATAGTAGTCCACTGCAGATGTTCCAGGTTTACAATTGCAGGGTCAACTGCTACTTCACCGTCCCCATTAGAAACTACTGCCTTTTGGCAACCAGTCTAGTTGCTAAACCACTACGCCACCTACTGATCAAATATTGACACACAGCAACTGTTGTTCAGGTCCCAGAATAGTGGGTTTGTTCTCCAGCTGCATGTTGAGAAGCAACTACGGGAGGGAGCTTCCTGTTCCACCTTGAAGGACTCCTTGCTCCTCGTGTTGTTCATGTCCATGAATTTTATTCATTAGCTTTGTAGCATCTGATCTTGTTCCAGCTGTCTTAACGATTATCAGGCAAGTGCTGAACTGTATCTGCTCCCCCCCCCCCACCACTTTTGAGATTTACACTAAAACGGCTGCGGATGTGCAGCCTCATGAAAATGAGATGTGTTAATCCCCAAAGGCCCATAGTTCTGCCTAAATACCACAAGATGGCAGCAGAAGCCTTTTGATTAAGCTGCCTGCAGTCAGTCAGTCAGGGAAGTGATGGGGGAGGGTCCCTTCACTTTCTCCAGGATTTTAATGTCACGTGGGCTTTGTGTTTGAGAGTAGCTGCTCTGGGTGAAACACTGCATAGGGTTTAGGTGTTTCTCTCCTCAACACTCGTGGCAAAGTTTAGGAACAGTAAAATCCTCAGTCTGTTGCACATAGCATGTTCAGCTTTTATTTTCAAATAAAGATACATTTAAAGAGTATTTTCAACCACATTAAGCTATGAAGCTGCTGATATACAGTGTCATCAAACTTTAGCGACTAGCAAATTTTCATTGCATTGTTAAACATTGCAGGGACATGCTGATAACGAGGACGGGGGGGCTACTTTTAAAATCCCCAAATTTATCCATCATGGGAAACAAATATGATTGATGGGTTAATGTGGCCATTAAAAACTGGAGGGTGTTCAACAAAGCAGAATTTTTTTTAACTTGAGCAAGGAGTCGTGATCGTCTGACAATAGTTTAGGTAAGGAGCATTCCTATTGGCCAGTCCAGACTTCTAGCTTAAGTTAAGGGAAGCTAATCTTGAAACCCTGCTTTGTGGAACACCCCTCCTCCCTCTGAAGGCTTGGGACTGTTAGGCATGAAAACACTGATGTTTTTAATCACAGCTATTCCCTCACTAGTTGTCGTAGGTGCTGAAGGCCCAGCCCACGCGTTAAGACCAGCCAATATGGCTGTAATCGAATTGAGCCGCTTGTCATCTGCATTAGCTCAGCATGCAAACACACGGTTGGGTAAATTTTTATGGTAAATTCGCACACCATTTGCCCAAATCAAAATTCCTTTTTATCAAGGAAGACTGTCCTTGTCTAGTTGCTTGGTGAGGGATGTTGTGGTCACTGTATCAAAAGCAGTATTTGGCTGTAATTTTGGCTTATTTTTCCTTGAAGAGTGATGAAGGTAGATTATTTATCAGAGGACATTGGAGTGAGACCTTGTGTTTGCTGAGTGCCGCGGGCCACATGCTCCCTGGATTATTATTATTATTTTTTTTGGCCTGCAAATCAAATATTTGATGTCTCCTGTCAAAATCCTCATTCTGCTTATGCATGAAAGGCGGAGTGTTGCCTCTGGAAGAAAAGGCCCACAGGGTTACCTTCTATTAATGCAGGATGATTTTATTTCCTCTCTACAAACACGTTAGCCTTTGCGTAACCTCGGCTTGGCACAGGCTGTGCATGTTTTTCCGTTTACCAAGGTTCTACAGATGGCCCCCTGAAACGGCGAGTGCTCTAAACTTTGTGTGACCGCTGTGTTCTGTGTCTTCTCTCTTCACTCTGCCCCTTCCCCCTCCTCTCCTGGTCTGCCCCAAGGACGTCCTGAACAATCTGGGCTCCTCAGAACTGGATGAGGATGACCTGATGCTGGACCTGGACCTGTCGGACGATCAGCGGCAGCACCGTGGTAGGGACGGGTCGCCGCCCAAGTCATGTCTCCATGTCGAGTCAGATGTCCGTGAGATGCAGGCCGTGATGGTTTTAGGAGCGGGATCAGATGATGTGAGGATCAGCTGGCCCACTCAGGGCCTCCTCCTGATTTTAAACCCAGTCGCTGTGAAGTCCCTCCCTCCCTCTCCTCTTGAGACGTAGTAATTACATCTGCTGGCTTTGATTCTTTGTGGCAGGTATGACTCGGCGGGCAGATGAGTGTTATTATTAGAAGATTGTGGATCTTCAAGAGTTCGGCTCACTTTTGAAATGCCGCACGGCGATTTGCCCGTGTGACCCACGCATGTTTGATGAAGTTGCTCCCGGCCACACGCGTGTGGGCCTCCCCGTCGGTCACCGCTAACAGTGGCAGCTGTCTTGGGCTTAATTAGATAAGCTCTGACTTTCCTCTGTGAGATCCTTGGTGATGAATTTAAAGAGATATATGCATGTAAACGGCACGGTCTAATTACAACAGGAAGGCAAGGATGGCTCCCAGAGTGCTCAGTCGTCTGTCGCCTCGATTAGAGCTCATGATGGTTATTCATTGGCTGTGGGCGGGAAGTGTGGGGAGGGCATGTGCCCCCCAGCACCCCCTGTGTGTTTGGAGCTCCGATTAGGCTGCAGACTTTTTTTCACTGTGTGTGTGTGGTTTTATCCTGTGTGATAGAAACCTTCCTGTTCACACCTCCCACAAAACAAACAAAAACATCTAATCACCCCCTGGGGTAGCAACATCACTGCACTATTTTAGTGGGGATGTTTGGGGTGAACATTACTCCCTTGTGTGTGTGTGTCTCTCTCTCTCTCTATATATATAAATATATAAAAAAACATTCTTCACAGTACATATTTTTTTTCCTGCTTGGAAATGCCATGGATTGGTTCTTCAGATCCAGTCGGTGAGGAATTTCAGCTGTGTGTCCCTGTTTATGTTGACTTGGGAACATGGTACAGCTTGCATATCTGTATGTCTGTCGATCGGGAAGTCCAACAGGAACCACTGCTGTGTTCATGTAAAGATAAACACTCCTAAATCATAATTATCTCCAAAATAACTGCCTTTATTCACAAATGAACATTGTTGTTGTTATCATTCCTCACAAAAACAAACCAGTTGTGACCGAATTTTTTTTTTCGTTTGCAGTTAGTCTGTGTGTCAAGCTTGGGGTATTTCTGCATAGGGATTGTTGAAGACCATGAGTGCTTAACACTGTGCAAAAACTCACATCACTGAGCAGAGTTCCTGCCAGAGGATTCATGTCCCAGGCACTAACATCATTGATTCATTTATAGCTGTTGTGTATCAATCACTGCTTCTGATACGGCCGGTATCGGCAGGACTACAGCTGCTCAGGTGGCACTAGACCTTCATGGTGACTGGCTTTTAGCACACGCGGTTTCCCTCAGCTTGTGCCGTGTTCTTCACTGTGTGATTCCTATGTCATTAAAATTCATTCAGACGGAGCCAGCCTCCCTCTCACTCTTATTGTCTGATAGATCCCAATGGAACCCTTAACTTAAACATGTACATCTGTTTGGTAGGACTTGACACAAAGTAATTTACTGCTCTGAATTGTTGTAGGTCCAAATCTAAAATGGGTATGTGTGTCAGTCTGTGAAGGAACAGGATTATTGGGTTCAAGGTATACAGCCCAATTTGGATCTATTGTTTTACCTCTGAAATGTGTTTATGCTGAAGGGGTTAGACACACAGATGTGTAATTTTAGTGGAATGGAGGTTTAGGCTTAGTCATCTAGCTGTGTCACCTTAGCATAGTGAAAGTTTAGGATTGTTCACACAGCTGTCACTACCTGTGTTGTCTGTGTAGAGCAGAGGTTTAGTGCCTTCTTGAACTTATTTTTGTATTCATCTTAGTTACTCGGGAAAACAGCAGCTTACAAAATGTATTGCTTTAAAACCACAGACTTTAACCACTGCACCCCCTGCTGTTCTGAAGAATGTCAGCACTCTGACCACATGCTGGCCTGTTGTTATCCTTCCAGTGTCCCGGGAGGACTCCAGCCAATCCTTGGCTTCATGTCTGGCCCTCTTGCACTCTCCCATGGAACCAACGGCAGACAAGGTCCTTGGGAAGGAGGCCAAAGGGGTGGAACCTCTTTACAGGTAAAACCCCCCCCCCCTTTACCCCTCTTTTTCCTTTTCCCCCTTTTCTCAAAAGCTCTGTTGTGAAAATCTTTATTTTTGGAGTGTTTTACAAATGCTTTTATGTAGTACAAGTGACAGGGACACAGTGAGTCTGAACTATGACCTGCTAGCAGATGCGTCCTTTCTCATGTCTTCTGCCTGTTTTTTATTATTATTATTTTGCTCTCTCATGTTGCTGAGGTGATGTTTGAAGGTGGTGTTTATATTTGCCCAATCACATTCAGCCTGTTGCGCTTTTGAGTTCAGTTTTCCATGTAGAGGGAATTCTCGTGTATTTCATCTGAAGCTCTGCGCAGGCATATAGCTGCCTATTTTGAAAATGTGCCCCGTAATCGTGCTGCTTTTGATAGAGTGTTTCTCTAGAGACAGTAATTATGTGTTTCTTACTCACAACACGAGTGCAGTCGGCACATATTCTGATCTATTCCGCTAGATCGTGAACATGTGAATGCAGAGAGATCTTTTTTTCAGCAGTTCATTAGACACCCCGACAAAGGAATTAAAAAGATCACTATTTCCCGTCTGTCTCTGAATTTGCCTGGCATAGGGATCAATTTGGGTGCTTGTCTTGGACGTAGGACGCCTTTAGCTTGCGGCTACAATTTCGGACTGCAAGGTAGTCACTTGGCTTAATATTGGCAGTCTCAATACTGGGACTGTAGTTGACCAGCCATCTATTTTGTAGCCACCTTCATTAACTGAAGTCCCCAGGTTTCAGAACTTGTCCTTAAATGGTAAAATTGATCTTCTAAAGTGATATATCACTAGTGCTGGGAGTGGATACCAAAAAGAATCAACTACTTGATTCCAGGCAGCTAGGAACTGAGACTCAATCCCAAAGCTTTTGAGTTGACTCGAGTTCAGTAAATTTTTTAAATTTTGAGTTTTCTGTGCAGCTGTCAAAAAAATGAAATCCTGTGGACGCGAACGGAGGCTGTTGCGAATGCTGTGTGTCGATGACTGCCTTGATTAGTGACTATGGTTCTCGATCATCGTTTACATCAGTGTATGTCAAAAGTACAAATGAATAAAGAACCCATTCATTATGTGATTAGAAGAGTGAGGCGTTAGAAGCAAGTTAATTTGGATTTGGCTGTCATTTAGAAATGCCATCATTAATGTAAAATTCAATAGTTTGGCAATATTTTGCTTCAAACAAGGCAGCAAATAAAGTAAAATGCAGTATTTATAATAAAATGCTGGCATTTAATAAAACAACACCGCCCGTGATAAAACATTTGAAGTCTACTCATCCCAAGGAGCTGACAGAGGAAAATCAGGTACAGGTTTTGCCCTCATTAACAAGCTAAATTAGTCGGCTCTCAAAATTACTGTACTTTGCTTAATAAGCTATCAAATTAACAAATAAATTAAACAGACATTGGAGTATGAGTGTATGCATTATAATATATCAGTGAGCAAATAAACCCTATTAATGACATAGCTAGCTACCCATTCATTTTATTTTTGTACAAAGTGTGCAAACAAGACAAAATTGATAAGGTACACTGTTATTTATATAGTTTTAAAAGGTGTACTTGCCAGCAAAGGATTAAGTTAATAAAATTAATTGTAAAGCAACAAGATGCCTTGTCATTTATAATACTGTCTTGTTCTTTTTAGTAGACCTATTTCCTCCCATATTTTAAGTCTTTGGAATTGAGAATGGGGAAAATTTGTCTGGAATCGATTCCATCGATTCTCAACTGCTGTAATCGTAATCAACTCCAAAATGTGTGGAGTCGAACACTCCTACGCAGATCTCTCTTCACTTCAAATAATGCATTAGGATAATTCGGTGGCTCTGCGATCCCGCCTTTTTCCGCGAATGCGGCACGAGACCCCGAGCGCGTGCATCCGCTTGTGTAGTAGTGAGACACCCGCGGGGAACACGAGACGACGTGAAATGTTTCGACGGGGTTCGAGGTTCACGAGTCAGGCTTGCCGTAATTATACGCGGTTAATATTAACGACTTCCTTAAACGTCGTTTGTTTATTTATATATGTATAAAACAGTTTCGCTTCTGCCGAAGTGAACGTGATAAAAAGTGGCTGATTAGATAATATTAATTCTGCATATAAGCACTCGTAGCAAACAGCTGTCGCAGAAGAAAAGTGCGCTTTGAAGTTCTGCCGTGGATCTTTTGATGATTCTTGTCTTCATCTTCCCCCCACTTTCTTCAAATCTCCAAAGTTCAGAGTTTTTATCCATTAGATTTCTGGAGACTTCGGACTCCGTAAATAATGAAAAGTCCGCCGGCTGTGCGTGCCCTCCTTCCGACGCCTAGCCGTTTACTGTTTATTGCATAAAAGGACGCTGAGCTCCTTGCTGAAGGCGGACTGCCTGTGTCGGTCAGGCCTAATCAGCCATGAGCCAGGCGAGTTTTCTTACTGATGTTGTTTTAAAAGACATTGCGTCTCCACTGAGGCGTTATCCGATGAACTCGCTGAGGTCTAATGTAGCTCTGATTTCTCGACAGCATGTTGCTTTTCGAGGCAAATCCTACTTAATTGTTTTCTGGTAATAGAAAAACAACGAATGGGGTGTTTGTTTGCTTTGTCGAGCCAGGTAGTGCAGTCTCAAGAGGGTGTCTTTCGGCTGCTGCTTTACTCCGGCCCCGCGACGGCACGGCCCCTCGATTGCCCACGATTTATTCGTCTTTATTATTGCTCCAGCTGAGGTTGTCAAGGCAGCCGAAATTAATTTTGCAATGTGTAATTATTGTTGGGGTTTGCGTTTTTCGGGAAAATGCGGAGCTTTATGCTGCGAGCAGAACTAATGCTTTTCTGTCCACGTTCTGAAGTAATGAGACCCATTATGCAGAAGGTAATTGGCTTTTTTTCCCCCCTCAAGTTAAGTTTACTTCGCTTGTGGTGTTTTGCTGGAAAAATGCTGCAAGCCACCTGGAGAACCCAGAGTGACGTGTTAACTGGTGACAATTAAGCGCGGTCTCGCGACATGCATTCACTATTTTTGCGGGAGACGGAAGCAGATTCGTCAAGTTTGCAGAGCCAATTAAAATAAAAGAAGAAAATTACATGTCCCACACGTTTGTAAATTGTTATACGCTTTAATGCAGTTGTAAATCTGATGTGAAAATAAAATTGGATATCGTTTGAAAAAAGATTGCTCTTCAAGTATATATTTTAAGTAACCACAATTCTGAATATTCACAGATTTATTTGATTTCATTTTTCCAAATTTGAAGAATCTGTCATCACCACACATTGGTATGGATGCATAAACATTGGATCACCACATAACACCGATATCGTTTATAAGCCTGGTGGTTTGCCATATGCTCTTGAAGAGAGCAGAAGACCTGGCATCACGGTTATGGTTGCTGCATGCTACAAACGAAATCAACATCGTTTTAGCAATACATTTCGTAACTGGTTCAGCAAAACCATGTACTTTCAATGGGGGCTCCTTTGTTGGAGTCTCGCTTCCTGTGTGTCCCCCTCTGCTGAGTGGGTACCTCACTGCAAATCCGACCTTCTGGTCACCCAAGACGACTGACTGCCAGGTTCCTGGAACATCCTCCCCTTATTTTAATTTAGTCATTATTACAGTCTTCACTGTGCCTGAATGTGTCAGAAATGTCCAGAAGTGACTGCGTAAAGCAATGAGTTTTGTGTGGGTTTAACAGCAGGGTGCTTACTCAAGCGGTTCAGTTTAGGGATGGTCACAGAATGGGATTAATATGGGATTAACATGGCTGTTTACATGCTCTAGACTCAAAAAAGTACAACCGCCATTGCTTTCATCACCTCTTGGGATCGGAATAGTGCTTCTGCGTTTTTGGCTTCCTGAGAGAGCCTCAGCACAGGGTGAGTTTTTTTCCCCTAGCCCCTTTGTTTTGTTTTATATTGAATTCTGCCTGCTTGACTTCTGCCTGGGTGAATTTGGTGACATTCAGTGGATGCCAACCCATGCATTTAAGTTGTTAATTTACGGATTTCAGTGTCTTGGGGCATAAAATGCTTTTAAAGGGCATCCCAGTTCTGTTCTGTCGTTTTAATTAGGAACATCCACATGGCGTGTGGATTGGTGGGTTGATCGTGTGGGAGGCGCATCTGGTTAAAATAATAGTGCGGAAAGCACTCACAGCTGGACCCAAACATGCCTTCAGATTGTGTTCATTGCAAACAAAATGCGCTGCAGGTGTTGAACAGGTGCATGTGAGGCATAAACGGACTAATTGAATTTTAATTCCCATCTGACTGTGGTCACTGCATGCACCGGGAACGCGTGGCCATGGTATGCAGGCAAGGCGTACTCAATGATTTCAGTCGAGTGTGTGTGTGTGGCTGCACGAGTATATGATGTGAGGTGTTAGCCTGTGTCAGGTGTGCATACCTGGCCTTTTTCTTAGAGGGAGAGTAAGTGTATTTTCGCCTCTTGTAATTTAAACTTGGATGAGTGTTTTGCTTCACATTATAGCAGTAATTTTGCTTGAATAATCATTTTTTTGCAACCTCTGAAATGTCTGAAAATTACAGGTGGAAAGATTTGATTTAATTCTTCTGGGCAAATTGTCAGCCCAGCTCAATCGTTGACTTGATTGTGCTGCTGTTCCCCGTGGTCTCCATCATTGAAGCTGCCCAAACCACAGTTGAGAGCCTCTCCAAAGATCAACTTTCCGCTAAAGTCGTCAGCAGTATTTTAGAGGTTTTAAGAGCAGGGAGGCATTTGCTGATAAGTACAGTTTGACTGGGGTTTTGTTAATACCTCCTGATGTGCTGTTATTTCCTCTGGCCTTTTTTGCTTGTGTATTGCCCCAGCCATGGCCTTTTGGGTCCTTCGCAGCTCAGGTGAGCCAGACCTTAACCACTTCCCTACTGCTAACCGCAAAACTGCGATTCACATATGCATTATACTGCTGTTACCCACTGTGAGCCTTTGAATCCATTTAGCACTATGGCCAGTTTATAAATGTGAATAATCAGCAGTGTCTGAAGCATTTACACGGAGAAATGTTGTCTTCGTAAGCTAAGGGTGGTATGGCTCTTCTCTATTCATATTACCATATATATTTGTGTTGAAGTTCAGGAACAAAGTTCAACGATCGTCAGCTAATTTAGAGCTCGTCTGCTGTAAAGGTCTGTGTTTCCGGTGTTAAAAATATTTTCATTTGCATGGCAAAATGCTGTCGGTGATGTATGATTCTGAAAGCTATGCTGCTAATTCAGTATAGTTCTTAAATTTTTATTTATTTTTTTTAACAGAACGTTAATAGTGTTTAATTTCCTAAACCAGTGTCCTGCTGTGCCTGTTTTCAAATCCTTTTTGTACTCTTTGTGTTTCTGATTAATGTATACGTCTTCCTGATTTTTCTGCTCTTTCTCTTGAACACTGATCATGTAATCCCCTGCAAACGTGACCGCGATTAGCATTTCGAGAGATGCCTGGATGGATGAATGACGAAGTAATAAAATGACATGCCTTAAAAAGCACACAGATTAAGCAGTGCATGTCTGGCATTCCTCTGTTTGTTGTTGTTTACCCCTCTCAGTATATCGGATGCATATTTAAAAGCACATACACCATGCTTATAACACCACTCTTTCTCTGGTGGTGGTTCTGCCCCCCCCCCCCCCACTGTGCTTCCATCCACTCTTACCAGCGGGGCATGTGCCAAAAGGGGGCTTTTGTGTTGTAAATTGCAGGGTGCATTTGCTTTATGCTATGTGCACTCGCTTGTGTGCTTGTTTAATGCTGAACAGCTGTTTGGACCTTGTTTATGCTCTAGCTATTTTCTGCTTTTTCCCGTCAATGGTGGGAGAATTCGTAGGCAACACTCAGCCCCAGATGAACGTCCCATCTGGATGTAGGATCACAGTAGAGGTGATGGTAACAATGTTGGGATGTTGTGACTAACATGGTGTGATCTATAGCTTTGTGATGATGCTGTAGGCTTTGCACTGAGATCTGGTGGGACCTCCAGCTTTTATATTTGGTAATTTTTTTTGAAGAAGTTGAGGTTCAGTGAATTGCATGGAGCATTACTTTCTTCAGGCTTCATATCCTGAATCACCTACCTTTCCATCCATCCGTTTTCTGTAACCACTTATCCTATTCAGAGTCGCAGGTTGTCCTACCTTGGAGGCTACAGGCGCAAGGCAGGGAATAACCCAGAATGGGGTGCCAACCCATCGTTTGGGCACACTTACACACCATTCACTCACACATGTACATCTACAGACAATGTGGTAACTGTAGTAACCTCAGTGTGTTTTTTTGACTCGTGGGTGGGGTGGGGTGGGGAGGGCAACCGAAACCAGAACTAGAGTACCAAGAGGAAACCCTACGACAAGGGGAGAACATGCAAACTCCACACACATGGAACCTGGACGGATACTCAGACCCTGGGCCCAGAGGTGTGAGGTAACAGTGCTAACCACTGCAACCCCGTGCTGCCTCACCATTTACCTGTTGCCTTTGTAAATAAACATTGAGGTCCAGGAAGGCCTGGATACCTGGCAATTTGTGATCTATTTCACTCTTCACTGTGTTCACTGGGTCTGTGTCTTAGCCTTTAGATCTTGCTAAATGTGTGAATGAGAGAGAGGCAGTAACAGCCAGCCTCTGCTCTTTTAATGGCATCCACGTTCTACTGCTAATTATTGGTCACTGATTTCAGCATAAGGCTCCACCTTTACAGTCATGAGTAGGATGTTCCTTACGAAATGGAACCTTGAATTCTGAGCCCCCACCATGTCCAGCTATCATGATGTTGAAAGAGAGAATTACTGCAAGCTCATTCAGCGTGAAATCAGTTAGATTTTAAACATAGGATCCATCCAGTTGTTTCTGTCAAAAAGGAGGAAAACTGATTAAGAAAATCATTCTTAAAGACCAGGAGATGAATTGCAGGATAGCGGTGCAACAGGAACTTTGTATGGTGGCTCAGCACCAGCCTAGTTGGTTTTATGTGCGCGTGTGCGCGTGTGTGTGCGTGTCTGAGGGTTCCTCAATGTTCAGCTGACGGTTCAGCTTCTATTTCAATAGAAAAATCACCTGCTTGTTCTGGGTGTAAACCATCAGTGTCTCAATCGATTAAAGTCTTCCTCCTTAAATCGGTACATCATTAATGAAGTGAATCATTTCATCCATCCATCAGTCAATTAAATGCTAGTGCAAGGTACAAAGCCCCAAGTTGTCATCTGTGAGCTGACCTTCGTCTCAGCATGGCTGTTTGTTAAATTGATGCTTGTTCAGTGTTTTGCTGTGTAGGTCTGTAGAGCACATCTCTGAGTGTTTCTTTGCTTGTGACTTGTGAAATGAATCTGTCCGTCACGGACCAGGATTTTAAATCACTCAACGGAGATGTCAAGGTTGTTTTCTGGTGTCCGCATTGTGCAACTGGAAAGTTTCACCCCCTGTCCTTTACCTGACGGGAAACTGTGCAGAGGAAAGGAATCCAGTAGCTAAATGTTAAGTACATCACCAGGCTGTTACTACAGTAATGGATAGATAATATTACATGTTTAATGAAGGAAAGCCACTTTCTTGAAACAGAACATGCAGCTTCAAACGTGTCGTGTGTAGCGCTTGTTTTTTAGGACATTGCAGGAGGTTATGTCTCCATTCTGGACCCTGGGCAGACTTGTTAATGGGGAATCAAACATCAAACGCGTACCAGCGCCTTCAGCAGCAGATGACAGTAAACTGACTGTAACATTAATATGGATTCTCGTCTTTGCAGGCTTCAACAAAGAGAGGGAGCCGTAATCGCGTCTGCCCCCAGCATATTGGATTTGTATTATAAATGAAACAATGCTGTCAGGGCTCTTAAGGCAATTTAATTGTTTCTTCACGTTAAACTTGTTTTGAAAAACCCAGCTGATAGGTCTCCTCAGTCGTGCCACCTCGACCCCTTGGGTGTGATTGTGTCCTGTTAAAGATCCCTCTTCCCCACCTTATTTCTCACAAGCGTATGCAGTGGCTTGCTGGAGCCTCACTTTTGAACGTGTCACATATTACGGTGCATAAGCACAGCTACAGACCAGAGCATCGCTACAACGCCGTCTTCAGCCACCTTCGAACGCGTGACCGCCCCGCCACCCCCCATTACCACAGTGTCAGCGTCACGTGATTTATCCTGAATGCGCAGATTATGTTTATAATGCAGTTCCCTGGATGTACATCATTTAATGCTCCTTCCCATAAAAAAACATGGTTATTATGCATCATTTTTATTGCACCTGGACCGTTTATCAATTTAATTCCCAAATCCCATGCTGGTGCAGAGAGATTGACTGTGTCTCCTGAAACATGTCCCACTTTAATGGTTTCCTTTAATCTTAAAAAGACTAATGAATGTTTGCTTTGATGTTAAATAAGCGTGTGTTTCGTCTCAATCAAACAAAAATAATTTCCGTTTGCCAGGGCCTTCCAATGATACCTCGCTCAAACGGCTGGGTGGTAAAAATCACCCGCGTCGCTTTCCTAGGCGAATGGCACGAGCCGTGGGCCCTTTTCTCTCTCCCGGCTGTGGGTGCTTGTCGCCGTTCCAGTTAATTTGAAGTTCATCCCAGCGATATATTTAGTTTGAGAGCTGTGCTGATGGAGCCGCAAGCTCCGAGGCCTCGGCTCAGACGCGCTTCTCTCCAGCAGGCCCGACGTTCCGGCTGAAAAGTGCGACCGAAGGCATTGGTGTCCTTCCAGATGATCATAAATAATATCGAGGAGCCATTACCAGCTCTCTTTCAGGTGCCACCAAGTGCCCGGCTGTTGCCCCCCCAACCCGATCAAAGCACTTAACCCAGATGCCCCAGTAAATAAGAGGCTGTGTAATCGGGCAGAGTGTAAAACAGGGGTGGTCTTATCCGCAAAGGGCCGGTGTGTATGCGGGTTTTCGCTGCAACTCCCTAAATAGATTGCTAGTTAGCGGACTGATTGGCTGCAGAGTCCTCACTGCTGGGTATGAACAGCTGACCTAAAGGTTATTCTAAAAACCTGCATACACCCTGGCCCTTTGCGGATAAGGTTCCCCACCCCTGGTGTAAAACCGCTATCTGTGAGGGCTGTCTTGCCTGCCCGGTTCTGCGAAAGGGTCCTTATGCCCTGGGTGATGTCCTCTCATCTTATCTGCCTACCCAGGTCTGACCTGGGCGACAGGCCTGAAGGCCGACATTTCGGTCAAGGAGGGGAAAGGACGCACAGGATTGACAGGGACATTGATGTCTGTAGAGGTTTGATCATCTGTTGGGGAGGGGGGGGGCTGTGTGGCTTTAGAGAGCTGCCTCTGCAAAGTACCCCTTTGAAACATCTCCGGATGAAGTCTGACTGCCCTGCCTTCCCGAAGTATATATTTACCTTGCATACTGATTTGCTTTAGACAAAATAAAACGTCTGTAAAACAAGCTTTTTTAT
Source organism: Brienomyrus brachyistius (assembly GCF_023856365.1). NCBI lineage: Eukaryota > Metazoa > Chordata > Actinopteri > Osteoglossiformes > Mormyridae > Brienomyrus > Brienomyrus brachyistius. The sequence continues at coordinate 7,395,193 of NC_064534.1, read as the reverse complement.
CATGCTTTGGTATGAAAAGCCGCATACATCTTTTTACTCTGCATTTCTGATCCTGACAGGTTGCCTACCCATTTTATACATGGAAGTAATATTGGGTATTGGTTCATTTTTTTTCCCCCCACTCTTAAATTATTTTGTGAATCGCATATTAGGTGTCATTACAGAATATTTCTTCAGGAAATAACGTTACAGGAAAATCGGCCCATTTCACACTATTCCCAGCGTGAAGAGCCATAAATCGCGGTCTTCATAAGGGCACGTTTTACCGCATGAGCGCGCCGTAACTTCAAAGCCTTCATGGCTTTCTGTCTGCGTGAGGACGTCCTGGCTTCATTTGGACCTTGAGAGTGCCCGGAGCCCATATACGCGCCCGCTCTATCCTGAATAGAAATTCGTATCACTCTGCTGCCAGGAAGCTCTCGGTGGGAATGAAACGTGACTGGGAGCCCGTCGCTAATGTGCCATAATAAGCAGTTACAGACCCAGTTCGGGCCTTCGGCGCTGTGCCAGTGACCTCGGTGAGCCCACGTGTGCCGCCATAAATGTGCGCGTGCTCCTAGGAATAAAGTACCGCTCTTCGCACGTGAGTTGGCGCATGTGGATATGCAGTGGACCCTTTCTTGCGAACAGTGGCCTCGACCTCCCCCCTTCCACCGAAAACCTTAAGGCGCAATTCACACACTGTTGCCCACCCAGTATACCGAAATGCCCTCCTCGGGATGGCATCCTGGTAGCACTGCTGTGTGGCGATACAGTGGCACAGCTGGAAATCTCATCCGGTCATGTGAACATGGGCAGAGTGTTTCCCGCCTCGGGACGCCACCACCTGTCAGTTCTGCCCGCCGCTGCTATACGTCGGTGAAGAGAGGCAGGGAAAGTTTGGGTTCTTTAATCACGTATTTTTGTTGGTAAATGTCATGTGGAAATGTCAGTGTCTGGAGTCGTACTTTTCCCCCTGACATCCAGGCGGGACGGAGGTGTGGGCGGCGTTGCTGGGGGGGGGTAAACAGGATGGATCCTAGGCCACTGGAAGAGGGATTTAAACTGGTTGTTTAGCTCTGGAGGGAAAATGAAATCTCTGAAGTTTTCAGTGACCGTAAGCTGCAGAAAAAGGGTAGCAGGGACTTAAGAGTGTTTGGGCGACCATCACTGACCTCTGAGGTGGGGGTCTACCTCCTCGCGAGGGGTTATTATGGAGCAGTCAGGACCTGGAGATTTTGCAGCCCTTCGAGGTAGCTTTCGTGAGGAAGTGGCAGGGCATTGCACATGTGTGACACCTTGCTTCTGCAATTGCCGATGTAGACCAGGTGAATCTGAGGCCCTGGGGTCTTTATCTGATTGAGTGTTTGCGATGTGGGAGCTATAATGTGACTCCGGCCTCCATCCTCGCCCTCCCCGGTTTGAAATGGCCACCTGCAGTGGGGAGGTACTCATTAGCAGCAGGCGGGGGGTGACCGTAGCTGGTTTTGGTGTGAAATAAAGGCCAGGTGTCATACTAAGGTGTGAGTGCCTGGGGGCGCTGTTGTCGGTCACTAAACCCAAACTGGGGAGGGGGGTTGTGTGGTCACCACTCTGGTCCTGTACGTCTGTAGGCATTTCTTCCTCAGGGTGATTCTCACACCCCCTACTCTGCAGAGAGCCAGTGCGGCCCACCTCCCTGCTACCCCCCGACTGCTGCCTTCCCCGGGATGATGAGCTGCTGGGCCTGGAGGGGCTGCCCCTGCGGCTGATGCTGCAGGACTGCACGGCTGTGAAAACCCTGTTGCATCGCCTGCGCAAGCTGCTTCAGGAGGTGAGCGATGTCGCCAAACCCCCATTTTCACGATGTCACCGGTCTGGAGACTGGCGTCTGACCGGAGCCCTGGGGGCCTGGGGGCACCGGAACTTCCAGATGATGAGTGGGTGAACTTCGAGTTTGTCTAGTGTTTGGTCAAGAGCCTGGCAAATGTCATTCACTGTGGCTTTTGGAGGACGATCGCGGTTCTGGCCCGTAAACGGGATCTGAGTTGGGAGAAGGGACGCCAGGGAGAACGAAACGCAATGACGCCTGTTTCGTAACTATGGGCATGCAGGTGCCCTACATCTGGGCTGTTCACAGTGCAACGAGTCATTGGGGAATGTCCGTTTCCGATCTGGGAAGCCGGCCTACATTACGGCCTCACCGCTGCAGCGTTAGCGGAATTTCGTGGGTAAAGTGCCGGACCTGCGCTTTGAGGAATTCAGGCCCCAGTTCCCCATTGGCTTTAGTTCCTGGGTCCTGTAGCCGCTGCTCTCGTAGGATCCTCGAGCGCTTTCATCTTGGAGAAGAAGGAGGAGGAGGCTTTTCTGAGGCAGATAGCGCGGCAGGCCTTTCATGTCCCGGGCTGCGCTCTGGGAGGGGGCCATGTTCTCCGCATCTACATCGCTGCCAGGAGGTTGCTGCCGCTTCTCTGCCGCTGAACTTGAGAGTCATCCCAGTAAACAAGCGGTTAGTCACCGCGCTCGGCATCCTCGCAGCGTCAGCGCATGTCAGCCTGTTATGTTACATCTTTAAAAATATTTGCCTTGCGTTATTTTCGTACCTCTCGCGCACTAGCAGGCGACGCGCGCACAAACAAATCCCTCTCAGACCCAGACCTAAGCGGCAATTAAGGGGCCGTAACGCGAGGTCCAGGGAATAAACACAGCAGAAGCACATGAATATTAAAGAGGATGCTGTTTGTCCTCACTGCTGACCCCGTACTCTCATTAAATTGCAAATTTTCCCATCATACATCACAGTACTTAAACCACCCACTAAGAAAAGCTTGAAATTACTTAATCATCTTCTCGTCATTGTTTGGCTGACCTCCGGCCCTGTGCTCAGTGCTCTGCTGTCCCTGCTCATCCTCGATCTCCGCCGCTCCGCGTGGGCATCTCCCCAGCGTCAGGGTGACAGTCCCACAGCCTGAGGCGGTGGCCACAGTACCGGTGATGCGGGATGCAGGGGGATTTGGGGAGCCAGCCGCCACCTCAGCCTGTTTATCCAGGCCTTCCTTCCCGCTTCCGGGTGTGATCCTGGGTCACGCTCCGCACCGAGGGTCCAGCGCCTCCCTCTTGGACCCCTGTCAGGCCCCGCCTTTCTCTGCTGCCGCTATGGTCCCACAATTCCACGAATGGTATGTGGAGATCAGAGCAGCCAGGGTTATCTTGTGTGAGATTAGATAAGGAATGGGGAAATTGCCCTTTTCCTTAAAAAAAAAAAATAAAATAATAATAATTTGTCAGTAGAGGATGAGTATAGATTTCAACCTTTGGAGATGATATTGGAGTGAGTAGAACTGGGCTCAAGGTTCCGCCACAGCAGATGGCTGCTTTAGAATCTTTTTGAATGAGCCTGACATGGCCTTCTGCCTTTCTTAGCCTCTTTCCTCACCCCTCTGCCTCACCCCTCTGCCTCATCCCCCTGCCTCAGCCTCTTTCCTCACCCCCCTGCCTCATCCCCCTGCCTCAGCCTCTTTCCTCACCCCCCTGCCTCATCCCCCTGCCTTAGCCTCTTTCCTCGTCCTCCTGGCTCAACCTTTTTTCTCGTCCCCCTACCCTGACGTTCCTTAGCAGTATGGCAGTCACTCTGTAAAATAACACTAAGTAAGTTGTAAGTTTTATCTCTCTCTTCAGAGCACAGAGACGAGTCCCGCAAGCAGTCTTCACTCATTACCCATAAGCCCCTGCAGTGACATGTCTCTTCCCTTCAAGGTAAGCATCTCCTTCTGTCTCTCCCTGCCCGCTGTGTACTAACGTTTTCTTTAGCCGGCGATGAGAGGCCTCTGGCAGCCCCTCTTCTCACCGTCTCCTGCTTCCTGATCACAGGCTTTGGGTTCTGGGTCTGCGTTCCCGCCGCGGGTCTCCGTGGCGCCACCCGACAGTTCCGACGCTGAGGTGGACCCCCACAAGTCCCCTTCCTCCCCTCGCTGTGCTTCTCGCCGTCAGCAGATGTTAGCTTTCGCAAATGCGCAAGCCAGGCTTTTTTTTATTTTGGGATGCGCGGGACTCTCCCCGGCCCCACCGGCGGCGGTGGCGTGTCGTGACGGGCGCAGTACGCTCCCGACCCTTCGGGGACCCCAGGCGGGCGTTTGAAGAGACTTTTGAGGTGTTTCCAAGGCAGTGGAGGTTGGTGTGATCTCCTGGCGTGCCGGAGCAAACGGGGGCTGCGTCCGTCCTCGTTACTGACCTACATGCAGCGTCCACGGCAGCCGTGGAAGGCCATGTGATGGCCCCGCCCCTTGCCGAACGCCCGCCTGCTGCCCGACCGCCGCCCATACCCTTGCAGGGAGTGCAGCTCAGAATAGCCCCCCACGTATCTGACTTTGTGGGGGGGGGGGGGGGGGTTATGTGGGACTCGTCCCGCCGCTCCAGAAAATCGGTTTTAAAAATAAGTCCGAGGGCCACCTGAGACGAAACCGTGTCAGTCCTCGTCCTACTTTGAGAATAAACTTCCTCAGGCGAACATTTGTCATCCGTGCCTTTTTATAATTAGTGCCCGTGGAAAGCGCTTCCCGCGGCGGGCACGGCCCCGGCGGGTGGGGGGAGCGGCCGGCCTCTCGCGGCTCTGTGCGGGGAACGGAAGCGGGCACGGGCGCGATCGTCCTGCTGCTCCTGCCAGGCCGGATCCACTCGTCGCCTATTTATAAAAGCGCGTTAAACTGAGTCTGTTCAGGCAGCGTCATACGCAGAGCTCAGAAGGCTTTGCTGTTATATTGAGCCTCATAATAATAGGCACAACATTTAAAACATATTACATGCAGGATTTAAACCACATGATAATAAAGTATTTAAGACCTTATAGTAATACAAACCTTCCTAAAATCATCTGGTATTATAAACATCATCTATGCATGTTACTTGCATGTGAAATATTTTATATGTATATGAAACTTAAATATTTGTCTTAATGACAGTCTGGAGTGTCAGTTCGTATATTGGATGACTGTGTACTATGTGCCACTAAGTGTGTGTTTGTGTTTAGTTGCTGTTTTTTTCTCTCCACCCTGTGTGTGTGTGTTTGTGTGTGTGTGTGCTTGTTAAACGTGTTTGTACTGCTGAAAAATGACGCTTAAACCCATCAGATGCAACTTTATGTTCTCGATGCATCCCTCAGCTGCTGATTGGTCAGAAATGTCACATGTGACAGAGAAACAAGGGACTGGAAACTGCCTCATTCAGTTTATCCTCTTATAGAATTTTAGGCATGATAAAATAATTTTGATCAGAGGTGCTAACCAGCGATGGTGAATAGGCTTTGTAACCCGTGATGGGCGGGGTTACAGCATGCTGTCCATCACTGGCGGCTTTAATCCGCTTCCTGTTATCTGCTTCATTGGCTTCCTGTTGTGCTGAAGCTGCTGCTTTTTAAAGGCTCTGTGATAGCAGCGCTTGCTGGCTGTGTCTGTTAATAACTTTCTGTTCCATTCCAACAATGTGATCTGCCACAGTTTGATGGCTTTGTAGCACTGCTCCCCCCACCCTTCCTGGGTTTGAGTAAAAGCTCGTCTTTATGCGGGTGGAGTTTGCATCTATCCTCTGTTTCTTCGAACCCTAACCCCCGCCCCAGAAATAAATTGATATTAATTCGTTTAAATGGCGTTTTATCATTCATTTTCCTTGAAATCTGACTCCAGCAAAGGCTTGTCCCCCTTTTTCATGAATCTCAAGTAACGCTCCTGCTTCAGGTGATCTGGCACCATCCAAAGACGCGTTGGTCAGGCAGAGCGGTGACTCAGTAATGCAGTGAGTAACTGACACGCTTCACTGACACGCAGCGCTAAGTCCCGAAGCAGTGTGGCTTTTTACCGAAGCTCTGGAGAGAAGCATTTCCAGGTTTTCTCAAGAAGCGTTTGATGCCGCTCTGTCCGCCTGTAGCCCCATCTGATGATCAGCCATGTTGCCGCCATAGCGGACCTGCGCTGCTGTGATTCTTCAGTCCCTTATGTCCCTGGTGGTCTGTTTGGTTAAGAAACAGCTTCATGTAGTGGCCATTAATCTGGGCTTGCGAATTTGCAGAACGTGGATTAACCTAGACCACAAGCCTGAATGTGGTATGAAGGCTTTGTCTTGATGCTTACCGTGCCGGACACAGCCACAGTGTGTGCTCCGGTGGCATTTTAAGAAGGCCGGCATGTCCTTAACGAGGCTGAGATCCCCTTTGGCACCGTGTCCAGCTCTGCAGAGGCTTCGGCCTGTTTCTCACGTTGTCGTGCGGGCTACTGCAGTGACACCCCCATTTCTGGAAATCCGTCGCAGCACATCCGCTATATGAGACCGTTGTGGTAGAGTGCCCCCCCCCTCACACAGACATTTTCAGATGGATGTGATGAGTCACCCAGGTGTTTTTGTGTGTATACAAACTCAAACCCCCCCATATCCGGGAACCAAGCACAAAGCTGAGCTTTATAGAGATATGTATACATCCATCCATCCATCCATCCATCCATTTTTCAAACCGCTTATCCTACTGGGTCGCGGGGGGTCCGGAGCCTATCCCGGAAGCAATGGGCACGAGGCAGGGAACAACCCAGGATGGGGGGCCCCTCGCAGGGCACACTCACACACCATTCACTCTCACACGCACTCCTACAGGCAATTTTGCAAGTCCAATTAGCCTCAGCATGTTTTCGGACTGTGGGGGGAAACCGGAGTACCCGGAGGAAACCCCACGACGACATGGGGAGAACATGCAAACTCCACACACATGTGACCTAGGCGGAGACTCGAATCCGGGTCCCAGAGGTGTGAGGCAACAGTGCTAACCACTGCACCACCATGCCGCCCCCAATATGTATACAATTAAGATTATTTCTTTCAATCATAATGTATATTAAAAGTAAAATCAGTTTTGTGCTGTTTATTCTAATGTTGGAACTGTGATCTGATTTGGGGTTGCTGTAGGGTCGTGATCTGATCTAGGGACGGTGCTGTGATCTGGGGTCATGATCTAATCTCCAGTTAGTGTCATTATGCGGGGTTGTGATCTAATTTATGGTCATGATCAAATATAGGCTCGGTCTTTGCGGTCGCAGCCTGATCTTGGGCCTCTGGCCTCCCCCCCTCCAGCTACTGAGGGTGACTGTCTAATTAAGATAGTGCTCCGTGTGAAGCAGGATTTGTTAGGGTCTCGTTCTCATTAGCGTGCGGCCCTCGTTTAGGACATGACCTTTTTGAGAAGCACAGGCGGGTGGGTGGGTGTGGCAGCACGGGCCTCAATGCTGTAGTTCGGGTGCAGAATGACTAACACAGCAACCCCCCGCCCGTGCTGCAGTGAGACAGGTGCATAGATTCTCTGCTGCAATTTAATTGGGGGAGGGGGCTCCCCCTCACCCCCCACCCCTTGAGGGTTGGTACGGCGTGACAAAACGCTTCTCTAAGTCTCTGTCTCAGGAGTACCTGTCAATGAGAAATGTTAGGGAGCAGGTTATCACAGCTCATAAACCCTCAACCCTGTACCCGGGTGGGGAGTCCTCACGGGGGTGTCTGTGTGTGTCACATGACTGCCAACACCCCCTCCCAGCTCTCCAAGAGCCTGTCAGGCGCTGGGCCCTGTGGTCCTGAGGGCTCCTTCCCTTCTGTGCGTGAAGGGGCTTTGGTGACGTTAAATTACAGCAGAATGGCCCGTAGCCTCACTTTTATTACAGTCCCCCTTCATCCCATAGCGCCGCCCCGCCGGCCACAATCGGATCCCCCCCATCCTCCCTCTCTGGTCCCCAGACTTGTTAACCCTTTGATCTCGCCCCCCCCCCCCCAATCCTCCCCTCTCCTGCAGGACCTCGGGAGAGATGAGAACTCATCACTGCTCCTGCAACTGAAGGACAGGGAGGAGCTGATACAGCGGCTACAGGCCGAGCTGGTGAGGGGTGGGGTGGGGGGGTGTGACTGTGTGTGTGTGTATGTGTGTGTGTGTGTATGTGTGTGTGTGTGTGTGTGTGTGTGTGTGTGAGAAAGAGGTCAAATTTGTGTGTCTGAGACTGTGTGCTTGTATAATGTTTCTGTACAGAGTGTGCTTGTGTAGAGTGTTTATGTGGGATACATATACGTGTCTCTCTCGTGTGTGTTTTTTGTGAGTGTGTTTGTGTACAGTGTGTGTGTCTAAAGAGTATGTGTAGAGTATGTGTGTGAGGAACATGTACAGTGTGCGTGTCTTTAGGGCGTCTGTGTATTTGTGTGTCCGTAGGAGTATGTGTGTGAGGAACGTGTGTCTGTACAGTGTGCGTGTCTTTAGGGCGTCTGTGTATTTCTGTGTCCGTAGGAGTGTGTGTGTGAGTAACGTGTGTCTGTACAGTGTGCGTGTCTTTAGGGCGTCTGTGTATTTCTGTGTCCGTAGGAGTATGTGTGTGAGTAACGTGTGTCTGTACAGTGTGCGTGTCTTTAGGGCGTCTGTGTATTTCTGTGTCCATAGGAGTGTGTGTGTGTGTGTACAGTATGTTGTACGGCACAGGAGAGAGCGGCTAACGCACCGGCCTGGGTGCTCAGAATGCTCAGTAAATAATGGCTGCTCCTGCCGCTTACAGACTCAGCATGACTTGGCACGTACCCCTGGCAATAATGAGAGAGTTTCAGGAAGAGCCGGGGTGGTCGACAGTCACGGGGGGGGGGGGGGGGGGGCAAGGATGGAGCGGGAGCTGGAGTTGCCCCGGTTGGCACTCCATGTGGAAGATGTGTTTTGCCCTATTTGATTGGGCACCACTCAAGCCCAGGACAGCAATAGAGGTGTGAACCCCCCCACGGGAGACGGGGGTGGTAACCTGGCGGACTGAGACATGGAGCCACATCCACGCTTGCCTATGTTTGACACTCCATTTAATGGCCTGTGTGCAGACCTCACCTGTTTGTGTCACTATTGTAATCTTACCCCTCAACTTCTCAGGGGCAAGGTGCATCGGACTGGCTGCAAAAGGTGTTGGTCTTTGGAAGTCGACCCTGCGCAATATGCCACCCTACAGGAGGCCTTCTTGCCATAAGCCGTGGTCTCCTTTTAACTGTACAGTGTTGAGGAGGATGGGTGGGGTAGCGTGTGAGTCCTGGAGGAGGGTGCCCTGTGTTTCACACTCTCTGGTCGGAGTGAGTGTCTCCTGGCATCCCATCATCCTAAGGGAGTCTAGTTTCTGTGGCAGTGGGCTTCGTGAACATTTGCCAGCTTGCAGTTCATTGCTGCTCACTGTTCTGATGTTCGAAGCTTGTGGGGCAGGACTTTGTGGCTGGGTTCTGCTTTCTGGACAGTATTGGCTGCCTGACTCTCAACCTTCCTGTGTGCAGGACAAAGTCAAGGGGGCTCAAAGACCAAGCTGTTCGAGAGCCGACAAGTCAACGCAGACAGAGCCAGGCAGCCCTGAGGTGAGCGTCAGCTGCCCCGTGTGTTTGCTTATGTGTGTTTGCTTGTGTGTGTGTCTCAGTAAGCACCAGAATCCTATGCTGTGAAAATGAACCCTTTACAGGGATGAAGGCAGCACCCTTTCCACAGCACAGAAACCTTGCTGGTCTCTCTGGCCTTCTGGGGCCTGAAATGGGGAATGTAGATTTCTTAGATTTGCCCACACGTAGAAACATACCTCACGTTTGAGTGTCAGGTACTGGGCAGATGTGATGTCGCAGTACTTTAAGGATCCCGATTTTATTTAGTATCTCGGCTGAACCTGTTGTCTTCAGGCGGATTGGGACGGAGCGAGGAAAGTGAGGAGGGAGGAAGGTGGCAAAGCATTAAAAATGATCATCTATCTGCCCTCAAAGCCCTACAGTCACATGTTCCTGGAACTCAAAGGGAATTATATTATTTTTCTCATTCTGTTTCTGTGTGCCATTGCAGCTCCCTGTGACATGCTTGATGATTGGTCTGTCCCACAGTCATGGTGGCATGCATGCCCCCGCCCACATGCGCACGCGCCCAAGGCCGGCCTGTACGTTTTATAGGTTGCCACGCATAGACGGAGCACCGGTACTAACTAGGTTACCGCATTGAGGACATGCTGGTCCTGAAAGTGCTTCCACAAGTGGGTCAGCTATTTCTAAGGCTTCATGCGACAGGAGGAGGTTCTGCCTCTTAAAAAAATGAGCCTTTTTTTTTTTCCAGCTGAGCTAATTAGCTGAAAGGGAGGAGGAGGCGCGAGACTCCCGCGTGCTTTCCGCCAAGCGCAGCCGCGGGGAACGGCCCGGCCCGCTTCTCCGGCCCACTCTCGCCCGTGCCGCCGCAGCCGCTGTCGGCCCGTACCAAAGACTTCTCAAAGTCTTGAGAAGTTGTCAGGCCTGGCGTGAGTGGAGGGAAAGGTCGGGGGTGGCGGGGGTGTGGGATTTGGGAAGATATGTAACCTGGGGAGGGTCCAAAATGGAAGGAAGGAAGAGGTCAGATGGATTAGCACACGGAGGTGCTGGGGAGATGGAGACCCGTGGTCATTTACCATGATTGAGCGGAGCTTGGGAATGGAATCATGGGCCAGAAGAAAGGCTGCCGTGTGCTGATTGGTGCTGATGGTCAGCTGATAGGCACTGTTAGGCTCTGAGGCAGCTCCAGTAAGTGTAACTGAGAGCGAATTTGAGCATCTGGAGAGTCTCCCTCCCATCTGACACTGGTTCAGTGAGCTGGTTGCCTCCATAGTTCATTGGGGGGGGGGGCATCCTCCTTCCTCTCCACTTGCTCGGCCTTCCTTTCCACTCCCCCTCTACCCTGTCCACCTGTGCGGCGGTGTCATGGACTCCTGACTCTCAGGGTGTACCCTGACTCGCTCCAGTAACGTGGGCAGCCGTAGGTGTCAGGCCCCCGTTCCCTAGGTGACCCCGTTGGCCCTCACCTAGGCTGCAGCCACTGTGAGTCCTTCTTAACAAGCTGGCAGGGGTTTAAGTGTAGACTCTTACTTTTCCACAGCCCCCCCCTCCTGCCTCACCATGTCTCTGTGAGTCCTCCTGAACATATCCCATGCCTGTCTGGCACAAAGGGGACAGGCAGCTGCCCATGGAGAAACCCAGTGAACAGAAACCCAGGACGTGTCCCCACGTCCATTCCCTGTCCCCATGTCTATTTGGTGTCCTTGTCATTGTGATGTTCTGTGTTATTCTACCCACAATTACCGGCTAAATTATATATGCTATTCCTGTTTATTTTATACCCGCCCCTCGTGTGAAATGGACTAATCCTCCTTACCTAACTACCCAGCACATAATTGTGAGGAATGCAACTGCCATGAAGTGTAGCCAGCCCTCCCTGACTGAACATGCCCGGCCCGTGTCGAGTGCCATGTGTGCTCCCTCAAGCCGCTCTCCAGAGTGTGCGGATTGCGGGCCAAGCGGCGCCATCCCTGAACCTGTATCCCAACCACAAGTAATGTGGCTCGACAGGAACCGGACCGTCTAAAGGGCCTGCGGAGGCGACCGCGAGGCTGCCGGAACTGGGCGGAACTGGGCGGGACCAGGCCTCACAAACGCCACGGCGCTCTCCTGCATAATGAGTATAATTAGGAGCCTGCAAGCGGATGTGATATTAACCTGATTGCTTTATGAGTGAGGACTGTGATCTCTGGCCAGCTGCTGTAATTGAATATGCAGCGCGGAGCAGCCGGCACGCGGTGGTTGGAGCGGAGGGGCAGTGGGGGGGGGGGTGTCAGACTCATGGTCCTGCCCGCCGAGGGCTGTCTGCATGCAACCGCACAGCTGTTTCCGGGCACCAGGCGGTCTTCTGATCCAAGTCGCGTCATTCCCGGCGTGAGCCTGGGAGCCCCTGGCTGCCAGATAAAATAATGTGGCACGGCGGGATTCTGCAACGGCCGAGTGGCTCCACCAATCACAGGCAAGCATGATTCATGGCGTGAAATGAAAGCAACGTGGGGGTGGGGGGGGGGTGGCTGTGAATGGGAGACACTGTCTGTTTCCTTGGGGGGGGCAAGGAAACTGCAGATAGCCTAACTGTGTAGGGAATGAGGAGGTGGGTTGCACGGAGAGCAAGAGAGAAGCAGATCGAGGGGTTTGTGGTCTTTAGGCCCACTGATCAGTGGTCTTGGGGGATGGGAAGACGATAAGCCTTGTTGGGGGGGAAGGTTCTTCACTGCTTACACCGCGACTCATATCCTCTTGGTCCTGTTGCCTCATGTATAACTTCACACTCTACTGGCGCGTCTTGATTGGCCGATTGCTTTAGATCTGTCCTTCACCTGTGGATCCTCAAATCAAAATCCCTTGCTTGGAAAGAAGGGGCATTGACTGTGTGTCTGACCAGAAGGTTTTCCCAGTTCTTGAACTTTTTGTAATTTGACCTCAGGCCTATCAGCTCAAGGGTAGCCAGGGCTGAAGACTAGCTCATCCCTCCTCTCTCGTGTCTGCTAATCAAGCGCATCTCTCCATCCTTCTGTTATTCCTTCTTTCCTTCCGTCCGTCCATCCGTCCTTCGTTCCTTCCTTCGACCTAGCCTAGAGATCACAGGGCTTTATGTGTGACTGAGCTCAATCAGTGAAAACCACCTATTCTGTCACTCCTGTGTGGACACCCCTCCCCAAGGGCTGTGTTTGCCCCCATTTCATATGGCTGTGGTATGTCAGAAACTGCTTTGCACATTCATAAACGTTATTAGGTGGGAGGGGAACATCTCGTTCATCTTTCTGCATTCAGGCTCGCTCCTGTAAGCGGGAGACAAACTCCTCCCCCCACCCTGTAAGGGGAGTTCTCGTTTATTCACTCTTCTCCTTGAAGCAGTCCTCCAGCTTCGACTCTCCGCTTCAGCTCTGCCTCGGTCATTTCCCACGGTCACCTTCACCCAGGACTACAGAGGGATAGGGGCCTGTGACCTTCTCACATAAAGTACGACAGGGTCTGTCAGACTGGGAACTGCCACCGTCGTATGGAAATGAATTAAATGCAGCTGGGCTTCGCGTCTGTCTGTCCCAGCGGATTACCGAGCCTGTGCCCTTGTTCACGGAGAGTCCGCGCTGACGTTCCTAGGTGCTGTTCCAGCATTGCCTGTTTGCTTTCTGTTGTACTTCCTGTATTAAAGTGTGTCACCATCCTCATCGTTTATGTAAATCAGGCAGATTAATGACCCCCGACACAGAATTCATTCATTTCAGCCTCAAAATGGAGGCCTTACATTTGACTCAAGCTCTAATATCCTGATAATAGCTGACCCAACCCTACTCTTAACGTTATAGGTGGTGTTTGTGCGTGTGTATGTGTTGTTTTGTGTGTGTTTGACAGAGTGAGCGTCTCCCCTGCCCTGTCCCCTCAGTCACTGAGGGGTCTAGGAGATGGGAAAAAAAAAGGTGGCCGGGGGGGGGCGGGTTTGCTACACCCTGTCAGTTTGGCTTGACTCCTGCAGGAGTGCAGTGTTGGCTGCATTAGATCTGCAGTGTCATGTGGGACAGTCTGATGCTGGCGTGCCACAAGAGGATGCCTTGCTGTTGTACCCTTGGGCTTCGAGCCTAACCTGATTTGCGGGAGTAACTTATTTCACTCTCATGGAAATACTCAGTTGCTGCATGTCCTGGGTTACATAAGTTTCTTAAGATGAAAAGGGTTTGAAAAGCAGACGAAGAGCAAGGTGTGTGTGTTTCTGTGCGTGTCTGTGACATGTGGAGGTATCGTGTCTTTGCACCATGGTTTGGAGATGGAGCATCATTGGTCATGTGATCACTCTGATTATGTGAGGTCCAGCTTCATTACTGCTGTTTCTTATGCATAGCATGACAAGCGTGACGAGACAGAGCTGTTGTAGTGGCAGGTATGGACCCACATTTGTCCTTGCTACTCTGATTGTATTGTCCCATGTTTATTAACAGTGAGATTTTTCCGTAGTTGAGCATGGTTGGCCCAGTTGGACACCTGCACAATTGTGCTTGGTTACCCCAGTAGGACACCCCCACAGCTGCTCATTTTTGACCCTGTACAACTCCCCCCCACATATGAACATGGTTGCCCCAGTTGGACACCCCCACATATGAACATGGTTGCCCCAGTTGGACACCCCCACATTTTGAGCATGGTTGCCCCAGTTGGACACCCCCACATTTTGAGCATGGTTGCCCCAGTTGGACACCCCTGCAGTTGCTTATAGTTGCTCCAGTTGCGTGTCGTCCAAAGCATGGTTTGTCAATGGGGGGGTGTTGTCAACACCTAATCATTTTATCAGTTCATTGGGAATGTCATGGACTGTCTGTTCACCAAACTGGGAATGCGAGCAGTTCGAGAAGGGATACCTTGAAGAGCCCAGCTCATCCTCCGCCTTGACAGACTTGTTCACCTGCCCCGCCCCATGATGAGTTTGTCAAGGTACAGAAAGCGTCGACAGACGGCCCCCCCCCGCCCCCGTCCCCGCGGAGTCACCCTGCCGGGGGGGCTCCAGCCGGCACGGTTCCCTTGCGGGCACACGGAGCAGGATGGCCGGGCCGCGCCTCGCTGTGGACAGATGGCTGGAGACGCGGGAGCACCTCGGCACAATGAAGTAGTTTAGAAATAGAGGAGTAAATAAAGGCAGAAAGTAGCGGGCGGCAGCGTGGGGCGGCCTACTTACAGGCAGTACGGGAGTTTCCCCTCAGCTTGCTAACTTCACCTCTAAGGTATGGCGCCCCCTAGCTGCACTTCGGCATATTGCAAAAGAGAGTTCAGCTTGGGTGGGTCTGAGGTAGGGGGTGGGGTTTGGGGTTGATGAGCTCTCCCTGCATTGGAAGGGGGATCTTTGTTGGGATGGTGGTGGGGGGAGGATGCAAGCAGATTTTCCTTCACAGTAGGTCAGCGCGGTTTAGTCAGATCTTGTTGTGACTGTAGTTAAAGGTCAGATGGTGAAACCATTTAGCAGTTTTTGGTCTTTAACGTGCCATGTCACCCTCTCTCCTCCCACCTGCTCGCCCTCCATGTGCCATGGAGCCTCCTCTCCCTTTAACCCCACACGTCCCCTGCTTTTTCACCCTCGCTGAGCCTCTCAATTCTGCATTCATCAGTCGAAACACGTTCATTTCCAGGATGTCATGCTGTTGGATTCAGTTTCACTTTCAGTCCCCCCCCCCAAAAAAAACGACACGTACCCCCTTCCCCTCCACTTTTGTGTCAGGCAGCTTCACGTTATATGCCCTCTTTGTAATCAGATCACTGAGAAAACTGTTCGAGACTGTAGTTTGTAATTAGAAATATTTGCATGACACTTGTCTGCAGTTATTTTAGCATTAAGTTTCGACGCTTCACTTTTATTGTTGATCAGCCAGGGCAGGTCGGCTGATCCTGTGTGTTAATTTCATATTCTGCAGTTAAAATATTAACTTTCTGCCTGGCTGCGTTGCGTGCGTCGGGGAGCATCGCGGAGAGAATGCCAAAGGTGCGGCGAGTGGCCGGGCAGGATTAACGTTTTCAATTATCCAGGCTAATAACTCGGGCAGGATTTAGCACTCGGCGTCTGTGTTGCGAGCCCGTGGTTCTGCAGGAATCTGGGGAAGTTGGCTGTTTGGACAGCAGCCGGGGAGCATGTTGTGTATGATGGGGGGGTCACGCGGAGCATCCCCTTTGGACCGCGGCGGCCTGTACAGCAAGCTGGGGCCTCTCCTTCCCACGGAACCTCTCCTCCCTCCTGCCCCTTAATATCATCCGCTTGTTTCCATCCATCTGTCATTTGGCTCGTTTCTCTTCCCATTTCCCTCAGATGTCTTTAAAATCCTCCTCAAGGTCAGGAGAGTATTTATTAACGTCCCCATGAGCTGCCTGCCACTACCGCCACCGGTCCGCCCATTAATTCTGTGTGTCTCACATCTTCTGAGTGGCATTGGGAGGTCAGATGCGATCTGACTGTTCACCACTGTTGCATGGACTCTCTATATGTTTGTGCATAAGCATAGGAGAACCTCCCAGTGAGGTGTTTATGGCAGGGGTGGATGAAGAAACTGCTAGGGTTCATCCTCATCTCCACAATCTCCATCATGTCCATCCCATCTCCATACCAACCCTATCAGGTCCTTGCCAACTCCACCATGTCCACACTATCCCTATCAGGTCTGTGTCATGTGCACCATCTCCACCATGTTCTTGATATCTCTACCATGTGTATCCCAACTCCATCGTATACATGCCAACCTTATCATGTCCATGCTATCTCCACCATCTTCACCATGGTCATACCATCCCCATCATGTCCATGTCAACTGCACCATCTCCACCATGTCCATGACATTGTCATAATCTCCATCATGTCCATACCATCTCTATCGTGTCCATACTGTGTCCGTCGTGTTCATGTCATCTCTCCTTGTTGTTGCATGTGTCTGTCCCCCTGCTGGAGCAGTAACTTCCACCCATGGTGACTTGGAGGGGATCTACGCGCAGGTAGGCCACACTTCCTGCCTGTCACTCCCTGTCCCCGCCACTCTTCTTCTTCTTCGATAAGTGCAGTGCGATACAGCAGTGACCAGTCTGTGACCTAAGGGGGGAAAAGCCCAGACAAGAGAAAGAGAGAATCTTTTCATATCAGTGATTTTTATTCTGGAATTTTCTCTCGCTCCGCGGCTGACGTCGTGATAAGTCCCGGCCTCGCTGAAGTTACGCTATGGCATTCCAGTTGCTTTTTGGGCCAGAAATGTGTTTGACACTGTTCTCTGCTCTGAGAACCTCAGTAGTGGTGCCTTGCGATGATCCCGGCATTTAAAATGAGCTGTCAGCTGGTACAGCTTCGACGCGGATAAATAGACGCACATTCACAGCGTTAGCGGCTTAAGTAGCCTAATTAATAGACTGTGTGTAGCTGGCTGGCTGGTTTATGGCTAACATCTGCTGTAAATGCCGGCAGCTCGCTCTCAGTGTTGGGTGTCTGTACTGTAATTCGTGATTAGGGTGCCGCAGCTGGAGGTCCCGGCCACTTCCACGCTGGATCCCAAACTCTGCCTCCTTTCCTCATATTCTTTTCCTACAAATCGTGGTTTGCGATCAACGGTAGTATGAATTGAAGTCATGTGCGGTGCCAAAACGGTGACCTGAAAATGAATCCATGGCAGCCTTCCGGACGAAGCTGAGCGCCATTCGCCGGATTTGCTGAGCTGTGCCCTGAGCATTGGCGAATCCGCAGAGAGACATAGCACGGTCCTGCCCCGTACAACTGTGGGAGGCCTTCAAAGCGTTCAGGGCAAAGGTCTCCATGGTGATGCTGTCTGTTTCAGGAGGGGAGCTTGGGCAGCTCTTTATCTATATCCCTGAGCCTCTGAAACCATGGACATCTGCCTTATCTCTCATTAGGCTCCTGGGGTTGTGGTGGCCCAAATTCTCACCTGTCACTGCCCGCGGTGAAGATCAGCCGTCCAACTGCGTCTGTGAAAGCGCAGCAAACACCTGACAACTGTCGCCATAGCATCGTAGAGTATTGCCATGATGCGTGGAGAGCCCTACGTCAAGCCCCAGGGCGAGTGTCAAATGCAAGCGGCACAGTTACATGGCGCACGGTATGGATAACGGGCGGCCCTGAAGACGTAGCAGGAGCAGGCAAGACTGTGCTTCCCTCAGCAACAGCGTGTCATATATCAAAGGAGAAGCAGTGGTTTTGGCCAGAGGTGTAATGCACACTGCGTGGGTGCATGCGTGGCAAAGATGGATGGATCCCTGCATGATGAAAGGCACTGAGAATGTGTTAGGAAGCAGACTGTGTGCTCTGGCCTGGCAGTCGCTCCTCTTAGGCCAGGCTGGGGTGACCTGAACCACTGCTCTGAGTCAGCACTTTCAGCTAAAGTGACCATTTCACCCATCTGGGTGTTTCACTGGGGCAAACCAGGTCAAGGTACAAAAGAGGACCCCTCGAGGTCGCCTGTTTGTGCCTCTGTCCTCTTTAAGCAGGAAGGAGGGAGTTTAAACATTAAGAAGAGTAGAGTGTATAAAGAAAGTAGGGAAATGTGGGATAAGCACTTGATGGTTGTTTTCTCAAGGTACAATGCTTTTGTCACATGGAAATGGGGGGGGGGGGGGGGGAGACCTCCCTGTATCCGCCCTTTATGGTCCCCTTTCTGGGTCTGGCTCCTCCCACTGCCACAAAAAAAGTAGCTAAATAAAAAGGTGGGGAACAATTTACACCTGGCTGCATTTAATCTTCGCAATTCCCTCAAGCCATTAAGTGGTAGACAGAGAAAAGGGTGATACATTTATCAGACGGCACACGAGTTCGCATGGTATCAGGTACGGCTGAACTTCCGTAATTAGCCCAAAGACAAAGGTGTGTGTGCGTGTGTGGGACACAGACGGGAGGTTAGAGCTCTTGCTAAGAAGATATAGTCACTGTTACTAAATTTCAATATGGAGACAGTCACCAATGTGATACTTTCATGGTGATACCTTCACGGCTCCTATGCCCATCAGGTCCTCGATTTAGGTCCCGTACTTCTCGCTAAAACGTGATTCCTTGTGCACATTGACTGGATCGTGCGCAGATAACTCACAGCAAGCAATTCCAGGGCATGGAAAGCCAGGCCAGCCCACTCGGGAGAGACCGGGGCTGCCAGCACACAATCCGATGCTGCAACAACTCTTGGCCTAATCCGTTTAGATTGCCTCCAAAGCACATTTCATTCATCCATCCAACTGTCCGTCATTTGGCCGAAGCCTATGGGGTGGTGGGGCCTGCCCACCAACGGTCCATGTGGCACATGGGGATGATGCTTTGGAGTTTTACTTGGCCAATAGGCTGCTCTAGCTCCGCCCCTCCCATCCTCTGGATGGCGGTCGGGCTTGGTGTGCCAGTGGCTCTCAGGAGGCTGCTTCCTTCCACGTCTTGCCAGAAAACAGGTCACATGACAACCGTCTCCCTGGCCACCTGCAAAGCTTGGATTCTAGCTGCATCTCTGCTGTTATTCACTCAATCTTGTTACAAACAGCCCCCCTCCCGTGGGACTGGGTTTAGCATAGATTATCCCCCACCCCCTCCACAACATTCCTGCCCCAATGACTCTGGGATATTTTTAGCATCATTGTGAAGGGCAGAGCTGAGTACCTTGATGCTAATTGCTTTGGAGCACGCCCTATACTTAATTAATTCGATGAGGATCTGTTTAGATCGACCCCAACGTGAGTCAGAAGCTCTCAGCTTGGTGGACTTCCATCATTGGGCTCGGACGGCAGGGTGGTGCTTGGTAATGTGGGATGGGGTATGGATAATGATGTCATTAAATGGGGACGTTGCCTAGCACCTGTTCCACGCTTCCGTTTTGGGGTCTGTTTTTAGACCGACTGAGTGCATTTTTCCCTCTGCTGGAATCAAAGCAGCAATGGCTACAGGACCCTGTGATTATTATGGCCAAGGTTTCTGGTGGGAACACGGGGGCGCAATTTTGGACAGTCGCGTTCCCGCTGTCCACTGCGATGGCTTCTCCCATTAGACGGAGGCAATTAGTCGATGTGTCCGCTACTCCGCTGATCACTTCTGTGAGGCGGTCATATCGTTAGTCAATTTTAGGACTTCAGTGGGAAACACACTGGCCGTTAATTTTAGTTTGTTTGAGTTGGCTAAGGCCAGCGTTTTAGAGAAGATGGGCAGTGGACTGTCTAACCGCAAGGAGATGTGACAAATGCGAAACCTTGAAAGGGCACATGGCGCTCCAGCTGGAGGAGGTTGGAACAGCCTTGATTAATGTTTACATGGGCCTGGTTAAGGAATTAATAATGCCTCCCTTAAATGTGTGTTAATTACAGCAATGCAGTAATAACTATGATGTAAAGGCACTTTGCAGTAGTTATTAAAGGTAATGCACTTTTCTGTCTATATCAAACTGGCAAGGCCTGTCAAACAGGTCAGTACAGAAATCTAGTTCCCCAAACAGTTTGCGTCTCACTTGTTAAACACCAGCTTTATGCAAGTCGATTGTAGATTTGATGTATATGAAAAAATGACACACTTACTCCAAGAAATGACACTGAAATGTCGTGTCTCAGATCATGCAGTTATACAGCCCTCCCGGAATTATAAAAGAAGAATTTAACCGAATCCTTCGAACCGTTCTTTTAGCGCACACGCCTCCTGCTGCGATCGCTCTCCCGGCCCGTGGGAAAATCCATTCTCATGAAAAGTCTTTAGAACGCAGGATGCTGTTGCCGGGCAACCAGACGTCAGGGGCTGGCGGCGGGCTGATTCTCTGGCTGGCTGGCTGGCTTGCGGGCATGCGGGCATGCGGGCATGGCGCGGATGGATCAGCCGTCCTTGGCTCTCCGCAAGAGGCCGCATTCCTGAGATTATCCACAGCAGGTCGGAGCAGCTGTGTGCAGACCTGACACCCCCCCCCCCACCCATGGTGTAGGGAGCCTCTATCACTGACACACTACTCAGATGCCGACAAAGAGACTTAAGTAGCAGCGTAGTTCACTTGAACTTCCTGTCCAGCTCTCGTTGTTTGCGGTAGCTTCCAAGCACAGCTTGCTGATACACTTCGCCTTTCGTCACCACCACCTTTGGTGGTGAGCACATCTCATGCAGGCAGCTGTACAGACTCCTGTATGGGGTGCCGTTAAAGGCTGAGGGCCCCCTGCGATCTCTGAGCCTTTCTTCCCCACCGCCACGTCTCTGATGCAGGCAGCTCGGCAGATGCCCGTACAGGGCTCCCTTAGCCCTCTGGGGTGGAGTACATTGTCGGCGATGCAGCGTATTTTTCGTGTCTATTTCAGTTTATTTCTCGCTGAAATCTGTATGTAGAATCATGGAAAAATTGCTGACTAAATCCGTAATCTGTCTTCTTTTCAAAATGTGCATTGTCGGAAGTATTAAAGTTTTTAAAATCAGGTTAAATCAGCAAAAAAGTAAACCATGTCACCTTTCTTTGTTTCACCTGCATCGGGGGCGTGTAGTGCCGCCCTCACTTGAAGATCGCTATTCGCATTCTAAATAGCCGCATTTCCACGCATTCAAATCGCATTTGCATGGTAATTTGATGAACAACGCAGCACTGAAACGCGATCCAGATACATCCCCATCAGCACCATAAAAAGGGGGGGGGGGGGGGGGGGGAGATGTGACCAGGTGTGAATGGCTGATGCATACATATGAAAGCTGCTACATATTCAATGGAAGGAGACCAGAAATAGTGACATGAGTTTGGTTTTTCTTATTTATTTATCCAACTGAATGTTGCAACGACACCATTTAGTCATCTTCATGTAGCCCAGACTTTGGTGATCAGATATCTGGGATCAAAACAAACTGCCACCATTGCTTACTATGTACTTTTATAATGTTTCTGCAAGTGTTCCAAACTGAACTGAATTTTGTCTATACTTTGATGTCAAATTACAAACTTAACATAAATATGACATATTTACAATATACATTAAAATGAAGATGATTGTAATGCCAAAACAAATATATAAGAAATTATCTATGTGCCATGAATTAAGTTTATGATATTTGAAGAAATGTGTGATCATGCCCCAGTGAAAGTGTGTTCCCTACCCCTAGACCCCAGAGGGTTAACCCTAATTAAGAGAATTAAGTAACTGATATAAACTTAATTCATGAAGATTTCAGCGAGATATAAACTGAAATACAAAAGTGCGCTGCGTCGGCGACGATACACTCGACCCCCCAGAGGGTTAAAGGCTGTGGCCCGTCTGCAGCCTGTGAGCCTCATCGGGCTCCCCTGCTGCCCCCCCAGTGGCACCTCGGGCCGCCCCCCCCCCCCCGCGGCCGACCACCTCCGGCTGCCCACCCACCTCCAGCGTGTGATCATAATGTGTAATAAAAGCACATCTGTAGCCGTGACACTGCACATGCTCCTGCCGCGCATCCCTAATGCACACACTTGACAGTCGCTAATGGAGCCTCTCTGCGCTTGTGGCCGCCTGGCCTTGCTAGGGGCTTTTTCTGGCCACCATTAGCTGTCACGCTGTTATACTAAGTGCTGATTCACTGTGGGTATTACCGAAGTAGCTGCAGAATCCAGCCCCTGCCCGGACTTCCTTAAGCTTCGTTAACATTGACAATTCAGGTTTAACTGTGATCTTCCTGAGATTTGTTAAGTGTCATCAACATGATTTCTGACCATCTTATAATCTACCCAAGTCATTAAAATTTGCTATTCTATGTTAAGATGGTGTCAGATTTGTCCAGTGTCCTGTCCTATGAAGCGGGGTTACTGGGTTACTGACTTATCGGGGTAACTTGTCGGATTTAAGGTACCACAGTTTAAATGTACTTCATATTCATTCACTTACATTTTGCCCAGACTACCTTAAATCCGGCAAGTTACCCCGATAAGCCAGTAACCCCACTTCGTAGTACAGGCCCCAGGGTTCATCCAGTCTACCCAAGCTTCATTAAAATGTGTTAATCTAAATTAGCTGGTGTTTGAGCAGTCCAAGTTTACCCCACATCCTATCCATAATTCCTTAAGATTTATTTGGCTTTGTTAGGGTGTTCATTTATCCGGTTATCATCTGCAATCCCCTCCGACTTTGTTAGGCCTTAAGTTCGTTATGACGACGGCATCTGGGTTTCACCTGCAGTCCACTGGCTTTTTTAAGCTCATTATGGTGGTGGGCAGTCTGTCCAGGCTTCAACTGTGATCTACTCTGATTTAATTAAACTTCATTAAGATGGCTGCCAGTCTGCCTAGGGTTCCATACATGATCCACTCTGGCTTTGCTGAACTTCAGTGAGCTTTATTAAGATTTTAAGGTGGTGTCCAAACCACCTTTTCGTCTGAAATTCTCTGTGGTATCATGAAACTTGTTACAGTAAGTTGGTAACCGACTCTTCTGAGTCTCAATGATTTCAATGGCTTTTTGGTGTAAGGAAACATGCGTGGTGCATTTGGTAAGAGAACTCTGGGATAGTTGGATTTCTGGCAGCAGCAAGAGAGGCTACTTCAGGGATACTTCCGGAAGGCCGATTGTGTATTTTCCTGTGTGGCTACAGTGTCAGTGCTGCCTTGTGCCTTTTCCAACACGGCTTGTGCCTTTTCCAACACGGCTTGTGACTTTAGCGCTGTTCGCTGATGTCCTGAGCCCATGAGTGTGACCGTTTACATTTTTTACAAAAAGTTTAGTAATTACATGTTAAATATTTAATGCGGAGATGCCTTCTTTTCCCCAATGAAAATGGAAATAAGCTGTGGCTAATGGAGATATGATGGCTTAGGCACAGAGATGATGTGTGCTTCCCATAACACATTATGGCCTGGATCACAGCTATGATGGAAAGCCATCACATCTGCATATAACCTTCACAACTTGAGGAGAATAAATAAAAACAAAGTTAATTAACAGCCTGAGAAAGTGGGTAGCTATAGAATGGACAAGGGAATCGGGAGGGGGAAGTTAAAGGGTGGGGAAGTCGGGAGAGGGAAGAGAGAGACCATAAAAAGAGAGGCCAGGCAGACTGGACCCCACAAGACTCACTGCTGCCTCCTGCTGCCTCATTCTTTTATTTCTACTGCTGGATGGGACTGAAGGAACCATGTTCTTGCTGCCTCTCAGCTCTGAGTAACTGACATACAATCTAGGGTCCTGGGCCACCTGACCTCACAGCCCCGGGTACTGATCGGACCAACACCACAGCCCTGGGTCCTATTCTACACAGCAACCCTAGGCCCCAACCAGCAATTCTGGGCCCCACCACCCTGCCTGTTACAGGGCAGAATCAGGACACTTTGGGTTCATTAGTCACAACAAAAGTAGGGCAGTGGTTGTGTGAGAACCTCAGACCTCCATTGCTGCCCCCCGCCCTGGTATCGGCAATGGCGGAGAGCCACTCGGGGGTGGTGGAGCTCTTTAATCCAGGGTCAGCTGCTTCTGTCTGACACCGTCCTTATCTCAGCTAAGCACAAGGGCCAAAATGTGTGGTTAATTTGCACGCCGATGTCCCGGAGAGTGCAAACTGAGCATGGTTCTCCAGAAAGCATCTCCAGTCATTTACTGTAACATTATCAACAGGAAAAGGGAGCATGAATATTAATGAACCATTCTTTTCTATTCTGTATTTTCGATGCCCTCAAGGCATGAGCCACAAAGAGTGTTTCAGTGACAAGCGTGAAAAACTAACATGCGACAAAGAGAATCGCCTCGGTTTTGAGAAATTGTGTGTCCTGCTTGAGGGAAGACCCCTACCCAAGCGGCATTCAGCCCTGAGGGTGACTGTTGGTGCCTTTGCTCCGCAGATACCCTTGGGAATTATTATTGTGCTGGACACCTTTATTGGAGCATGGAACAGCACACAACAGTGTAGTACAGCACCAAACAATGCGGTACAGTATGTAATAGCACACAGCAGTGTAGTACAGCACCAAACAGTGTGGTACAGTATGTAACAGCACACAACAGTGTAGTACAGCACTAAACAATGTGGTACAGTATGTAACAGCACACAACAGTGTAGTACAGCACCAAACAATGTGGTACAGTATGAACAGCACACAACAGTGTAGTACAGCACCATACAATGCGGTACAGTATGTAACAGCACACAGCAGTGTAGTACAGCACCATACAATGCGGTACAGTATGTAACAGCACACAGCAGTGTAGTACAGCACCAAACAATGTGGTACAGTATGTAACAGCACACAGCAGTGTAGTACAGCACCAAACAATGCGGTACGGTATGTAACAGCACACAACAGTGTAGTACAGCACCAAACAATGCGGTACAGTATGTGACAGCACACAGCAGTGTAGTAGAGCACCAAACAATGCGGTACGGTATGTGACAGCACACAGCAGTGTAGTAGAGCACCAAACAATGCGGTACGGTATGTGACAGCACACAGCAGTGTAGTACAGCACCAAACAATGCGGTACAGTATGTAACAGCACACAACAGTGTAGTACAGCACCATACAATGCGGTACAGTATGTGACAGCACACAACAGTGTAGTACAGCACCAAACAATGCGGTACAGTATGAACAGCACACAACAGTGTAGTACAGCACCATACAATGCGGTACAGTATGTGACAGCACACAACAGTGTAGTACAGCACCAAAAAAATGCGGTACAGTATGTGACAGCACACAACAGTGTAGTACAGCACCAAACAATGCAGTACAGTATGTGACAGCACACAACAGTGTAGTACAGCACCAAACAATGTGGTACAGTATGTAACAGCACACAACAGTGTAGTACAGCACCAAACAATGCGGTACGGTATGTAACAGCACACAACAGTGTAGTACAGCACCAAACAATGCGGTACGGTATGTAACAGCACACAACAGTGTAGTACAACACCAAACAATGCGGTACAGTATGTAACAGCACACAACAGTGTAGTACAGCACCAAACAAACAGTGTGATACAGCATGGCATGGCATAGGATGGGGCACAGCACAGTACTGCACAGTGCAATATGGAACAGTACTGCACAATGCACTATGGCACACAACAGTACGGACAGTTCATTGCAATACAGTATGGTACAAGAGTACAATATGGAACAGTATGTTACAGAACAGCACAGTACAATATGGAATAGTACGGTAGAATGTACTATGGCACTCTACATTGCAATCAAGTATGAGATGGTACGGAACGGCACGGGACAATATGGAACAGTACAGAACCACACAGTACAATATGGAACAATACAGTACATATCAGCAAAGTAAAATATGGAACCAGATTATACAGAACAGCACAGTACAATATACAATAATACAGTGCAGAAGAGCATGGTACAATATGGAACTAAACACAGTACAATATGGAACAATATGATACTAAACACAGTACAATATAGAACAATATGATTCTAAACACAGTAT
The DNA here is from genome assembly GCF_023856365.1 of Brienomyrus brachyistius. Lineage (NCBI taxonomy): Eukaryota > Metazoa > Chordata > Actinopteri > Osteoglossiformes > Mormyridae > Brienomyrus > Brienomyrus brachyistius. The sequence continues at coordinate 7,369,507 of NC_064534.1, read as the reverse complement.
AATATGGAACAATGTGATACTAAACACAGTATAATATGGAACAATATGATACTAAACACAGTATAATATGGAACAATATGATACAGAACAGAACAGTACAATATGCTACTAAGCAGCACAGTACAATATGGTAAGGAACAACAGTACAATTTGGAACAATATGATATTCAGAGTGGGCGGCATGGTGGTGCAGTGGTTAGCACTGTCGCCTCACACCTCTGGGACCCGGGTTCGAGTCTCCGCCTGGGTCACATGTGTGCGGAGTTTGCATGTTCTCCCCGTGTCGTCGTGGGGTTTCCTCCGGGTACTCCGGTTTCCCCCCACAGTCCAAAAACATGCTGAGGCTGATTGGAGTTGCTGAATTGCCCATAGGTGTGCATGTGTGAGTGAATGGTGTGTGAGTGTGCCCTGCGATGGGCTGGCCCCCCATCCTGGGTTGTTCCCTGCCTCGTGCCCATTGATTCCGGGATAGGCTCCGGACCCCCCGCGACCCAATAGGATAAGCGGTTTGGAAAATGGATGGATGGATGGATGATATTCAGAGGAGAGGTATGTAGAATGTGCTAAGTGCATTGCCGCACCCACTGCGCAATAAACCCCCTCAGGGATGAGAACCTGAGTGTAGCCGTGTGGCGAGCGATACTTCAGCACCACGCTAGTCCAAATGGACCAATGTGAGTTTTTTTCCCGGTGGCTGGAGTGCCAAACCTGACACCTGCCCCTCAGTTTTTCCCCTGTAAATTGGAGGACTTCCTTATAGTGTTGGATGTAAATTAAAATTATACCCAGGTCTAAAAAATTGAAGGTTAAGGCCCTTGCTCAAGGGCCCAGCTAAGTAGAATCACTCCAGGCATTCATGGGATTTGAACCAGCAACCTTCCAATGGCTGGCACCGATCTCTCTTCTCAGAGCCAGCACTCCACACTTACTGAATGATATTCAGCAGCACAGTGCAATATGGAACAATATGATACAGAGCAGCAAAGTATAATATGGAGTAATGTGATACTGAACAACACAGTACATTATGGTAAAGAACAGCATAGTGCAGTATGGAACAATATAGTAGACAATAGCATGCTACAGTTTGAAACAATACGATACACAACAGCACAATATGGATACAATATGATACATAACCGCATGGTACAATTTGATACTACAGAACAGAACACCATAGTATAATATGGAACAATATGATGCAGAACAGCACAATAAAACATGGACCAATATGGTGTAGATCAGCACAGTACAATATGATACATAACAGCACAGTATAATATGGAACAATATGGTTCAGAAGAGCACAGGTCAATATGGAATAATACGGTAAAGAACAGCACAGTGCAATATGATAAAGAACAGCATAGTACAAAATGAAACAATACAGTACAGAACATCATAGTATACGGTTCAGAACAGCATGGTATAATATGGAGCAATATGATACAGAACAACAGGAACAATGTGTGGAACGATGTGGTACAGAAGAGCACAATACAATATGGAACAATATGACACAGGACAGCACAGTAAAATATGGAACAATACGATACAGAACCGCACTATACAGAACCAATACAGAATATGGAACACTGTGGTACAGAAGAGCACAGTATGTTATGGATCAATATACAGAACAGCACAGTCAAATATGGAACAGTGGTATACAGAACCACATGATACAATATGGTACAGAATAGCACGGTACAATATGGAACAATATAATATAGAACAGCACAGTACAATATGGAACAGGGCTCTTGGCACCATGCTGCTGAAGGGGAGCTTTGGTTGGGGGGCTGCAGGGTGGTATTTGTGCTGTGGCCTGGTTCTGTTTCCTCTGACCCAGGTCAACGGCTCGGTTCGAGACCTGGCCGGGGGAGGGGGCGTGGGTGCGGCTCATAACTCATAGAATCATAATGCACTGACGTTACTTATAAACCCCATTGTTAGAATTTTCCACACACCTCTGCTCCCGGATCCATTTTGAAGTTCTTGGCCTAAAATGTCGAGGTCTTTCCATCATCTCTCGGTGTCCCAAGTGGGCCACGCGGTTGTCTGTGCAGAGTTCGGGTCTGTCTGGGGGACCGATCGCAGTGGAGTAGAATGTGCTTTGTGGGTGGGTTTCTGCTTATTGATGTGTTACGGCACCTTTTAGGTGAGTCCTCGCTGTCATTCACCATGATTCCACTGAGTGATAATAGTCAGAGTAATCATTTTAGGAAACTAATGAAAACATGGAATTATAGGATTTGCAGGGTAATAGGTCGAGTAAATCGGCAGCTTCTTCCGTTTCTTCACACGTACTAATGCACAAAAATAGGACATTTAGAAACGTTTTGGAGATTAATATTCGGGTGAAGAATGTAGGCTAGCTTTAATGAAATCGACCACAATCTTATTTCATACGTTGGTTTTTTTTTTTTTTTTTTTGCAAGATGGATTTAAATGAAGAAAAAAATAGAAAAATAACTTATTAACTCTGCATAAGTTATCTTTCACTGAATCCTAATTTAGATGCGTTGGAGCGGGCTGACGGGGGGCATTTCTCCAGGGGCCCTTCAAAAGGTTTCGGCAGTTCCTGGAGGGTCATCTTATTGTGGCCACTAGGTTGCTGGTTTGAGGGTATCATTGTGAAAGGGGCTTGATCTAAATCGGATGAATTAATGGGGTATCTGCAGAGCACAGTGTGTTGGGTACTGCATCATCAGGCCACTTTGCAGTTTGTGTCACTCCAGTGACAGACTGACCAATCACATTACCTCTCCTGTAACGTCATGACCAATCAATGTGTCACACCTGTAACAGCATGACGAACCACAACATAACTCTTGTAATGAGACTCAAAGTTCCAAAAACAAACAGTGACACATCCATCTCCTGAAAACTCTTTGCTGATGCTTAACACCCTTCTCTAAACAGTCAGGTCACTCATTGGGTTCCCAGCCCAGCAAGACGGCACTGAAACCCCAGAATCTGCGAGAATCTTAACTTTCGTTCCTCTCGCTCTCCCCCTTTCCCGATTACAGTCATCCTCCCCCTTTGTTAATCTAGGCCTGACTAGCAGCATGGCCGACAGGGCCATTTCCTCCACACAGACAGCCGTTCGAGGGCACCGGTAGGATGTGAGCTCTTTGATCCGTGCCGTGCTGTTTCCCCACAACTGACGTTGACCGTCTCGCAGAACGAGGCGTGCTGTTGGGGGAGTGCTGTTGCTCCTCACCACATGGCACTAATTAGCAGAAGCGTTTATCAGAAGCGCCATATTTGGTGTACTGTTGGGTATTTACTAATGCGGCTGTGGTATTACCTCGCTCCTCCATGTCTTTTTTAATTACACCAGCAGTTTTGTTTCAGCCCCTCGGGTCATGGGTTCAGGGCATTAAAGGGGACATGCTCTGAAGATAGTGTGCTTTTCAGCTCGCCTGTCTGTATCACTGTCTAAGCCCTGTATTCATAACTTACTCCTGTCTGTCTTTACCTTAAAAATAGCTGGCCTGCCTGCTGATTTTTCTATCACGCCGACTCTTCTCCTGAATCGCACATAACCTTGATTCACATGCCAGCAAGCAAAACACATTTTCCATAATTATTTCATAGTTTACTGCATTACGTATCTATTTTAAATTCTGACTATACTGTATATTCATACAATGGTCAATAATATGAAACTAGAGTTGCATGAGAAGACACAATTCGTTAAGATGTGTGATTGACCACTACGCCCCCTGCTGCCTTGTAGCATTGCCGCCAGTTGGGATGTGGCCTGCTGTGTGAAAATCCATCCATGCCACACATCACAGGAGCAACTTTGTCTCTCTTTCTGTCTCGATCTCTCTGTCTCTTTCCTCTCTGTCTGCCTCTTTTCCTTCGCTCTCTGTCTCGCCATTCTTTCTCTTCTTTTCTTTTCCCTCTCTCCCTTTGTCTTTCTCTTTCTGTCTCTCTTTCCCTCTCTGTCTGCCTCTTCATTTCCCTCTCACCCTCTGTCTTTCTCCATCTTTCTTTTCCCTCTTACCTTCTCTCTCTTTTTCTCTTTCTACATTTCCCTCCCTTTCTATCCCTCTCCGCCTTTCACTCTTATTCTGTCTTGCTCAAATTCCTTCTCCTTGTCTGTGTCTCCCCCTCATTCTTTCAATACCTCTCTCCTTTCCTCCTTGTCTCTCTCCCTCTCTCTTCCTCTAATGACTTCTCTTTTTGTCTCTGAGCCATCTTACATAACCCGCTCCCTTTTCCTTTTCTCTCCGTAATACAGTCAGGTATGAAATAGCGGCCACTCGCTGCACTTATCGAGTGCTAATTTGACATGAATTTCCTTTTATGTGTCTTTTGGGGGAGAGCCGCTCGGCCTGCTTTTAGTTTGCTTAATTTCCTGGGATAGCAGAAGCGGGGGGACAGGAGGGTATGGTTTAGTGAGATCGTGACCCTCTATGGAGACGTGTGGCCTTTGTCTGGCTTTTCCTGTTGCCCCCCACCCATAATCAAGGCCCCCATCTGTGTTTAGACGACTGTCCTCGTGTTTTGTGTGTGTGTGTGTGTGTGTGTGTGTTTGTGGGTTTGCATAGATCACATTTGGGGACCAAAATGTCAGTAAAACCTGAAATTTCCCTACTTTTGGGGAAATTTTTTCCCTACTTCTTCAGGTCCCCATTTGGATAACCTCAGTTTTATAAAAATCTGTGAATGCAATCAAAAAAGTCTCTTGGTCTCCTCTGGGTCTCTTTAGGGGTCACTGCGGAGTCCTGCCTGGCCCTGGCCCTGCCTGTAGTTGGGTCTCTTTAGGGGTCACTGCGGAGTCCTGCCTGGCCCTGGCCCTGCCTGTAGTTGGGTCTCTTTAGGGGTCACTGCGGAGTCCTGCCTGGCCCTGGCCCTGCCTGTAGTTGGGTCTCTTTAGGGGTCACTGCGGAGTCCTGCCTGGCCCTGGCCCTGCCTGTAGTTGGGTCTCTCTAGGGGTCACTGCGGAGTCCTGCCTGGCCCTGGCCCTGCCTGTAGTTGGGTCTCTTTAGGGGTCACTGCGGAGTCCTGCCTGGCCCTGGCCCTGCCTGTAGTTGGGTCTCTTTAGGGGTCACTGCGGAGTCCTGCCTGGCCCTGGCCCTGCCTGTAGTTGGGTCTCTTTAGGGGTCACTGCGGAGTCCTGCCTGGCCCTGGCCCTGCCTGTAGTTGGGTCTCTTTAGGGGTCACTGCGGAGTCCTGCCTGGCCCTGGCCCTGCCTGTAGTTGGGTCTCTTTAGGGGTCACTGCGGAGTCCTGCCTGGCCCTGGCCCTGCCTGTAGTTGGGTCTCTCTAGGGGTCACTGCGGAGTCCTGCCTGGCCCTGGCCCTGCCTGTAGTTGGGTCTCTCTAGGGGTCACTGCGGAGTCCTGCCTGGCCCTGGCCCTGCCTGTAGTTGGGTCTCTCTAGGGGTCACTGCGGAGTCCTGCCTGGCCCTGGCCCTGCCTGTAGTTGGGTCTCTTTAGGGGTCACTGCGGAGTCCTGCCTGGCCCTGGCCCTGCCTGTAGTTGGGTCTCTCTAGGGGTCACTGCGGAGTCCTGCCTGGCCCTGGCCCTGCCTGTAGTTGGGTCTCTTTAGGGGTCACTGCGGAGTCCTGCCTGGCCCTGGCCCTGCCTGTAGTTGGGTCTCTCTAGGGGTCACTGCGGAGTCCTGCCCGGCCCTGGCCCTGCCTGTAGTTGGGTCTCTTTAGGGGTCACTGCGGAGTCCTGCCCGGCCCTGGCCCTGCCTGTAGTTGGGTCTCTTTAGGGGTCACTGCGGAGTCCTGCCTGGCCCTGGCCCTGCCTGTAGTTGGGTCTCTCTAGGGGTCACTGCGGAGTCCTGCCTGGCCCTGGCCCTGCCTGTAGTTGGGTCTCTCTAGGGGTCACTGCGGAGTCCTGCCCGGCCCTGGCCCTGCCTGTAGTTGGGTCTCTTTAGGGGTCACTGCAGAGTCCTGCCTGGCCCTGGCCCTGGCCCTGCCTGTAGTTGGGTCTCTTTAGGGGTCACTGCGGAGTCCTGCCTGGCCCTGGCCCTGCCTGTAGTGGAGTCTCTTTAGGGGTCACTGCAGAGTCCTGCCTGGCCCTAGCCCTGCCTGTAGTGGAGTCTCTTTCGGGGTCACTGCGGAGTCCTGCCTGGCCCTGGCCCTGCCTGTAGTTGGGTCTCTTTAGGGGTCACTGCGGAGTCCTGCCTGGCCCTGGCCCTGCCTGTAGTGGAGTCTCTTTAGGGGTCACTGCAGAGTCCTGCCTGGCCCTAGCCCTGCCTGTAGTGGAGTCTCTTTCGGGGTCACTGCGGAGTCCTGCCTGGCCCTGGCCCTGCCCCGCTTCCCCCCTCCGCTCTCTGCCTCAGTCGCTCCTCTCCATCTTCCCGTATGCTTGACCCTCCACTCCACCTTCTTTCACCCCAGCCGCTCCTGTCCATCTTCTTGTATCCTTGGCCCTCTGCTCCATATTCTTTCACCTCAGCCACTTCTCTCCATCTTCCAGTATTCTTGCCCCTCATCTTCAACCCGCTCCTCTGCCTGTACCTCTGCCCCCGCCCCCCCCCCCCCCCCCCCCCCCCAATTCCTCGGCCTGCTCTACTTAAGCCCTCCATCTTCCCCCCCCATCCATCATGTCGCAACCTCTCTGGAGCCCCCAGTAAGCAGCTCCTTGCCTTCTCCTCCTCAACACCCCACCCGGGATGAGAGCAGGACACAGGCAAGAACAATGGGTTCTGGGCAGGAGCTAGAGTGAGTGTAGGGGATGCAACTGGTATTTGGAAAGAGACAGTTCCACAGTAACTGTGCTTGCACTTCTGGCAGAATGTGATTAATATCGGCACACCTGATGAGATGTGTTAGGGACGCCGCGGAAATGCTAATAGGCGCACCGGACCCCATCGACCCACCGCCAGGCCAGCCCCAGTGCTGCTTTTCGCGATGCTCTGACCCGGTTTGGCCTGAGATGCTCCCATTCGCTGTCCTTGCCTCCACCTCACGCCACGGTCATGTCATACTGCCAGACACCTGTTAGCTGGCTGAAGCATTCAGCGACCAGGTGGGACGGGGTACATCTGACCCGGCTTGTCACTTTGTTTGGCTAACATGAGCAGCTCCTAGCTGGCATTCCCGTTCCAGGCTGCCAGCTCTGTAAGCTTATAGACAGCAGCATCTTCATTAGTTATTATCTTCCCAGAGTGGATCCTCTCCGGAGTTCTAATGGGTATCGACAGGAAAAATCTTTCCCAGTTTCATTTTTAATCTCATTTGGATGGATTTTTCTCTTGTTTACCATAATGGCTTCATAAACGTCAGCAAGCTTTCCCATTTTGAGTGCTGTCACACGTATCGCCATATATGATGTTGAAGTATGTCATTTCCTTGGACTGACATTTGATTTCTCTCTATATCTGTCCCTCTCTTTTCTCTCTCCTCCTGTCTATCCCTTTCTCTTTCTGTCTCCTCTCTCTCTCCCGCCACCTCCCTCGTCCCCGCCGTCAAGGCCTTCCTCCCTAACCACACTCCAAGCCAAAGCTCTAGCGTCCGGGAACGCCGTTTGGGCCGCCCTCTCCTGTCAGATCGCCCGACTTCAGCAACACCAGCGCTGGCCACCGAGGACAGGAAGTGCCCCGGCCGGGATGCACCGGAGACTGCGGGCTTGCGGAAGGTGCCGGATGGGCCCATCAGTCAGATCCCGCGAGCTGTGCCGGGGGCCGGCGGCTCGGGCCTCGGCGGCCGGGCAGGGAGCCCGTCACAGGGCAGCCAGTCGTCGGACAGTGAACGGGGCCCCCCGGGTTGGCGGCGAGAGGGCCGCCATGTCACGTCAGGCCCCTGCCACTGCCTCCTTCACAGGGCGCCTGGGCCAACCCCCCCGCGGACCACTGTCCCTGCACATGTACAGCCGGAAGAACGTCTTCTTGCAGCACTCGCTGCACACGGCTGAGCTGCAGGCCCTGGCACAGCAGGACAGCTGAGGGCCCCCAACACCTCCATGTGGCTGTGAACCACCGCCCTCCCTCCCGTTCCCATTTCAATGTCCCCCTCAGCTACCCTGTCCCCCTCATGCCCAACTTATGACACGGCCACCCCCTTTTACCTTCCCACTGTTGTCCGCTAGACTCGTCCCGTCTTCTGTTTCCCAGCTGTGCTGATAATGTCGGCATTCCCCTGGAGAACGCCTCACTGAACCACCACTCTGGGTCCGCTGCCCAGACTGGGGACTGCAAGCCAGCACTCCAGACCAGTGCCAAAACCCCATGCCAGTATAGACACTGGAAATCACCTCTGCTCTGGCCTTTGGCTGGAATGGGGGCCGTTCTACACAGGTTACAGTTCCAGAAATTTGCCAAATTCTCTGTTTAAGAGCCAGCTGCCTTTTTCACTACAGGTCTGTTATCACTCCATCCTGACGTAAGCGTCCCTTTTAGCAATACAGGCGCTGTAAGCGCATGCTTTTAAGAGACACATTAGACCTCATCGGAGCCATTTTTCTACGCTGAATGGAGGACAGAAATGTCCCTTTACACAGCCGCCGCTCCTGCCCCATGTCAGACTCTTTATAAAAAGCAGGTAGACGATTTCACTCGGATCCTGCTGTGTAATGCCATTTATAAAGGATCATTTAAGACACACACAGTTTGTGGGAAAATCAAGTTTATTGGTTGTAAATGTAGGCTCTAGATGGTGACTTTGATAACAGCATACACACACACACACACACACAATGTTCTTTCAAGACATAATGCTGATCGAATAGGAGGTACAAGGTCAAAAACTACAGTAAGATTAATGATGTACAGTGATTATCTGGGTGAGAGTATATGTCTGTGTGTGGGGAAGAGGATCTCTGCGTGTGTGTGTGTGTGTGTGTGTGTGTGTGTGTGTGTGTGTGTGTGTGTGTGTTTGTGCGCCTGTCTGTGTGTTTGCGCATGTTGCGCTAGCTCTCCTGCACGTAGGCGGTCGCAGGTCACAGGCTGTCTCTCTCTCCCCCCTGACCCTTGTCTCCTGCCGTACGGAGAGAGCAGAGAGTGACTTGGCGGGGGGCAGAACGAAAGGACGTTTGGAGGTGAAGGGAGCCCTGAAGACGCGCTCTGCCCCCCCCCAGTCTGCTCCCTGCGGCCCCTCGCTCCACTTTCCCATTCTGCAGGGAACATCACACCCTCGTCGCCTGGCCCCGCCCCCTGCAGAACCACTCCTGGGTGTGTGGTGCTCAGACGACAGTCTCTGTCCTGATATTAATCTTTCATTCTTTGGAAACTCATACGATTGGTGCTGGAGTCAGCCCTGCCTCATCGTGTCTCCCAGGAGACGCCAGTGGGCCGACCTGCTAACAGAGTTAGCAGAACCGCAGGCGGGCCTGGCTTTGCGGGCGTCGCACGTCACCGAGGTCAGGGCGACATCCCTCTCGCGATTCTGCTGTGTGCCCCACTCTCTCACTGGAACGGGCCTGACACGCCCAGCCAGGAGTATTTCCTGGACCAGAACCACACACGTTGGTCATGTGCCAGCAAGAGCATCTCTTCCCAGACATGGACCTCCCAGGATCGTAGGAGGTGGGGATTCTTGTCATGAGACGCACATTGTACAGTTCCTCTACATTATTTATTCTTTTTCTGTATTTATTATGTTACGTTTGTGAAGTACGACCTTCTGGTCACGTCCTACTTTGCTGTGGTTTGGCACTTTGTGTTAGGAATGAGGTAAGAACCCTGCTTCCCCCCCCCCACCCTTATTTGAACTGTGCACAGGGGGGGCTGGCAGAGTGTACGTGGACTTCATGCTACACACGGCCGTCAGTGTGTGTCAGGCCCAAACAACGAAGGGAATTGGCAAAATGATGGTTTTGAATGGTTGTATTTCCTTCTATTAAATAATTGTAACATTACAACTGTGTTTGGTGCTTCATTTTCCTTTGAAATAACGCAGGTACAGATGCAAAACATGCATGCTGAAACAGGCACACGCTAAAGCACACGCCTGGTGATGCGCACACACTCTCTGGCCCTGATGAGGATTTCTGCTCTTTTCACACCTGTTTCACTCGTAAGAATATGTCACCTGACGATTTGTGCATTCACTGCACATGTTGGTGCTTTGTTTCTGATTGACCCTAGCACTTGCTGCACGTTTATGCGTTGGGTAATACTTGAGTGTGGCAGCCATCTCGGCTCCGCGTTATATGTAGGGTGCTCCCAAAATTGCGTCCTTCCCTAGTATGTACTGAATTTGCAGATGACACCACTGTCAACGGCTGCATTTCTGATGGAGATGAGTCTGCATTCAGGGCAGAGGTGAGAGCCCTGACGTCATGGTGCCGCGATGATAACCTGCTGCTCAACATCAGCAAAGCCAAGCAGCTCATCGTGGACTACGGGAGACTGCGGGGAGGAGGCCACACCCCCATCCACGTCGAGGGAGCAGAGGTGGAGAGAGTCGGCTGCTTCAGATTCCTGGGCATCAACATCAGCGAGGATCTGAGTTGGTCACACCACGTTGGTGCGATCACAAAAGAAGCAAGACAGCGGCTCTTACTACAGCGCCTCAGAAGTTACGGCATGGACTCCAGAATACTCGCAAACTTCTACCAATGCACCATAGAGACTATTCTGTCTGGCTGTATCACCACCTGGTATACCAGCTGTAACGCTCTGGACAGCAAAGCTCTGCAGAAGGTGGTGAGATCAGCACAGCGCATCACCAGGACTGAACTGCCAGCCATGCAGGACCTCTACAGACAGCGCAGCGGATCCTCTCTGATCCCAGCCACCCCAGCCACAGACTTTTCACGCTCCTGCCGTCAGGCAGACGGTACAGGAGCATGCAGACCCGCACCAGCAGACGCAGAGACAGTTTCTACCCATAAGCCATCAGGCTTCTGAACTGCTGACATTCTGCACGCACCAATATACACTCACCACAACTGCAGGACTCTTCACAATGTCACCTTAAACAATGTCACTTTAAATCCTCACTGCACAATTTTGCATCCCACATTCTAAATATCTCTGTGCATTATTTTGCACTATTTTTGTTATAATGTGTTTTTTTTGTCTGTATACTTTTCTATGTGTTATATGTCTATATGCTTGTGAGCATATGTAAAGTTGAGGGAACATGACACTAAGAATTTCATTGCAGGTAATGATGCTACATTGTTATCTGTATATAACAATAAAACTTGAAATTTATTCCAAAGGTTACTGCTCTACCATTAAGGTAGTATGTACTGTAGGGCTACCATATTTGGCGAAACAAAAAGGAGGACGTGTTCAGAGATCAGAATCATAATGAGTTTTCACATTCACTGAACAATCAGGTAGCACTTTTGTCATGAATATTAATGAGCTTTGGCATTCATTGGCCAATCAGGTGGCACTTCTTTTATGAATTTTAACGTGTTTTCCCCAACCACCCTGTAAATGAAAATTTGCATCTGGAGAAACCTGCACATATGGAGTACCTTACAGTTAACACTTGATTTACAATTCATGGACAATCGACACGATATATGAGTATACATTTGTTTTTTAACAAAAGTTAGAAAACGATGAGCTGAAGTTTGTCGAACTTCAAGCAAATGACACAGTTCACTGTTCACCACGAAAAAAAAGTGTCAAAATGCCAGTGGTTTCCGGAGGCTGATGTCACTCGTGATCAGCGTGGCACGTAGGGATGTGCTTATCATTTAATTTTTAAAGTAAACATGTGCACGAGCCTTAAATCACTATGTGATGAGTGAGCGGCTGCTATATATACTAAGTTGGTGCCTTTTCCATCACTTCGTACTACTCTGCAATTTGCGACACTGGGTCATACGGGTTACAGTGTTAAACCCGGACAAACTGCCGATTTTTGAAAAACCAGCCGGATGGGTGCTCAAAAAAAGGTTGTGTCTAGGGAAACCCAAACATGTGGCAGCCCTAATTGTATGTATGCATGAGAACAGTACAAATGCATCCGGACACACTGTGGTCTCCGTCTTGGCTCCACATTATGCATAGTGCGATACTTGAGTGCGGTGGCCATCTTGGCTCCACATTATGCATAGTGCGATACTTGAGTGCGGTGGCCATCTTGGCTCCACATTATGCATAGTGCGATACTTGAGTGCGGTGGCCATCTTGGCTCCACATTATGCATAGTGCGATAGTTGAGTGCGGTGGCCATCTTGGCTCCAGGCTCTGTCCGGCTATGCGGTGATGACATTGTAAGCAGAGGCTGCCCTTTCTCCTCCCGCTTTTCTAGGCTGCTGCCATTGGCCTGGTTTTGCTGTGCTGCTCCTGTGCTTCACCCGTTTTCCATGTTGGAACAGGTCCTTTGCTGAAACAGGCAGTCGTGCAAAGATGTTTTTCTAGGGAACCAGGATAGAAGTCTGAAATTATTTTGTTGATCGTGTCTCTTGCTGTGAAATTGTTTTGTTTTGTTTTTTCTTTTTTTTTCAGGAAATGCCCCAGAGTGTCTGAGAAACTCCCAGCACTCTTACTCTGGGCTGTGATTCACCGGAGATGAATTTTACGGGCATTTCATGAAGACATTCTACAGAGATATCAGCACATGTCGCAGCTTTCTGTGTGAGCCCAACATCAGCACAGCAGGGCCTCTTGTCCAACTCATTAGTAAAAACACAGAGTGGGTCTGACCTACCCTGACTGCTCTCCTCAAAGGGAACCTCTGTCACTGTGCTGGGGGTGGGGCGCGGTGGGGCAGGGGGTGGTGGAGGGGGGGTAAGAGTGCACTCAGATGCATCACTAATTAAATGTAGTATGCTGAGTTTGTGTCATTTTAGAATTACAGTGGAGTTTGTCCTGTGAAAGGGTATCATAAACACTAGTGTTCTGATCATGACAGGAAATGAGATCGTTCTGTACTTAGTGGAGATGCTGACCATGACAGTGAGACCATTCATTTGGACTGTAGTTCTTGGAGATTCTGACAGTGAGACCGTGCATTCGGACTGTAGTCCTCGGAGATTCTGACAGTGACAGTGAGACCGTGCACTTGGACTGTAGTCCTTGGAGATTCTGACAGTGACAGTGAGACCGTGCGTTCGGATTGTAGCCCTTGGAGATTATGACAGTGAGACCGTGCATTCGGACTGTAGTCCTTGGAGATTCTGACAGTGACAGTGAGAACGTGCACTTGGACTGTAGTCCTTGGAGATTCTGACAGTGACAGTGAGACTGTGCGTTCGGATTGTAGTCCTTGGAGATTATGACAGTGAGACCGTGCATTCGGACTGTAGTCCTTGGAGATTCTGACAGTGACAGTGAGACTGTGCATTTGGATTGTAGTTCTTGGAGATTCTGACAGTGAGCCCCTTCAGCTGGAGTGTTCTTGGTGGAGATTCTGATAGTGAATGTAGTCGGTGCAGAGGCTGACAGTATTTAGCTACTGAAGCTCCTGTACCTGGGCTGGTCCTGTCCATGACAGATTTCCATGTTTTTCCCTGAAGTGGCAGGATGGAGCAGCAGGCTCAGGCTTCCTTAAGGGACGAAGAAGATGGTATGCAGGCCTGCCCTGCACGGAGCCCCGCCCAGCACCCACAACCGCCCAGTACACACACCCACCCAGCCCTGCTGGCATTCCCACACGCTTCTGTTTGCCAAGGCTGGTGCCAGCACTGGGGTTCCCCTTGGGGGAGCGACTGTGACCCCCACCACTAGCAGGGAGGTGCTGACACATGCAGATGGCCAGATTCCCCATGGGGAGTGGGGTACCTTTTTACTGCATTTACTTCCTTCTTTTAAAAAATAACCTGTAAGGTTATTCATAATAACACTTCACTTCAATCTTGTGCCAGATAAGCAATTCTGTTGAATGGATGGAAGTCTTGTTTGATTTGTTGCAGTTGTTATTGCCACAGTGACGGGACAGTGTTTATATTACTGTCTATGCTGATGATCCTGGTGAAGATGATGATGATCCCATAAGGGATTACATTATGAACCAGTCTCACCCTCAGCAGAGCCTTAACCCGGATTTGAAAAACCACACAGAACGTGAAGATCCCTGTCCCATGAATACAGCAAGAGGTCTGCTGAGTGTGGTTCACTGTCACTGTCAGCATGGATGCCAACTTTGGAGGTGAGAGGTGCTGCCCTCTAGTGTGAAGGATGGACATCTAGCAGGTACATGTTTGCACTTTTTGTGCCAATTCGCCAGTGCCTCATTGGCCTTGAGCTCACTGGATTAGCCAGTGCCTCATTGGCCTTGAGCTCACTGGATTAGCCAGTGCCTCATTGGCCTTGAGCTCACTGGATTAGCCAGTACCTCATTGGCCTTGAGCTCACTGGACACCAGAAGCCTTGTCAGTCTCTTCCAGAGTGGTTGCCCATTTGGAGAGAACCAAAGAGGTTCAGGTCAGCTTGCAATTGTAATTAAATAGGGTAAAACGTTCAGGTGAAGCCCCCCTTCCCCCCTCCCCCAGTGACATCTTTAATCCCCACCCAGCCCTAACCATAAGTAACCAAACAAAATACAATTTGGCTATTTTAGATTTTTGATTGCAGTCACAGATTTTTATAACGTCGTTTCCCCATGTGGATATTGAAAAATTGGTCCCCACAACATCATAACAACAGGTTTTCATCACATTGTGGGGACATTTTGTTATATATGTTTGTATATATATAACCTACCCACACACACACATACACACACACACACGCACACATACAATGCAGGAGCAAGTGCACTTGTACAGTGAACTTTTTTAGTGTGACTTCTTCTCTATCACCCATATCATTTGGTGTGCGATTAGCAGACAGATTTTTACCCTACCTCCCTATTCCTAACCCCCCCTCCCCCCACCACCCCCCAGCGGTCTCCCTGTGGCCCTGTTATGCAATCCAGGGGCCCGCCATCTGGAGGTCTGTTATTTTGGGACCGCTGCGTCTGATAGCACACTGGGATGCTACTGTCAAGTTGTATATATAAAATAAACCCACAGACACATCAATAACCAGCACTCCCTACCTGGCAGGATGCCCCTCCCACCCCACGCACCCCCATCCATGTATCCATTCTGACAGAAAGAAACGTTCTTTGTGCTGTAAATCATTCTGGGTTCCTCTTCTGTCAAGGACAGATGAAGAGCAAGGTTTTGGGCTGCTAGGGGGGCATTGGGGGGTGGGCATTGAGCCCCAAATCCCCGCCAACCGGTGTCGTGTGATCTGGAGGCCGCAGGCATTGCCGCCTGCCTTAAAGAGTACCGTGAAAACGAGCCTGCAGGCAGACGCTCCGCGCACTCCGGATCTGTGCCCCGCGTGGGGTTGCATCCCGCCACTAGCCGTGCCTCCGCCTGTAAGAGGAGGGGGGGTGGGGCGCCAAAATTCAACGCTCTGCTAGCAGAGCGGACCATCCATGGCAAGCGTCGCCCCCGCCCTACACACGCACCTGCCGTGGGGGAGCCACCACCGATAGTCCTGCACTGGCATCAGTGCCGGCTGCATGTAACGGGATCAGCCGGCGCTCTGCAGGCCCGGCCCTGTGCGGCCGCTCGATAGCGGGGACCCGGCGATTCTCGTCAGGGCCGCGCTGCCCTGATCCGCTTCAGCCGCCGCATCCCAAGGCCGCCTTCTCCGTTCATTACCCAGATCCATTAAGCCCCCGCTGACAAGTTTTTTGCTTCGATTTCGCTTTTTAAACTTACTTGGGAAGTTTCTTTGTGTGTCAAGGTGGCCGACGCTTGGCGGACCCTGGCCGCCTCAGGATGACAGACAGCTGGGTCAGAGCCCTTCCCTGGCATTGGGGGAGTCCATCACGGCCTGGACACGGCAGCGGGTGCCAGCGGGAGCTGAAGCTGAGGTGCTCCATCACTCCTCTCCTCCGCTCGTCTGTCTCACTCTCCTGCCAGGGGCGCCCACCAGGCCTCCCATGATGCAGCTTTGGGTGGGGCTCCTTTTTGCAAAACCCCCCAGATTTTATTCAGTAGGGGTGTGTGTGGGAGGGGCATCTTTGCCTATGGGGTGCTGTGGGCTGAAGGACAGCAAGCTCGCATCAGTGGGACCAAAAATGTCGCAACTCGAACTTGCAGATATTGCCACTCTATACTGGATGCCGCATAAAAAGATCTTCCTCACGGTTTAGCGACGAGGCGGGGGGGGGGGGGGGGGGGCCTAGTTGTGCAGAGCATTCAGCAGTAAACTTCGCCGTGTCACCATTCACCATCTAACTGTGTGAGTAGCTTGCTGAGCAAGTTCACCTCGGGTTAAAGATGTCAGTTAAGCCTTCAAATAGTGTAAGAAAGTGGAATCGCGCTGTCGAGAGGCTGGGAATTAATGTGAGACTTTACCGAAAGCTCGTTGTAAAATGATAGCAAAAATCAATATTTAATTGTCCCAAGGATTGTGATGCAATGCTTCATCCTGTACACCAGGTGGCACATTAAGGGGATGCTGCCCCTCTCCCCCTGACCCCCAGAAGAGGGCCACTTTCCCCTAACCCTAATATCCATCCTGATAGGATCTATTGCTGGAAACTGGAGCGTGAGTCATGGAAAAGAAAAACATTTTATTGGATTTTTGCACCAAAGAATTAGGTTGCTCTAGAATAGCCGTCGACGTTTTAGCTCAGAATCACAGAAATAAACGTGCTGCGCCAGGATTTGCCAAAAAGCCCAAGGCCAGCACAGGTTGGTCTATAACCTCACAGCCAGCCAGGTGCTGACCACCCGGAATTAATGATGGCCGGCTGACTCTTGTCGCACTGGCTTAATTGCCACAGTGTATCAAAGGCCAGTTGATCAGACTAGGGAGCGATCGGAGAGTCAGGGGCTCCATTCTTAGGTGCGCTGTACCTCAGTTTCTCACCATAGCAAGCCTTTGAGATTTCCACTGATGTGCCCATAAGTCTATCCCATTTACGCTTTCATATAAACAGCTGCAGTAAGTATCTATAGACAATGCAAGGTGTACTTGAAGGGGCGGGGCCACAGGAACCCTGGCCTTAGCTGAAAGCTAATTGGTCCCTGGAGTGCCTCCTCCCATAATCACTCACCAATTCCAAACATATCATTGGTTGTCCCTTCTGTTATGAATTATGGTCCCTTTCATGCTCCCTGCCTTAAAAAATCCTACAATCTCCCTTGCTTACCTTTTTGAGTGTGCTGCAATGGGAGCTTATGTCTGCTTACTCATATTGTGCCTCTCTCTGATTGGCCGGCATTTATCCCCCTGGCCGAGACCACTGGCGTAGCCTGTATATATTTATATGTCAAACACCAGCTGAGTGGTCTGTTGTGACTATGGGCAGCACTGTGGCCTCACACCTCGGGCACCGTGACCCCAATTCCGGCCCCGTGAATGCATGTTTGCGTGGGTGTCCTCCAGGTTCTTCGGTTTCCTCCCACGGTCCAAAAACAGCAAGGTGTAGGCAGATTAGTGTCTCTGAATTGTGTGTGTGTGTGTGTGTGCGCCCTACAGTGCGCTCCAGGCATTATCTGACCCTATATTTGGTAAGTAGTTCTGGGGAAATGAATGAATGCCCGGCACGTGATTAGGTTTTACGTGTCTGCAGCATGTGGTATTGCTATTCCAGCAGTACCCGGGCCACAGGCATGGCAGTAATCTGTTAGTAAGGACAAAGTAAAAAGGTGAACCAATGTGTCATGCAGCTTAAATAAAAAAAGGACATCTGCTGCTTCGAGATGGTACTGCAGTACTTCTTAGGCTATTATTATTGACTTTATCAGCGTTGGAGACTCGGTTACTCTGAAGGTGTCATCATTTTTTATTGTGTCAAAGTTATTCCGCACCAGTGCGCTGGCCTGTACAATAAAAGCACATGATGACTGCTGCAGATGTTTCATAACCCCGCACACAAAAAAAAAATCAGCATCACCTGCATCAATGACATCTCCTGATTCAGCACCATCCATATAAGTTCAACTTCAGCACCACCTATATCACTTGATTTAAGACCATCCATGTGGGGACAGCCCCTAGCTCTATGTAGCTGGGATCAAGACTGGATCCTGGTTCAGCGTCCTCCATATAAGTACAGGTGCTGGTTCTCCATGACCTGTGTCAAACACAGCTCCTGATTTCAGAACCATCCACACGAGGACAGGTCCTAGGGGGTGCAACATGAACCAGGATTTCTCAGTTAGCTGGGTCAGCTTAAGGAAGAAGTCATCATTCTCCAATAGGAATGCTCCTTACCTAAACTATTATTGGACAATCATGACTTCTAGCTTAAGTTAACCCAGCTAACTGACAAATCTTGCTTTGTGGAACGCCAACCAGGATCTTCGTGTCCTGTATCAAACACGGCTCTTGATTTCAGAACCATCCACACAAGGACAGTTCCTGCGGGTGTTCCATGAAGCGGGATTTCTAAGTTAGCTGGGTTAGCTTAACCTATACTCATTACCGAAACTCTTATTGAGCAATCACAATCTTAAATTAACCCAGCTAACTGAGAAATCTTGCTTTGTGTAACACCCACTAGGATGTCCGTGTCTTGCAGCAAATACAGTTTCTGATTCCAGAACCATCCACAAAGATATGTACTGGTTCTCTGTGATCTGCATCGAACGCAACTCCTGATTTCAGCACCATCCATACAAGGACAGCTCCATGTTTTGCACTGTTAAATCCTCGTTCAGCACCATCCATACAAGGACAGCTCCCAGTTCTACATCAGTGGCATCAGGAGTGGATTCTAGTTCTGTGCCATCCACATGCAGACAGCTCTCTGTTCTGCATCACTGCAATGAATTGAGGTTCTTGGTTCAGCACCATCCACACATGGACAGCTCTTGGTTCTGCATGGCTGGAATCACATTTGCATTTGGTTCAGTACAATTCAAACTCAGACCCAGGTCTGCATTAATTGCGTCACAGGTTTGGCTCCATCCACTTGCAGACAGCACCCTGTTCTGCATCACTGGAATGCAGGGCACTTGCTAGTTCAACACCCCATACCTTGAATCGGGCTCCCATTCCCACTGCAGATGTGCCTGGCCACTGCGAATTGCTCTGAATCTGCAGCGTGTGCCTTCAGCATCTCCTGCTAAGCACATGTGCAACGATTGCATCATGCTCCGGGAAGAAGCGGCAAATTGTCAGGGCTTTTCTTGCAGGGCAGAATCTTTTGAAATCCCCTCATTTTTCCTTCCAAATTTTTAATGGTCTGTATTCTCTCCCAGGAGTTTATTAGTATTTTTACTCCCCGTTATTAATTTAATTACTAAGCTGCGTAATTGGCGTGTGGGCACTCTGCAATGATATAAATGCGGTACAGAGGCATCGGCTGCACCGTCGAATGTGCAGCGGAATGCACGGTGACTCAGCGCTGACAGATGGATGCTGCCTTTGAATTATCGAACGGCATCAGTGTGTTTTTCTTTCTTGGCCTTGATGCTGAGTCGCCATGGTGCGGACTTGGACTCCGGCACTGTGGAAGCTCAGATCAGAGCCAGTCAGTACAGGACAGCACCTTAGGTTACCTCATTTACCAGACCCATTAGTGCAACTCCCCAAGCCTGAACACACACAGGACGGCCTTCTCTGCCCCATCACGTGGCTTCCTTCGTGGGACTCCTCCTCGAACGTCCCCTGATCATGTTTTGATCCCGAGGCTCTATCTCATGTCTTACAGCTTGGACAGCATTGGCCTGTAATGCCACAATTAAACTGATGCTCCCCCATCCTATAAGCGTGGGTTCTTAAATGTGCTTGACTGCATTCCCTTCCTCCAAAGAGCTAAACAGGCCACAGTAAGGAGGCCATCCTCTTCTCAGTAACTGCATCTACGTCCATGCAGATGCGCGTTCGTGTTGGTCCGTGATTCACGGCCTCTGCTCAGCCATCCCCCCCCCCCCCATCTCTGTTTGCCTGCTGATGTCACTGGAGTTAATCTTCAGTCATTTAGACTTAAAAATAAACCCCACCCCCTAAAGAATTTCCTAGGGTTGCCAGGCTGGCGCTGGCGTGAATTTAGGCCATGGGCTTCACTGCAGTTTCACGTGGGCGTGCTCTCTCGCTCTCCTTCTTGGCCCCGCCCCACGTCACCCCTGGGGGGGGGGCAGCTGATATCAGTCCCATTCACAGGTGCGAACTGACACTACCAGCCAGTGCTGGAACAGGGGCCTCCCTGTCTTGCCTCCAGTGTTCCTGAACCTGGGTGTTTGGATCTTGGGAGAGTCCAAAACCGTGGAGGAAATCTCATGATCGGGTGTCTCTGATTCGGTTGGGTGGTGAGGGCAAGTGGATCCATTCTGAGTTCTGAACCCACCCTCCACTGTCCTTCTGCCTGCTCGTCAAGCGTGCTGTTTGAAAGTGTGTTGCAGGCTATTGTGCAGCAAACATGTTGCATAGAAACAGAATATTTCCTCCTTGAGAATGGAAGTCCCACTTCTGAGAATCCCAATGGAGATGGAGCAACGACTGATTGACAATCAGATGAAGGAGGGCTAAGGAGGGTCTAAAACTGCAGGACGGATATTTGTCTGTAGCTGGGGGGGGGGGGGGGGGGTGATCTATCCTGTCCTCCTTACAGTACATATTCCTACTTTGTCTACCTGTCAACATCCCTTAAAACCGAACATCGCTTTAGCGTGTTAGTTACGCAGGGAGCCTTTTGTGTTGCCGGCATCTTTTCGGATCCCGGCTTGATGTAATACCCACAGACGGGCCCCCCGAACGCAGCCCCGTGCGCCTGATTCGGGGCGGCCTCTTCACAGATAACAGTGGCTTTAAGGCTGCGGATCTGTCAGCGAAATCCCAGGGATCCTTCTGCCCCGGAATACTTTCCTTTCCTAATTTCTGTCTTTCAGATTATGTTTGTCATTCACCGGCTCTGAGTTTGCCCACATCTTTCAGATCTCTTTACTGGATGTGCTTGCCTACTTCAGGTGAGCCATTTTAAAGTTTATTTTTGATTTTGTTGGGGGGGAGGGGTTACTTGGAGAAAATCTTCCATGACATTTCCTCAAAGGTCCGTTCCACACACACAGCTTCCCCCGTGTAAAATCCTTGGATTGAGCACCAGCAACAACAATGAGGTGTGTGTGTTAGTATCACCCTCAGTCAGTGTTAAACTGGGACCGGTCCGTGTACAGCTGGAGATTATTAATCGGCATCCAGCCTAATTAGTACCCCGAAGCACAAGAAAAATAAAATTCACTTTTTTTTTTCCTTGAGTTTTATGGAGTCCTGATAAAAATGAGAAGCAAACTACTTTTTCATTCACTGAAGTCCGCACCATCTGACCTTTTCACAGCTCTGCCTTTCTGATACCAATTTACTGCCGACAGTGTGTGCGGATGACCTACCAAACACATGGCAAACACATTTAAAATGCCCTGAAACCGACGGAAGGTGGAATGCAAACCTATTCCATTGGTTTTCTGTCTCTCAGTGCTCACTTCCTTTTCAGAAACGAATTTGGAGGGCTGACAAAGTGTCGCTTTTCCCGGAAGTGTTCTTCTTAAACGCTAACACACGCCTCCGTGTTCTAGGACCTCGAGGCCACATGGGGTTCTGCCGTGACGGCTCTTGGGGAGCGGTATCGACTGCCAAGCCTGGGAGCTTTGCTGGCCGCCGGACCTGATCGGACCTTCTGGACGTTCATGGGGGACCAGTTCGTCTGCAGTGTGTGACCGGCATTTGCAGAGCCCGGTTCCTTCCTTGTCGGTCTGCTTGGCATGGTTCCGTTTGGAGGGGGGGCACTGTCCTCTATAGAGAGAGAGCGGACCTCGGTTCCACCACCAGCCTGTTCAATTACAGAGCTTGTCAAGGTGTTTCTGGCCTGTGTCTTACACTACAGTGACATCACGAATTGTAGTACTGTAGCTACAGGGGGCTAGGATGTGGCGCGGTAACCTGAGGGAGCGGAAGACCCCGCTTAATGGGTTCCAGGCCCTCAAGCCACCGTTTTAAGGGAGGGATGTACATCTCTGTGGATAAAAGCATCGCCCACATACACGTGGCGAGTGCTCTGAACTTCAAAGGCAAGATGCCCGTCTGTCAAGCAGCACCTTGACCGCTTGGAATGAGACAGAAGGGACACAAAAAATGACCGTTTAAGATCTAACAGGCTTCTAAGTTACGTTAAAGTCAAAATCTTTATAATCACCTTCGTCTACATGATGCATGTGCTGAGTTGAAATTTTGATCTCATTGGTCATAGTGCAAAGAAACCGTAATAAATAGAATGAATACTGTATGTATGAGGCATTTAGGCATTACATACAGAGACAAAGACACAAGACAGATGCAGTTTAAAATACAGTTTAGGGTTTTACTCTCAGGGTCAAATGCAACAGTATTTGAGTACAGTACTTGTATTTGGATTACAAATTTCTGTACATCTAGTTTTTATTAGAAGTAAACAGCTCAGAATCTGCTACTGTAGATTTAACTGCTTGAGTTCATTGAGCGGTAAATTGTACTCAGAGCCATTTTCAAATATTTCCAGAAAATGCTATTTGAAGTTACTTGAAAAATGTTTGAAGAGGCCTCATGAGGCATGTCAAATACCCTAAGGTTCGGATCCATGGAATCCACATTAAAGTGTTTGTATACAGCTCCATAGATTAAGGCAATTCATGGCGTGCTGTTAAGAACACTCGAATGGCGGAGTCTCAGAGCTCTGCATCTCCATGAGTGATTTGCTTGACATTCAGTGTGGGAATGCTTGCCGGCTCCATAAAGAATTTGGGAAGGACAGTAGCCCAACTAGTAGCTATTGAGGCTTAAACGAATTCACCATATTCTAGCACGTCATTCTGGATGTTCACCACATGCTTTGATCAGAAGTACTCCGCGCTAGCTCTTAAGAGCCATAAAATCGAGATGAAAAGAAACAAATGTTTTTTTTTGGGAGGTCTGGCAAACTCTGCCTGAATTGCTCATGGATTTAGATGCCGTGTGAAATCCCAGCTCTTCACGCAGCGAGAGGTCAGAGATCAGCACCGTGAACAGACAAGATGGCTGTCATATGTGCTAATGTTTAAAGTCGATTCATCATCATCTGAGAATAGTGAGAATGGTTAAGAAGCGGGGGGTGGGGGGGTGGCAAGACCTTGTTCCTGTAAGTTTCTACTCATACAGGCAGAAATGAAGTTTACTTTCCTCGGGCCGTGAAAAGTGCATTGCTTCCGCATTACAGCTAAGATCTGCAGATAATCTGCACGAAATCCATTTCCAAAGCTTTCGAGAGCATCTCCCACAGTCACTCTCTTTGAAGGCTAAAGGTGTCTCAGATCTGACGGCATGGCAGCAGGAAGCCTGGCTTCTTGGCACCGATGGAGTGAAGGTCAGGCACATGGTCCACCGCCAGAAGATCCTCCTGTATCCTCGCTGATGCCACGACTATCATGACGGCCTTTCGGGTTGCCGGAGATTTAGCGGGACAGGCTGACATCATCACAGATGCTTTAATTAATCCAGCCAGAGCATCTTCTGGTCATTTTTGTCATGACTTCTCAAAGTTGAATGACAGGCCAGTCTGAAGCTCAAAGAAAGCACCTGTTAGCCTGAAACAGCCTGGAGTTCAGAAAGTTTTCTATTGGCCAGCATGGTGCGAAGTCACCAACCGTGGTCATCTCAGCACAATGTTCACCAGTACAGTAAATGCCCCTCACAGTCACAGGCCATCACAAAAGATTTATTTGACTGAGTACCACCCTGTCACCCAATACGTCCGGATAGGCTAACTGTCGATAACTAGCGTCGCTGGTTTTAGAAGGCAGAATCCCAGAATCCTTTGCAAACAGAACAACTATCAGCCATCCTTCTACAGGGATGCAATTTCTGTCAAACCAGCACAAAACACTGATGGCATGACAAGACTTGAATTCTTGGCCTGATTAAAAATTTGAGGTAGTTGTTCCCACTGCTAGGTCAAGTGGAGACACAGAGTATAAAAGAAAAATAGAAAGAGCTCTTAATAAATGCCAATATTTCAGGAAATATATGTGCAAATTCATTTCATTTTAAATTATTTCTGAGATGCATGTTTTAAGAGTCTTAGGAAATTCATGAAGTTCAACATTAATATTTCGTCCTAGCTCTGCTTCTCCTTGTCGTGATTTTCTCCAGAACACAACACGCTATTTATCATTTGCGGGGGGGGTTGATGTGTGAATGGTACATTTCTCTGTCATGCCTGTAATGGGCTAACATCAGGATGTCATTGCATGTACATTTACACACAAGCGAGATTTATGTCTGCCGATCTGCTCTGTGAGAAATATCTAGGCCTGCCGTCACTGACATTGACAACTTTGTTGAGAGATGAATAGTATTAGTTATCTGTCGGTTCTCTGACAGCGTGGCGATGTTCATTAAGATGCAGGGGCCTTTGGGGCTCATGAAGAGCGCACGCTGCCGACAGCATGTGTCGCACTCGCGCACCGAAGGCGAAGCAGACCCATTGATCCAAAAATATACAGTGCAGATCAGAAAACATACTGGCTTGCTAAAGGTAATGGGGAGAAAATAACAATATTCAGCAAGAGTTCTGGTGGAATGACAGCTTTTCCAACCTACTAACACCGCATGTGATTCTATGATCAACAAAGACAAGAAGCTCGGCCCCTAGAGCCGGTCCGCTGCTGTACCTTTGATCATGGTCCGAAGCAAGAGCTGGACCAATGAATCATCAAGTTCTTAGATTAGTACAGCACAGTAAACTTTACTTGGGGAGTTTTGTAGAATACTAGAATACTGATGCTTTATTTACTACTTATACAAGTACGAGTACAGATGCGTTGGATTGCTTCTTTTCACATATCCCATCATGCTCTCCTTCGACACACACACACACACAGGTGAGAGTGAAGCCGTGGGTTTGAGCCCAGGGTCAGGTCACTTATCCAGCACCCCTGAGGCATTTCAGGGGTTAACAGTCTTCCTTAAGGGCCCAACGGACCTGACTGTTCTGCTGAGGACAGGATGTGAACCAGTGACCTTCTGATCACAGACACTCTGTGCCCTCATTTATAATTCATCTCCATGGGGAAATTGTGTTTTTACCCATTTTGTCTTGTTCTCCATAACAGGTACAGACACATATACAGATGGGAATGACTTTGGGGGGTGCAGAGAGCGGAGGGCCAGTCAACGTCCGCTGCCCCTGGAGCAGCTGGGGTTTAGGACCGTACTTAAAGGCCTAACAGTGTCATCACTCTGCCAGCCAGGGGATTCTATGGTAGAAGTATAAAATGTATATAAGAGTGTGCTGTTAGTGGCCAATCTCTAGAGGTTAGGCATGGATTTCCATGATGCATGTCACCCCTGCAGCTGTTGCCTATGTCAGCACCCCCCAGCATGTCCCAAATCATCCCCCCCCCCCCCCCCCCCACTGGCACACGAGTCTGGGTAATCTCCCCGTATGAAAAGCCGACATGAAACGGAGAAATTCCTGAATGGGAATTGCACCAGACTGCTTCAGTCATTGAAACTGCACGATGAGAATTTAATTACCAAAGATCTCTTTGCATCTCACTGATGAGAGGATCAGATACCGGGGTCCCTGTCTATAGACGCACCATGTTCTGCTTAACTTGGGCAAGGCGATAAGAGTGACTGCGAGTACATTCATCAGCCTTTCATCATCATACAGCACGGAAGATAAACAGCACCGTTCGCGTGTACATGTCCTTATTTGGATAGTGTCGGCATAATTAATACAGCCGTCTGTAGCTTCTGCATTCTCAGGGCACCGAAAGGACGCTGTAAAAGTCAAGTAACAATCTTCAGATTAGTTTCGGAAAAAAAAAGCACTGCTTCTACCAAAGAGATAATTAGGAGAGCCAGTAACGTGAAGTGTGACTTTGTGTGTGTGTGTGTGTGTGTTGGTTTGCAGCATTTAATAGCATCTAAATGACACAGATGGCTTGACTCTTCAGCCTCCCACAGTCGTCTTTCATCAGGTTTTGCTCTGATAAAAAGTTTGCATGCCATAATGAAAAGTGCTCGTTTGTCAGGAACAATCCCCCGCCGCTGGATTCTCTCCCCATGTGAGAGTCGGCAGCCCTGTCTCCGAAGCGGCGTGGGATCACGTGCCTTAATTACGGCAAACCTGCCTTGCCGCTTCCCAATCTCACTGCTTTTCAGGTAGCTGTTCCTTCTCCTGTGCGCTTCATCCCGAGTTAGAAGTGCTTGTTAATAAAGGTTAATTTGCTTTTCCCCGTTATCTTGATGATTAGCAGCTTCTGAGCAGTTTCCTCCTTTATTTCTGAGGCGATCAATTTTTTTTTTATTGCACAGTGCAGTTTAATTTTAGTGTTTTATATCTCACTTAAACAGTGATGGTCCTAAAACATTTCAACAGAACAATAATTTTTGTTCATATCTTGTCATTTTTCATTCACAAATGTTCTAAACACTTGATTAGACAAAGATTAATGATATGTTTATGGTGGTGTGTAGCCCAGCAGGTTAAGCTGCACTGCATGTGATCGGAATGTAGCTGATTGAAATCTCACAGTTAGCAGTGATGTCACCACTGGGCCCTTGGGCAAGGTGCTTCAATTGCCCCAGAGACAGTGCCCCCTCAATTGAATGTGGCTTTGGTTAAAAATTTAGTTTTTTCAAATGCAGTCCTTGGGGATCCGCAGACAATCCACATTTTGCTCCCTCCCAGCTCTCTGCCAGACAGTCCACATTTTTGCTCCCTCCCAGCTCCCTGCCAGACAGTCCACATTTTTGCTCCCTCCCAGCTCCTTGCCATACAGTCCACATTTTTGCTCCCTCCCAGCTCCTTGCCATACAGTCCACATTTTTGCTCCCTCCCAGCTCCTTGCCAGACAGTCCACATTTTTGCTCCCTCCCAGCTCCTTGCCATACAGTCCACATTTTGCTCCCTCCCAGCTCTCTGCCAGACAGTCCACATTTTTGCTCCCTCCCAGCTCCCTGCCAGACAGTCCACATTTTTGCTCCCTCCCAGCTCCCTGCCAGACAGTACATATTTTTTCTCCCTCCCAGCTCCTGGTAGGAGCCAAAACATGGACTGTCTGTGGCTCCCTGAGGACTGGATTGGAAAACACTATGCTAAATTACTGTAAATGTGCTTAAAATTATACCAAACTCCCAGCTGGTTGTATGATACAAGATTTTTTTTTTTAAAGAATTGACTAGTAATTTTCAGAAATGAGGAAATAAATGAGACATGATAACTAGTCTGTCCTTAGGGTATAGCTACTGGATTTGAATTTCTAATGAGCAGTATTCTAATCCACACCATGATGATTGCTACTTGACTTTCAGATGGGTATTAATTTAGTTGCACCTATGTAACAAGCTGTGCTAAATCTGTTCTAATCTGAGCCATATGGATTACTGTGGCCAACTCGAAGATTATAGCTAGCAAGCTCTTAATGTGATTCAGGATGTTGAAAACCTCACTCGCTACCAGTGTAGGTAACTTCCCATTGGCTAGGGCATTCCTACTGTGCCGGCTGGGGAAGGAGTGCCAATCGCTTTGCCCACGACACAATGGACAGAAAACTGAGGTAGATTTCATAGACTTATAGTTTTAGGATTACTTTAGTCTAGGTTTAGAGTTTAGTTTTAGAATTCAGGGATTGTTCAGGAAACTGACAAAGATGGTTTAAAACTGAATCATTGTTTAAAATGTTAAGAAAATGTTCCATCCATCCATTTTCTGTAACCCCTTTCCTGTTCAGTGTTGCGGGGGGTCTGGAGCCTATCCCGGAGGCTATGGTAATAAGGCAGGGAGCAGCCGAGGGTGGGGCGCCAACCAATCACCGGGCACACTCACACACACCATTCACTCACACACCATTCACTCACACATGGGTACCCATGGGCAATTTGGCCACTCTAGTTAAGCTCAGCATGTCGTTGGACTGTTTGGGGAACCCAAAGAACCTGGAGGAAACCCCATGGCGACACGGGGAGAAAATGCAAACTCCACACACATGGAACCATGACAGAGACTCAGACCCAGGTCCCAGAGGTGTGAGGCAACAGTGCTGATCACTGAACTGCTGAGAAAACATTCATCTAAAGTATCCTACCAAATCTCCATTGTGCACAGAACGACATCACCAACCTGTCCTGTGTGGGGCATTCATTTTACGGCTGTAATTAGCACAGACAGTTACACATCTCTACTTCCCCATAACCCCCCCTCCCGTAGAGATCCAGGTTCCAGCTGCTATGAGGGACGGCTATTGAAACAGGTGGCCTGATCAACATATGACACATCTGAGGAGGAGGAGCAGAACTGAACTCACACTGAAGTGTACATTAATACAAACTGTTAGGTACCCTACACTGCTGTGTACATTAATACTTACCATTATATACCTCACACTGCTGTGTACATTAATACTTACCATTATATACCTCACACTGCTGTGTACTTTAATACATATCATTACGCACATAACAGTACTGTGAAACCTGAATACATATTATGTACCTCACACTCCTGTGTACATCAATAAATACCATTATATACCCCACACTACTGTGTACATTAATACTTACCATTATATACCTCACACTGCTGTGTACTTTAATACATATCATTACGCACATAACAGTACTGTGAAACCTGAATACATATTATGTACCTCACACTCCTGTGTACATCAATAAATACCATTATATACCCCACACTACTGTGTACATTAATACATACCATTATGTACCTCATTACATTAGACATATCGTTTACCTTACAATGCTGTGTACACTGCCCCCAAAATCAAATCCCATAAATGTGCTTCTGAATTCATATTCTTCTTCGATGTATTCAGTTCCTCTTCTTTTCATCTGTTTATTGTAGCAGCAAACTACACCATGTGTTCCTTATTCCTTATTCCATTCCATACTCCCCTGCTGTGACAGGCATTTTCACGTTTGGTTTATCTGCTTCCACAAACAGCTGTCAATTCCTCCATGTTTACAGGGCAGTGTCCAGACTAGTCTTTGTCTTATCGAAGCACTAAAGCATCACGGGGAAACAAAGGATTAGAAAGTGGAAAAAACTATCAGAAAATACAAATTTTATTTTTTAACACTGAACGGTTTTATTGACAGAAACTGAGGATGCTGACACCCTCTAACGTAAGAAAACTTTTGATAATTCACAGACCAAGGTACATTTACCCTCCATCCACAGAATACAAACTGATGTTTCTCCTAGTTTATGTCGGAATTGATCATTTTAAAGACCTTCAGTCTGTGTACAAATCACATGTAACCAATAACTGCCAAATGAGATCGATCAGAATTATTCATGGCTCTCAGCTGGAAAATCGCCCATCCCTTTAACTTCAAAGCAAGGGAGGGGATCAATATCATCCTCCCTCAGTGGACCCCAAGTTACTGATGTGTTCTAAACTGAACAGCTCGTATGCTCATCAGCAAATAAACACCTGCAGTGCCTATCAGCTTCCATGATGAGAACATGCTTTTTTGTTTCCACAGTGATCCTGAGTTTACGGTACGTTTGATAAGCAGGTGTTTTCACCCAAATTGACATACATTTTTCAGAAGTATGGTCAGAGAGGCCGTGGGGGAATTAGATGTTAAGGGCTTTTCTCAGGGTTCCCACCATGAGATCACCTTGCTTTCTTTGGGATTTGAACCAACAACCTTCTGATTACAAACAGTGCACCCCGCATCGCTGAGCCACACACTGCCCTGATATTATACTCACCTACTGTACTTTCCCCCCAGATGCATCTGCAGGTCAGTTTGGATATGAGCCTCAGACAGAGTAATAAGTTTAAACACTGGAGTCCTTTGACACTCAGGACAGTCTAGGTGGGCACGGGAACCAGGGCTGATCGGTGATTAAACAAAAGCACTAATGAAGGTTCAGGGGTCACGAATTAAAGTTTCTATGTGTTACTCAACGCTGTATCACGTTGTATCACATTCTCTGTGCGCCTCGCACGACTCCAGCTTCCACTGTAACCTCTATCTCCCACATGAAAATTATATTTGCTGTTCCACTGTTTAAAAATAAATCAAAGATGCTATTCTTGGAGGTAAACAGTCAAGCCCACCTCATAAAAACCTCCAGACGAATGTTGACGTACTCTGGAATTTTCATTCATGAAGACGGTGGTGAGGATGCTGGGAGACATAAATGAAATTTATCTGCAGCTCCTAAAGATGTGGCCCCCCCACCCCCCAGAAAGCAATGTCAAAGAATACTCCATCGTGATATTTCAATCTGACTTGTTTAATTTCCCCATCAGATAAACTGCATTGCCATTTGTCACCCACGTAGTCCAAGCTATAATAAATTCATTGAAATTTGTTTTGGTCCAGGAACTAATTACCAATCCGCTTTAAATAGCCAGAAGAGCCATGAGCCCTGGGCTCCGGAGGAGTGCACTGCGGAAGAGGAGAAGTGCTCGTAGCCGACCGGGGAGGAGCCAGAGCTTCACGAATAACGGTACTGCAACCCTCCCTCGCCGAGACTCTCTCTCTCTCCTTCCCTCTCCCTCCCTCTCTCTCTCTCTCCTCCTCCTCTCGTCCCTTCCGTCTCCCTCTCAGGTAATTTACTTCCAGACAACGGGCGACTGGCTGCCGATGCTGTCGGTGTAGTCGCTCCTCTCCTTAGGGCTGCCTCCTCTTCTCTGCGCACAGCGCCTGCGGAGCCGTCAAGACGCGCTCTTTGGAGAGCCAGCGCTGGATCACCGTCCCCGACAAGACGGGGGACGTCACAGCTCAGCTGCTCCCCAAGCCATGGGATTCCTCTTAAAATCTTCGATCTGACACCCTATTACGCCTTTGCATTTTTCCCCCCAGCCGACATCATTGTCAGTTGAATATAACTTCTCTGTGTTGATTTTCTTGCGCTCGAAACATGGTGGTAAAGATCTTGCATGATGTTAATGCCCCCAGCTGAGCAGAATGCACCGTCTGTGAGGCGTCGCTTCTCCCTCACTCTTACAGGGACCCGCGTCTCAAACGCAGAAGCGGGGATCCGGTCATCGCTCCACATCTGATCTTCATTTTGCTCCTGGTTCGAATTGGGATCGGATTAGTTCGGGCTGGATGCCGACGGAGAGACGCCGTTTACATATCCGGATGAGTTTGACGCGCACGGGGATTTTCAACAGGGTTACCAGCGATCCTCGCTGTTACATCTGAAAGCGGCTGCATTTTAAGGAGAAAAAACACGCATCACGGGCGAAACGGCAGCGGAGGAGACCCAGCGCTCTTTTTCGGACCCATATTCTCGGCTGCCAACCATTCACGGGATTTAAAACTAACGACCGTACGCAAGCACTGCAGTTTATACTCCGAGATTTATATATATAATAAAAAAACAGTGTCAAACTGCAGGAGACATGAAAGTTTTCCCGGTAGTGTGGTTTCTGGTCGTATCCTGGAGTCTGAGATGGAGATCCGCGCTGTCCGACTCCATCATACATATCGGTAAGTCGCGTTTTCTCACCGTGCATAGCTGGTGACAGTTTCAATGGGATGCGCTCGGTAACGGAGCGGTGCGCGTCTCTCTCCGGGTGCATTTACATCGGTACGCATCTATTCGCAAAGTACGCTTGTCTAACCCGAAGACGCGTATATTCGTCTTTGTTTCCAATGCCGTTTAAAAATACTTTAAACACTGAAATTCTGTATGGAATGTGGGGCTGTGATCTACATGGGGTTTCATTTGTATTGCAAAGGACGGAACGACAGGATTTATTTTCGCTGGAGATCATTTAAGCCATAAGATTCATCATCGTGACTCAAAATATTAACAAGGTCACATGGCAGAACAGTCCGACTTGTGGATGCCTTTTCCATTTCTGGGGGGGTGACGAGGGCTCGTTCCCCGCTCGCCGTGCTGGTGAAATCCCTGCGTGTCCCCTGGCTTCGTTCCGTCGTTACTTTGCCATCTGTCCGGTGGGGGCCCACGTTCCTCCGCGGTGCCCCTGTAGGGTGGAAACAGGTGGTCTCGACGCCGTGCTATTCGTTCCGATTGCCGGGGGAGGGTGCGGAGCTTCGCCCAGCAGGAGCGCCGTCGGTGAAATTCCCCTTGACACCCCCAGTAAGTAATGGCAATAAGCGGACCCACATTACTGGGTTTTTTTTTCTTTTGCTATTGCGAATGTGAAACACGTCCGCTGTTTTTTTTCCTCATTTTGGGGATGGGTGTCTCCCAATATCCTTTTAAGTTTTTTTTCGAAGATCATGAGCCTCGGGGGGTGATCTTATATCGAGCCTGGACTGTCCGCCGTCGCTGCGCTCGGGCTGCTGCGGGGCGGCCGCGCTGAAC
Organism: Brienomyrus brachyistius; assembly: GCF_023856365.1. NCBI lineage: Eukaryota > Metazoa > Chordata > Actinopteri > Osteoglossiformes > Mormyridae > Brienomyrus > Brienomyrus brachyistius. Next base: position 7,337,345 of record NC_064534.1, on the reverse strand, counting down.
GGGGGCGGAAGCGCGATGGGGGACAGAGTCCCAAATGGGTCAACGCGTAAAGTACCGGGGGGGGGGGGGATGCGGACAAAACGGACACTTGATCCCTGTGAAAAGCCGTCCGCATTAACACACTCAGGCCTGCACTCAGCAATACGCAGGCAATTATATTACGCGATACAGCCCACGGACTCTAATTATGTTCTTGACTTGCCTTAATTGCTTTTTATGATTTTATGTTTTTGTTTTGCTTGATTTTACTTTGACTGTGCGCAATCACCCCGGCTCTCAGCAACAACGGGGATTTGAAATTTCAACCCGGTGCTGGGCTGTGATTACATTAAGTGCGGCATATTCGTCATTAAATCAAGCCCCGGAAAAGGCAACAAACTCAGCTTGTTCAACACAGTGTTATGTTGTTGGTTTATTTGTCGAACGGCAAATCCCTCACATGAATCAGTATAAAACACAGTGTTTGGTGGGGTTTAACCCACCTGTGCGGTGAAACATGACACGTCTTGGCCCCTCTGTTGTGCTTTTGCAGGCTGCCCGCGAAACCCCACGGAAGGCAACACTTATCTTGAGGGATCGGGGATCGTAAAATAAAACACGGCTTTAAACCGGCCACATAGAAAGACAGATTTCAGACGTAACCGCACACTGGAGTCTGGGACCTAAAGTGTGTGATTTAAGAAACAGGCAAGTATTATAAGAAACAACGAAGGCGGCGTGCTGGTGCAAATCAAAATTTTAGTAAATGGCCTAATTCTTCATAATAATAAAAACATAAGAAGCTGTCAAACGACTTGCCATAAAACGATTTCCCCCTGGGCGATTAATACCTGTTGATGGTTCGTTTTACACGGCTCTGTTTTCTTAGTATTTGGTTTAAATCAATATCCCATTTCCTCCGCCAGTCGCTTTCATTCCTTTAACACCCATATCACTTATGTAAGGCGCTGCATTTTAAGTTTTTTTTTTCCTATCCTCTCCAAATCAGCGTTATTTTGCACTCGCTGTCGTCCACCAGCAGGCACGTTTTAATACGTGGCTTAAAACAATAAAACCAAGCCGTGCATATTACATAAAAAAACGTTTAAATAATTAAACGTGGTGTCGTTATTCTAGAGTCTGCATGTACCAAACCAAGCCAAGTATGACAGAAGCCTAGGTTCTTTGGGGAAGCGGGGGAGACGGGTTTACCCCCGGAGCCGGCGGATGATCAGCATGCCGGGCGGAGAGTCCGGGCGCCGTGCGCGGAATGGCGATGCCGGGCCGCTTTATGAAGCCGTCCACATAGTCATTGTGATTTATGTAGCTGGGAAGCCCCCCCAAAGAACCCGATCTCATCTAAGCCGCCGTTTTGTACACACACCAGTAGGTGCCAGGATATTTGCCACTTGCCCCATTTAGAGCTTATCTTGCCTCTTCCCTAAAAGAGATTTGCGATACCCGTTTACTGCCGGTCTTTTTTTTTTCCTACTGGGTGTTTTTTTCCACTTCTATACGGATGTTAATGGGTAGGGCGTTTGAGAAAACGAGTTATGCTATATGCGGTTTTGGTGCTTTCATTGGAGTCACTGCCCTCCCGCCCCAGCTTTAAACAAACCACAGTCCTTAGTACTGAAGTATGATTAATGTCATATCCATTATTTGTGTGTGGTTTGACCTGAGTACCGTACCTTTCCAGTGAATAACGTATTCACTATTAGGATGGGTCCTTTTGTCGAGGCACAAAGGTTCATTTGACAGAATTAGCATCTCTTTTGTGTCATCTGCACTGTAATGTTAATTGTCCAGCTGAATGTGGGATTTGCACAGTGTGTATGAATTGTCTGGTGTCCCTGGATGCTTTGAAGCCTGTTACACAGCGGCCAGGATTACTACCCCCCCCCCCCTCCCAGAATGGTGTATCTGAAGGTTAAAAAGAAGGTTACCTCACGGATTCGTCTCTCAGCTGGGGCACATGTACCGGGCCTGTAGTTGTTGGGTAGTTTCGGTGCTGTCTGTGGGGCGTCAGTGTTGGGAGCGGCAGGATAACCCCGGTGTCACTCTGCTGGACGGGGTGGTTTGGGTTAGGGAGAATGGTGTAGACTAGACAAATTGATGGTTCGGTGCGTGTGTGTGTGTGTGGGGGGGGTTCTGACCCAATGCTCATGTGGACTCGATCACCTCGATGCTTCTGTATACGTGTGTCATTTCCTGACCTGTGACGGCTGAAGGCAGAGAGAGAGACCCTGGAGTTGGAGACGTGAGACCGGCAGCGTGTTTTTCGAGAGAATAAGTAAAAGTTCGAATGACAACAGGCTCCTGTGGAGGCTACGGACATTCGGATATAAAATATCACAGGGAACTCGGAGGGTATCATGTTTAGAGGCTCCACTGAATGGAAAACCTGATTCATCCCTAAACCTCCATCTCCCCACTATCTCGCCGGCAGGTGCGATTTAGTTGCGAAGCTCCACAAAAGGAGTGTTAGCTCCTGTGAAACATATACCGGCAGATCAGATGGGGGCGTCATTTTGGCAGAGCCCCTCTTGGACAGAAGCGCGGTCCATATGGCCCCCCCGTCATTGCTCGGAGATTATAGAAGCATCCCACAATCCCCCGTTCTCCCTCCCAGCATGCCGCCGAGTAGCGCGCCTCGCCGTGCGGTCACACGTGGGACGTGCGGGTGAACACGCGTGTGAATGTCAGAGTGTCGCCCTTCCGTGTTGCTTTTCTCTCTGACGACACCGGCATTCCTCTGTTGTGGAGGTTAGTGACGCTGTTGCTGTAAACAGTTTGATGTGGAGCAGGAATTAGGCGTGAGTGTTTTTACCAAAGTGGGCTATTTAAAAATACTGTATCGCATCCCAATTGGACCAGGCCTCAGGGGATATTTTAGCAAGGGTGAACATTTCCTTTGACCCACAAAAAAAAAAATATATATATATATATTTATATATATTAGCAAGCATGTTAGATCTCTTTTGATGGTTTGGTGGCCCATCCTAGGTATTGCCTTCCTTCTGCCCATAGCCTCAGGGATTGGTTCCACACACCCCGCGACCCTGCATAGGGTAAGTGGTTACAGAACATGGATGGATGGATGGATGATGGATGGAGGTAGAACCAGAATCCAACACATCAACTTCTCTAATGTTTCATGGGTAGCTGGAGAAATGGCAGGTACCTGATATCTGTCTCAGAGGAGGTTCAGTGACATTCTGGGCTGGTAAGAGCCAAAAATTGTAAACGTGCTCCATTTCCCTTCACAGATGTATAAAAGATGACATGTTTGAAAAGATATATGCCGCTTAGAGTGACAGGTATCTTCAAAGTGAGTAAATAGTATTTCTTTGGTTAAGAATGCTAGCTCGACTGAAAAAGGAGGGGAAGCGTCGGTTCCTTGCTGGTGTCTGTTTTAATCTGTGTGGCGTTTGGAGGGATCAGCCTGGAAGTCGAGCATTTGCAGCGTTCCTTCCCTTTTCCGTGGTTAGACTGGCACGCCGCCGGCAGCGACCCGCTATCCCGTTCCCTCTGATTTGCGACTGTCACAGGAAACAGAAATGGCTCTCTGCTGCAGAAAGACTCCCGTTTGTTTTCTTCTTTCGTGACAACGGTGATTGTTTCATGCACGCTTCGCGTTCCGATCTCAGCGGCTGTTTCTCGGTTGATGTTAACAGCGTGCTCGCCAGTGCCGTGGCGTGAGGTGTCGTGTCCCTTCTGCACCTGCGTGGCTCGTGGCGGCTGAATCTTCCGCCTGCGATTCCTGAATGACTCCCTTTTCTCCGAACCTTGGTCAGTTCTCGGGTCTGTAGGAAGCCTCTTGTGGGCCAGAGACGCCCTGAGGTTCCTATTAAACTAAGGAGGCATGCTGTCAGAGTCGAGGGTTACAAGGATGGATGAAGAGCACCCTGCGGTGAACAGTGCAACCATTAGAGCGTACGTCGCACCCTTCTACACACTCATGGAATTGGTGAATGATGCACTACTGACTTGTTATGATAGGTGAAAAGGGATGGAAGGGAGAGGAATACCCGCTTCTCTGTCCTCCGTGGAATGTGAGAATGTGCATGGAATGTGAGAGGGACGCGGACTCAGACGTGGAAAGGTCTCCTATTCATTTAGTGAACGAGGTCCCGGCTGAGCTTGACGCCACACACCCGCCAATCAGGTCCCAGTGCCAGCGGCGGTATTTACAGCATCACCTTGTTTTAATTACCATACTGGTGCTTGTAGAGGAAGCTTTTACCCTGGCTGCCCGGGAGCAGCGCGTGACCCCGGAACGGCCGCGCAGATGGCAGGAGCGGCTGCGGATGCTGACCGGACTTGGCCCGAGTTGGTCTTGAATGGAGAAAACTGGCCAGGATGTACCCAGGGTTATGCATCAATGATAGTGACCCAGGGTAAACGTGAGGCTAGGAGCTGTGGTCATGTTCAGACCACTGCTTGTTCAGCTCCCTGTTTGCACAGGGCCTCCTCACCGGGCCCTAATTACTCTCCATGTGCTGCTGTGCCCGATACCATAGATCACTCCATCCTCTCCTATCAGGAAGATCTCCGCTGGCTTCCCAGCTCCACTCTCGCTCTGCTGATTACACTTATCAGTCTTCAGGAGAGGCTCTCGCTCTGCTTTTCCCCAGCCCCCTCCCCCCGACTTATCTCCCCCAGTCTGCTGCACCATGTCAGGATGCTGCTTTGGATCTCTTCCTTTCGTCTGCCCCTCCTTCTTTTTTTTTTTTTGGGGGGGGGGGGGGGGGGGAGGTGGCTAGTTATGGCTTAATTTCAGGCTGCAGTGCCGGCTCTCCTCTGCTTCGGAACCCTTGGTGGTTAGTCTAGGTCATTTCTCTGCTCACTGACTCCCTGACTCCCTGACTCTCTGCCGACTGACTCGGTGACTCGCTGGTCACTGGCTCTTAGCTCACTGGTTCACTGACTCTGCTTGCTACCTCTCTGCTCACTGCTACCTTTCTTCTCACTGGGTTTCTGCTGATTTTCTTCTCTGGCCCTCTGTTCTTCCTTCTTTCTTCACTAGCCCTCTGTTCTCTGCCTTTCTTCTGACTGACTCTCTGCTCACTGCCTTTTCACTGGCTTTCTGCTTGCTGCCTTTCTTCACACTGGCTCTCTGTTCACTCCCTGTTTTATCACTGGCTGTCTACTTGCTACCGTTCTTCTCACTTGTCCTCTGCCTTCCTTCTCACTGACCTTCTGCCCTTCTTCTCACTATCTTTCTGCTCTATGCCTTTCTTCTCACTGGCTCTCTGTTGCCTTTCTTCTCACTGGATTGCAGCTCTCTGCCATTCTTCTTACTGGCTCTATGCTCTCTGTCTTTTCACTGGCTATTTGCTGCGTTTTTTCCTCACAGGCTGTCTGCCCTTCTTCTCACTGGCTCTACTTGCTACTTTTATTCTCACTGCCTCTCCGCTCATTGCCTTTATTCTCACTGGCTTTCCACTCTGCCTTTCTTCTCACTGGCTTTGCTTGCTGCTTTTATTGTCACTGCCTCTATGCTCTATGCCTTTCTTTTCACTGGCTGTCCACTCTCTGCCTTTCTTCTCACTGGCTCTCTGCTCTCTGCCTTTCTTCTCACTGGCTCTCTGCTCCCTGCCTTACTTCTCACTGGCTCTCTGTTAGCTGTCTTTCTTCTCACTGGCCCTCTGCCCTTCTGTTCACTGGCTCTCTGCTTACTGCCTTTTTGCTCACTGGCTTTCTGTCAGGGTAATTTTCTATTTCCACCATGTAGTTATGCAGGAGGACTCTGTGCCAGGCCTGTCCACTCCCCACCTGGCATCCCTTACATGCTCCTGATTCCTGTAACTGCTGCCCAGTCACCCTCATTGGCCCGTCTGTCTTGTGCTGATTCTGTCTTGCTGGGTTCCTAATCCTGCTGCCACGAGGAGCTGCTGACTAGCTGCTTGCATCAGAGTGTCCTTTACAGGTGTATTAGTATACATGCTAAGTGTCCTTCCTATGGCATGGTATCGCTCTTAGCCCAAACTGCTCCAGGAACTGGTTTCTCAATTATATTTCTCTTTAGATAAAATCATCTGAATGAATGTAAATTTAACCCTCTGGCCAGGTCCCCCCCTTAGATGGGTATGGATCTGAAGCTGTACCACTTAAGGCAGGGGGTGGCCAATCTTACCCAGAAAGGGCCGCTGTGTGTGCAGGTTTTCACTGTGACTCCCTAATTCGATTACTAATTAGAGGACCTAAAGGTTACCCCAAAAACCCGCACACACACCGGCCCTTTGCGGATAAGATTGGCCACCACTGACTTAAGGTGTAGCATCTGAAGGTGTAGCATGTGAAGGTATAGCATCTGAAGGTGTAGCATGTGAAGGTGTAGCATGTGAAGGTGTAGCATCTGAAGGTGTGCCATGTGAAGGTGTAACATCTGAAGATGTGACGTGAAGGTGTAGCATCTGAAGGTGTGACATGTGAATTTGTAGCATCTGAAGGTGTAGCATCTGAAGGTGTGCCATGTGAAGGTGTAACATCTGAAGGTGTAGCATCTGAAGGTGTAGCATCTGAAGGTGTGACATGTGAATTTGTAGCATCTGAAGGTGTAGCATCTGAAGGTGTACCATGTGAAGGTGTAACATCTGAAGGTGTACCATGTGAAGGTGTAGCATCTGAAGGTGTAGCATCTGAAAGTATACCATCTGAAGGTGTAGCATCTGAAGGTGTGACATGTGAATTTGTAGCATCTGAAGGTGTAGCATCTGAAGGTGTACCATGTGAAGGTGTAACATCTGAAGGTGTACCATGTGAAGGTGTAGCATCTGAAGGTGTGACATGTGAATTTGTAGCATCTGAAGGTGTAGCATGTGAAGGTGTAGCATGTGAAGGTGTAATATGTGAAGGTGTAGCATCTGAAGGTGTACCATGTGAATGTGTACCATGTGAAGGTGTACCACTTGAAACGCGCCATTGAGCGGCAGCTAGTTACAGAATATGTGTTTCTTCTGCGGCTGATGGGATCGTTGTGGATGGGAGACAGCAGCACCCTGAAACAGCCTCTGGACATTTCCTTACAGGCGGAGGCTTTTTTTAAAAAGCAGCCGCAAGTCGGTGAGCGAGCCGCGGGATGCGCAGCCCGACAGGAAGTGGGTCATGGTGCGTTTGGAGTTCTGATGGCAGCAGGTGGCTTCTGCGCCCTGGGTGGCTCGGGGTGTGAATAATGCTTACAGTCCAGATGTTTCTCTCAAGCAGTATGAGCGTATACATGTACACAGGTCACGCTTTTTTTTATTCTTTCAAGATAAAAAAACGTGTATCTTTTGGATGTATTAAATGAAACAAATTATAACTTGTTTAGTAATCCTTATGCAAATATCTTATTCAATTACTGTCTGTCCTCAACCTAAGTCTGGTAAATCTTAAAAAGTTAAGCTTTAAATCCTCTTTGGTGGAGGCCTGCTGTAATCGGGTGGATTCTGTTGTTTCTTCCTGACTAATTCCTTTGATTCCCTCTGACCCTGAAACGTGGTGTGACTGTGTTCTTGCCAAAGGTCAAATGCCGATTTGTGGTGCTGTTTGCCAGTATTTTTCATCGGTGTTCAGCCCCCAACTTCTCGCTGTCACAGAAGACGAGGCTCGATTTAGGCTGGCATAAGGGTTTGGATTTTAATGACTTTCCAGGAAAGACACTCACTCGCGGGTGGTTTGTCTGAGTTTCCAGAAAGAACCTAGTACATGACAGGGGTGTTATATTGGGGGTCTCAGATCCTGGGGAGGGGTTTGAGCAGTCTGTCATGTGACCTGCTTGTCTCTGTGCTGTGACGATGCTGACATCTGGTCCAGGGCATGTGGGACAGAGACACCTGCAAGTTTCACAGAGATGGATGTTTGATCTCAGGCCTGAGATGGCAGGGGAAGCTTCATTTTCTGGGATGAATGGCCTTGATATTAACAACCCACATGGTTGCATCACTCTGTGAGTCCCAGCTGGCTTCGATGTGGTTAATTCTCCACATCGGTTACTGCAGCTCGGACATAAAGAGGGCAGAAACTATGTTGATAATGACTACATATATTTGCTACAGGGCAAGGCTGGCCATTTACATGTAAAATACCCCAAAATCAAGACCCAGCTGGCTGCAGCAGTCAGAAATGATGTCCGTGATTACACTAAGAACATTCTGTTGTCATAGAGATGACTTCCAGTTACTTTAGCAACCCTGACGTTCACGCCCTTAATTCCCGAGGAAATCGGATCCAAACCGTTCCGCTTATTTCCACCAATCGTGAACACCTAGCATACAGTTGTAGCTGTAAAGCATCTTTAAATCTACAGTCGTAATTAATGAGGCTTGACCGCCAGCGGGTGGCGCAGCGGTTAAGAAGATGGCTTCCTACCCCCTGACCTGTCGGGCTTGTGGTCAGGATGAAGCTTTACCTGGCCACCAAAGTGCTTTACCTTAGCTGCTCCAGTGACATATCCAGCTGTTTGACTGATTAAACATTGTAGGTTTTTTTATAAGAGATGTTATAGGGAACACAAATGTGTGGTATTAACATTTTCCAGCATAGTCTCCTTGTTTAAGTGGCAGCTGTTCACCAGCCCAGTCTTCTGCGCTTCTCTTTCTGCTAATTTCACTAAGATAATGGTCTCTCTTATTTGCCGGTTTTTATTTCAGCGGCAGTGCATTAAATGCGGGTCACTTTGGACACCCGCTAATTCGCAGTCGGGTTGTCAGCGCGTCGGAGAGCCCGAACGCCATGGAAACAGAAATCGCAGTTGCCGGCTTTGGCTGCAACTCCTGTCACCTGCCGCGATTTGCAGACATCCATCAGTTTTCCAGGTAAACATATAGACGCCGCGAAATGACGTAACCTGTAATCCAGCCCTGAGGACGGAGAACGGCGGAGGGATGGGGTGCGGCTGCTGCGTGGGACCGCTACAGCGCTCCTTCTGAAAGTGCCCCTCCACCGAGGTCGGGGTTCCTGCATCCCGCACAGCGTGGAGCAGCTGAACGATGGAAAGGAGTGTGGGGGGGCTGTGTCTGTGCCAAGCCGGCGACACTGGGCCCAGTTCATTTATCTGCCTCTAAAGCACTGGGTGGATTGGCACTATTTAGCTAATCTGACATGCAAAATGTTTCACAGACAGACCAAACTGTCAGGGCCGTTAATGGCTGCTTTCTCGCCATTCCAAGAGTGCAGTAAAATGGGCCTGAATTTGCCTTTTGTCCCGTAAAACCTTCATTAGGATGTGCCTTTGTCCAAAGTCATCCTCAATGTCAGGCCTCAAATATCCATTAAGAACGCATTTTAAAGGAACACAGTTTAGCTGAGCTGTTAAACTTTATTCTCTCCTTTGTAACAAAGTTATAAAATGGGGCCCTTCACTAATGACACATGAATATGCCTGAAACAGAGAGTGAGTTTAAATCTAGCTTTATCCTGAAATCAATTATGGCGGCACAATGGGGCGGTTTTCCTTCATTGTGCCGAGCTCACCACTTCCTGCGCGTCTCACAGGTTTGACAGCTTTCCAATGGCGGCCGCGCTGGCTGTCCGTCGGCGTGTCCGGGTGCGAGCCAGTGCTTTTTCATGCCTGCGTTTGTTGCCGTTCTGACTCCCCAGGAGCACCGAAGGGCTAAAGGCCAAAATCTCAGACGCGCTTTATGCGTCGTATTCCCCCCCAGAGTGGATCTGCGGGGGTCTGCGTGGCCGGAGACATCTTTGAATCCCCCATGTCTTGAAACTGGTGATACATTGTCCTTGTGAAGGCGCTTGTGATGGTGGCACCTCTGCTGGCAGAGAGCTGGGAGGATGTGCTGCTTCCTGGAATAAAGAAGCTGGAATCGCACAAGAAAACATGCTGTCGTTTTACGTTGTGGTGCCAGTTTCCTTAATGTCATATGTCTAATGTTTGTGTAATGCGTAAACGTTACACAAACATGTGCGTAATGTTTACAGTCTCTGGTAAAGGTGATAATCTCTTTGGCTTGAAGTCAGAAGCCTTATTGTGTCAGATGTGCGGCTGAGGTACAGGAACTGAAGGGTGACTGCTGCGGTATTTCCAGTGATTTGGAGAGTGACACACGGCTGACACCCTGGTTTGTGGTGGGATTGGAGCGGGTTTGGCGGACTGATGCATGGTGGGAATAGAGCAGGTCTGAGGTACTGGTGCATGATGGGAACTGAACAGGTCTGACTCATTGGTTCATGGTATGAATCGAGTAGATTTGATGGACGTGATGAGAATGGAGCAGGTCTGATTGACTAATGCATGGTGGGAATGGAGCAGCCATAGGTGGAAATTAGCGGGAGAACATTTTAAACTGGATTTGAGAAAGCAGTTCTTTACACAGCGTGTTGTTAGAATATGGAATAGTCTTCCTGTTAGTGTAGCGCAACCTAAACCCTGGGTTTCTTTAAATCAGAGCTAAATAAGATTTTAACAACTCTGAGCTATTAGCTAAGTTCTCCCCAAACGAGCTTGTTGGGCTGAATGGCCTCCTCTCGTTTGTCAATTTCTTATGTTCTTATGATGGTCTGGTGCATATTGGGATTGGAGCAGGTTTTGTGAACTGGCGTATGATGGGAATGTAGCAGATTTCTTGGACTGGTGCTTGGTTATTTGTAAGTCACACGGAGCATTTTAATGTAAAAGCAATGAAATTAGCAGAAATCTTAACACAGAGATTAACAAAGATACATTTAATTAAAACATAACCAATTATTATGTAAAACAGGGGCTGGAATTTTTTGTGCTGATTTATATGGAAAAATATGCCTGTTACATGCATACCGATGATGTCTCATATCCCACGTGTACGATAATAGAAATTCTTCAGGGAGAGGGACAAGAAATGATCCTCGACACTTATCTGCGGAAGCATGTGCAGGTGATGCTGTTATCTTCACCGCTCATCTATGGAGCTGGTTATCAGTGGGGTGGTTTAATTATCCAACATGAAAAACTATTAAAACCAATGTGGCATGCATACTTAAAAACGGAACTCCGCGAGGAGCAAGGAGTAAACACAGCATGAGTCCTCGCGGGGGGGGGGGGGGGGGATGAAGGGGGTGTGTAAGGGGGTGTAACGCCACTCCGAGCACTGCCACTCTCCTTCCATTTTCTGCTCCCAAAGGCCGTTACCATAAAGGTGTTACTACTGCGGGTGTCCCCTGTACACTGTAGCTGGCTACTTTACAGCTGTTGATGGGGAGGAGGTAGCGGAGGTGGGGGGTGGGGGATTGAGCAGAACAGGAATGCACTCATCCTTGCATCTCTCATTGCGCTCTGATTGGCCTCGCGGTTTCACTTGCGACGTCCCGGCCAATAAGAGTCAAGTACACCGAGATTTTACTGGCTAGGAGACAGGAGCCGCGTTTGATCGGCACCTTTTATTAGGCAGACGCTGTTTGCCCATACAGCAACATGCCTGCTGAATTACTGAGAGAGAGGAGCTGCTCCGAGGGACAAAAATGCCAGTAAACGGTAAATATTTTGAAAGCGGCACAGAGCAGCTGGGTTTAATGTCAGTGAGTTCCACTAACATGGTGAACTGCATAAGGAACACACACACACGCACACACACACACACACACACACACGCACACACACACACACACACACACACGCACACACACACACACACACACACACACAAAGACATGCACACATCCTCAGTCGTAAGTTTTAGCGCCTCTGTTTGTTGCTTAATACGTCTGCTTGGAAGGTTGTGAAGCGTCTGCCTGCTTTTTTTGCTGATTTTCCCCCAGCCCGAAAGATCCGTGTCTCTGGGCCTGTGTTTAATAATTCATGCAGAGCGGAACAGACAAGAGGAGGAAACCGTCAGGTGTGGCAGAGTTATTACGGCAGGCTTTTCTGGGTCACAAGGGTGGAAGATGGAACCGCGTACAAAAAGCTCTCCAGCTGTACACGTGTCGTCGATAAATGGAACATGTCCCTAAGAGCTCGCTCTGCTGGTGGGAGTGCAGGCTGACAGGCTCTGTCGGAATGGGAAGGTGTCCGGAAAGGAACGGAAGGTATTTTGCATTGAAAGATGGATCGATCGGTAGCGATGCATTTCACAGCTTTTAAACATACGGGTGTTCTGCTGAAGCAGGGTGGCGTGAGAACCTTTGCCATCACACCTGCTATGCTGGCTTCTTCAGGCTCAGGCCCAAAGATGAAATTACACTCTGAATGAGTTTTTTCCGTGATGCCAAGCGGTTGGAGATTTGGACACTTTAGTGCGCAAGGCCGTATTAAGGCATGAGGGGATGGCAGTGGTATGAAATTATATTGACAAATGGAAAAGGATTCTGCTCCTTTGGGATGCTGGACGCTGTAAGATGCAATGTTAGCCGGATGCCCTCTTGTCTGTGGTCAGATCACCAGAGGTTCCTTTGAACTCCTGCCCATAGATCTGATAGTTATGTGGACCCTCCAGCCACACAACACCACATGGACGGCTATTTTTATGACTATAAAATGTGTGTGTTATGAATTTTAAACTCATTATTTGCGATTTTCGTCAGAATAATTCATTTAGGGTTGTAAAGAAACTAACGATCAAAGAACTTTTACTTGGACAAATAAGCCGTCGTCGTCTTGTTGGTCGAATCAGCAGAAAGATTTACCGCCAACGTAAAAGTAGGAAATGCCCGCAAAGCTGAAGTCTTCCCTTCAGGTCGTGGCGTTTTTACGGCGTCACTATGAAAGCTGAGCACGCCTCAGCTGACCTTGACTTCCTGTTGGACGCAGGACGGACGGTGAAGTGGAGACTGAAATCAGGAGGAAAATCAAGGGTGAAAATGTGCATGAAAATACAGGAAGATAGACTTTAAAGTGTGATTATCACGGCGCCAGAGCTATTCATTTAAATAATGGCCCCACTCTGGCATCCTCTAGCTGGCCCTCGCATAGCTGTGAACTCCAGCCCAGCACAGACTCCTCCGTGACCCATTTGACGTTCCCCCTCGTTCGGTAAAAACCGGCTTAGGTTTTATTGGGCCCGGCTGCTGTAATCATAGCAGCCAGCGGTGAAATGACAGGATTGTCAGTGTTGAAGTGCAGCGGCGATGCTGTGGTCATGTGACTGCCTGATTGGGGACAGGCTGAGCGCCGCATAACTGATTATTATGTTTATGGATGTCGGCACTCCAGGCGAGAGGTGTTTTATTTATTGTGCCTGAGTCATTTCTTAAGCAGCGCCTTTTTAGAAAGATGACAATCAGTGTTTTCCTCTCGCCGGTCCTACTGGCCTTAGGTGAAGGGCAGCCTGAAGTCAAGCTGTTATTTATGGTAAAAGGACTTTAGCTGACAGGTTTCTAATGGCACCTGGCTGGTGCATGCCCTGCGGGAAAGCCTGCGAATCCGTGCTGCATTCAGGGGCCTGTGCCCCGCAGGAAAGCCTGCGAATCCGTGCTGCATTCAGGGGCCTGTGCCCTGCGGGAAAGCCTGCGAATCCATGCTGCATTCAGGGGCCTGTGCCCCGCAGGAAAGCCTGCGAATCCGTGCTGCATTCAGGGGCCTGTGCCCTGCGGGAAAGCCTGCGAATCCGTGCTGCATTCAGAGGCCTGTGCCCTGCGGGAAAGCCTGCGAATCCGTGCTGCATTCAGGGGCCTGTGCCCTGCGGGAAAGCCTGCAAATCCATGCTGCATTCAGGGGCCTATGCCCCGCAGGAAAGCCTGCGAATCCGTGCTGCATTCAAGGGCCTGTGCCCTGCGGGAAAGCCTGCAAATCCATGCTGCATTCAGGGGCCTGTGCCCCGCAGGAAAGCCTGCGAATCCGTGCTGCATTCAGGGGCCTGTGCCCCGCAGGAAAGCCTGCGAATCCGTGCTGCATTCAGGGGCCTGTGCCCCGCAGGAAAGCCTGCGAATCCGTGCTGCATTCAGGGGCCTGTGCCCCGCAGGAAAGCCTGCGAATCCGTGCTGCATTCAGAGGCCTGTGCCCCGCAGGAAAGCCTGCGAATCTGTGCTGCATTCAGGGGCCTGTGCCCCGCAGAAAAGCCTGCGAATCCGTGCTGCATTCAGGGAAGTGTGTCTCTGATAGGCAGGTATGGGCCTGATATCTGCCCCGTCTACTGTGATGAACGTGATGACGTAGGCGTTGTGTGAGAGAGGAAATAATGGAAGATGGAAAAGAAGCCACGTGTGTACGGTACTGTGTGATAAAACCGATCCTGCTGGTGGTTCCCTGAAACTGTGTCCATTCTTTTATTTATATAATACGGACACCTCTGTGACGACCCTGCCGAACAACAGGTCCCTGCTCGGGTGCCACGGTAACGAACTTATCCTGCTCAGTGAGGACTATGTCACTGTCGCACAGACAGGGTCGTCATGGAGATGTCCGTATTATATACATAAGAGGGCGGCTTTATCACGCTCAGTACCGTACACACGTGGCGTCTTCCATTATACTCCATTATTTCCTCTCTCACACAACGCCTACGCCATCACGTTCATTACACTACGCTGGGCCTCATTTGTCAGGTGAGACACACTGTGTGCTGCCTTGTTTGTCTGATGGAGTCCGGTGGGGGCAGCATTCGGGAAACGCTGTGTGTGTGTGTGTGGGGGGGGTGGGTTGTGTGTGTGTGTGTGTGTTTTTTTTATGGGAAAACTATTTTTTTTAAATCCGTGACTGCAATGAAAAAACTAAAAATGCCAAAAACTCTTGTATTTTGTTTGGCTACTTATGCTTAAGGTTGGGGCTGGGTGGGGGTTAAGGTTGCCATTGTTGGGATTAGAGTTTTTCCCACTGAAAATGAATGGACGGTCCCCGTAAGGATATGAATACAAACATGTGTGTGTGTGTGTGTGTGTGTGTGTTTACTGTGGGGAGCCGGCCTGCCTGCCTGCCTGCCTGCCTGCCTGCCTGCCTGCCTGCCTGCCTGCCTGCCCGCCTCGGGCTGTGAGATGTACCTTAGGGACCTGGAGATAGGAGGGTGGACCAGTTGGATTGATCCAAAGTGAACCTCCCCCAGGAATGAGTGTATGACACTTCTATGCAAGCCTTTAAACATAATCAGAACCAGTAGCATGGTTCCTACTGGGTCGAACTGCCACTCATTTCTGTTATGGTGGGAGGGGTCCAGTAAAGATGAGCACAGTGAAACCTGTAAGCCGGGCGTGGCCAGTCTTATCCGCAAAGGGCCGCTGTGTATGTGAGTTTTCGCTGAAACTCCCTAATTAGATTACTAATTAGAGGACTGATTGGCTGAAGAGTCCTCATACTTGGGTGTGAACAGCTGACCGTAAGGTTATCCCTAAAACCTGCATACACACCGGCCCTTTGCGGATAAGATTGGCCAATCCTGCTGTAAGCTGTACCTTACAAATTCTGCTCTGTTGCAGTCAGCGAGGAGGCGGTGTTTGAAAAAAATGGGTCAGTGAGGAGGCGGGGCTTGAGAAAATGGGCCAGCAAGGAGGCGGGGCTTGACAAAAATGGGCCAGTGGGGAGGCGGGGCTTGAGAAAAATGGGCCAGCGAGGAGGCGGGGCTTGAGAAAATAGGCCATCTCTCCTTCACCTTTGAGGAACCATGCCACATTCTTGCTCCAGAACAGTTTAAACTGGTTTATACTGGTCGAGCATGAAGGTCCGGACACCAATCGTGTTGTACCTATTAGAGCAGGATAAGCCGTGGGGGATGGATTTAATTACGCGCTTGACGACGTGCCGCGTGGGCGTGTAAAGTGGAATCGGAGAGGCTGGCCACCCATCCCCCGGGGCGGGGGCGCTGCCACACAGCCAGCTGGCGGCTGTTTTATACTCACTTTTATTGGTTCCTTACGCTGCTGTGCATGATGAAGAGGAGCTGCTGAAAGATGCTGCTGCAGAGTCCTGGCTTTAGTGCTTCCTGGCGGACATTTTGGTGCCAGTGGTGGGCGCTTCGTCAGCGGCGTTCACGCCGGGCGTTTCGGCCGGCTTCCGCACGACAGCTGTGAAACCTCCAGACGCAAGTGTGTGACGGGCAGAACATATGGGAATACAGAGTCACATCGAAGCCAGCTGGCTTGGGGTCTAGGTGTCTTCAGTATTGAGCAGGTACCCAGTAACAGATCAGAGGCTAGTTCATCACCAAGCTGAAAAGAGGTAGAAGGTGCGTGATCCACGTGTCCATCTTTATCTCCATATAGAATCATATTGAACCATTAAATTTCTGGTGACAACCTAAAGGTGGCGTAGCTCAGCTTCACAGCTCTGCCCTGCTTTTACTTCCTAATCCACACAGGATGCACTGACCTTGGCTGCCTTCTTAGACACTGCGCCCCCTACTGTCCAATCTGAATCTGTTCAGCCCAATCCCATCTGCCTACCTGGGGGGGCCGTTGTTCTAAAGGGCCACAGATAAGAAGGCTGTGTAAATAAACTCTGAAGTGTACCAGATCCGTTATATATGTTCTGCTGTTTACCCACGGTGCGGTTCTGAGCCTCTGCCCTGCTCCTGGAAGCCCCTGGGGGTGGGCGGTTTCCCCTTCAATGTGATAGCATCTAATGCCCAGGAAATTAAATGTTACCCAGCTGCCCCCACCAAGCACGGCTGTCAAATCGAGATTGGGGATCAGGGCAGGGCTATCAGACTGAGACTGCTGGGATTCTAGACCTGATGCAATGAGCATGGCTGTGAGACTGAGACTGTGTTCGAAATGTGAACTTGTTCATTCACTCAAAATATAGTGTTCACTGCATAGAACCCTCACTAGGGGACAAGGGCAGACAGCAATCGATACATTTCAGACACTAGGTGGGTGTTAGTCTGCTACAGAAGTATACCCTGGAGTTCTGTGATTGTTATCTCCGTCACATGAACAAATGCAAGAACATCCCTACTAGGGTTATTGTATAATGTTAAAAAATGTGCTTTGGGGTGGCATGGTGGTGCAGTGGTTAGCACTGTTGCCTCACACCTCTGGGACCCGGGTTTGAGTCTCCGCTTGGGTCACATGTGTGCGGAGTTTGCATGTTCTCCCCATGTCATCGTGGGGTTTCCTCCGGGTAATCATCCGGGTACTCCGGTTTCCCCCCACAGTCCAAAGACATGCTGAGGCTAATTGGAGTTGCTAAATTGCCCGTAGGTGTGCATGTGTGAGTGCATGGTGTATGAGTGTGCCCTGCGATGGGCTGGCCCCCCCAGGGTTGTTCCCTGCCTCGTGCCCATTGATTGCGGGGTAGGCTCTGGACCCCCCGCGACCCAGTAGGATAAGCAGTTTGGAAGATGGATGGATGTGCTTTTCTGTACATTTTCCATGTTGTATATTTCTTGTTAAAGTTTATACTTGCTGTAAATATTTGTAATTAAAAAACATGCTAGAATGTAGACACCAGCGTTGCTGTTTTTGTACATGTTGTAATTGACATGTATTCACAACATTGAAGTAAAAATGACAAAACTTCACAACACAAATCTGTGCACAAGTAACTTTATTGGCAGCATACATGACTGTACTGTGCCCACCTATGCAAGCAAGCGGAGGACTGCAGCTGTAACTATGGTGTTTTATGCTAATCTTCAATATAATGTGATAATTGAGAATTAACGTTACCCATGTATAGCAGTCAAATACATTAAAATAACCATTATTTTTAAAGCAGCAGTTAGCCGTGGCACTATTGAGTAGTTCCATAGGCAAGCTACTCTAAAACCTTAGTACACTATATACATCTCGAACACAGCCCAAGACTGATGGGGATCCAGACCCGACACAGCGAGGAGGGCTGTTAGACTGAGACTGTCGGGGATCCAGACCCGACGCAGTGAGCAGGACTGTCAGACTGAGATTGTTGGGGATCAAGACTGACGCAGCGAGCAGGGCTGTCAGACTGAGACTGTTGGGGATCAAGACCGACGCAGTGATCAGGACTGTCAGACTGAGACTGTTGGGGATCAAGACCAACGCAGTGATCAGGACTGTCAGACTGAGACTGTTGGGGATCAAGACTGACGCAGCGAGCAGGGCTGTCAGACTGAGACTGTTGGGGATCAAGACCGAGGCAGTGATCAGGACTGTCCGACTGAGACTGTTGGGGATCAAGACCCAACACAGAGATCAGGACTGTCAGACTGAGGGTGTTTCTTAGTACCAAGAACTCAAAGATTGACAAGAGTGGTTTTCTGAACTTGCCTCACAAGAATGAACTTGGGGTGCAATGAATTATAGGATGGGTCTCATTTGGTGTGGATGCTACTGACGTTTCCTTGATATTTGGAGCGAGGCAAGAAGGACATCCATAGATTTTTACCATCCTCTATTGTAAAACACCCTGAGACTGCTGGGGATCCAAGGCTGATGCAGCGAGCTGGGCGGTCAGATCGACAGTGCTAGGGACCCCAACCCAACACAGCAAGCAAGGCTCTCAGACTGAGGGAGTGTCCGAAATCGCATACCTATTTGCTATGTAGATAGTGTACGACGTGAGCAGTATGTCTGAATCCTCTGTATGGATGAGACAGATCAAGATTGCTGGGGATGCAGACCTGATGCATGGCCACAGACTCCCTCAGGTGGTTCGTCAGAATGGCAGATAAATACCCAGTGAAACAATCACTCAAGTACAGCAACAATAATTCAAGTAAGTATCACTTAACAGCTCTTAACAGCTGGCAGGGGGTTATGTCAAAGCAGTACATTTAAGAAATGCTAATTAAGAGGTCCTTAAGCACTCCTGATGTAATGGTATTGTTGTGTTGGGTTACCCTGTGTTTTTAGAGTCAGCTCCCAATTTTCTGATTCATGGAGCAGGTATTCCAGACATGCGTGTGGGTTATGGAGAATCGAGGGACAGCAAGGAGACGGAGGAAGCAGAGAAACATCCAGAATGGCTTCCTGATATGAGCCTAGTAATGCATATCAAGGAAGGTAATCCTATGGGCCTGACAGAAGGGTGCTATCCTTCTCCCTAGAGGTGTATTAGGTTGAACCATGTTGTACTCGTCCCACTTTTTCCAAATAAATCATCACTGTGAGTGTTTTTAATAAAATCCCTGTTCCGGAAAAGTTCATGGAAGGGGATGTTTATCCCGGCGAAGTTTTGAGGCAGGTGCAACTTCCGAGACACCATCCTGTCCCCCAGATGCGTCACCGTATGATGAGCAGCGCCCTGTTAGCCGGATAAGGACGCTAAAGCAGCCGGAGTCAGAGGAGCCGCCGAAAGGCCGCGGTGTTTAATGGAGACGTGGATCGTGCGCCTCCCCGTGACCGTGGCGTTTACAGTGCCGCAGATTTGACTGAAAGCCGGTAAATGCGAACAAATATCACAGCGACGATCACATAAGCCGTCTTATATTGAAGCAGCGACCCAAGTCCCTTTGGGGGATTTCGATGGCGGCGGGAAGAAGCCGCAGGCTGCCGTCAGCCAATCGCAGGCAGGTTTGCCAACCTGGTTTGCGGAGTGACACAATAAAAGCCTTATGTGATTCCTGGGCTGTTAAGCTTCACTTTATCAGGCGTTTACTCAGGGCTGTACATTAGATAATATCATATAGAGCATATTCTAATTTATTTGTTTCTTTGTTTTATCTGAAGTGTCCCTCCTTTACTTAACTCAATTGCTTGGTATTAAATTGTGATTCGCTTATGGGTTTTCTCCCTTTCAAACCCCTTAAAGGTACGGTGTAGCCCTTCCTCTCGTTGCCACCCCTCCCACACTGTCTGTGCGTGCTTTCCCTTTAACATGCCGCAGTGATGTTTGGCGTCTTTACAGTATGTATTTATAGACAAAATGGTCCAATTAGTGGACACACGGGGCTCGGAAGCGGGAACACGCGACAGGGGATTCTGTCAGACACGTTCATCGCTCCGCCAGAGATTCACCACATTATTAGCAATAAAATACAAACTTGTTGCGCTTGTTGCCGTTCCAGTACCTGTGTGACATTTTGGCGTGTTCCGGCGAAAAATATGAGCTATTCGGGTGTCTGGAGATACTCTGTAGTTTGGAAAATGTGGATTTTTTTTTTTGTTGAATCCGTATAATGGGGGCCGGGATTCTGCCTAACGGGATAGCGAGCTGGAATTCCACAGGTGTGTTAATCCCGGAATGAATCGCGGCGATGGTGCTGTGTTAAGGGGTGGATGGCAGTGGCTGCGACGATGCCTGGAGGGATCCGATGTGGAGGAAGAGTGCTGGAGAAATGGGTGGCCGGACACGTGAACGAAGCTTCTACACGTTGGTGACTTACACACACGCATGTCGCGCTCGTGAATTTTAATGGAGAAGATGGATACTGGGTGGCAATGTATTTAATCTCTATTCCATATGGGACAGATCAGCTATATTTAGAATTATGGACCAGCGCCTATAGGACTGTTTCCATATATGCTTTTTAATGACTTCATTTCAAATCTGGACAGAAAATGAAAATGAATCTATAATTACTTTAGTTACATTAATAATTATTGTGCTTGTCACACAATGGTCACCATGGCAGACCAAGGTGGAGAGCAGTTCTCTCCTGGAGCTAAAACTATCCAGCAAAGACTGTTTTTTTTTTTCTTTTAATGGCAGTAAAACCTGCAGCATGCAAATGGGAGCTGACAGAAGTGAGAGTGTGCTGCAGCATGTAAAATATGGCCAAGACAGAAGTAAACGAGCGTGGAGCTGGATCAGGGGGGAGATGGGTGGATCAGCCAGAAAGTATATCTGTGTGTTCTTCGGAGCTGATTATCCCCCACCAAGCTCATTTTGTCTCCTGAGCAGCTTCTGCTCTTTAACTCCCATGGGGGGGTGGGGGTTTTACCGTCCAATAACGTGGCCCCTCAAACACCGAGATGACGGTTCTGTCACCCCCTTGGCTCAGAGGAGAGGACAGGTGACTCTGCAGGTATGGGGGGCAATCGGCCTGGTGGTGGAGGGGGGGCACTAATCTCTGGAGGGCGGGGACATCTGGGGGGGCAGCAATGACGCTATCTCTGCCGAGACAGGGACCAGTTTGGGGGTGACACGTAAGCTTTTAATATGACTGCTCTCGGGGGGGTGGGGATTCGTGCTGATTGGAGGGGACGACGCCCCCTGTTTGTGATACTAATGCTGGCGAGGTCGTCCTTTTCGTCATGGGGGAGCCCTCAGGGGATTCCTGAGCGCCTTTATGCTCCAGGATGATTTCAGTCTGCATGAAACCCAATCAGAATAATCCTGTTTGTGTCATGGGGCTGAAAGCCCCCCGTTCTTCAGACGCCCTGGGCGGTGCCCTTTTCCCATCTTGAGTGCCCGCGGCCCATTTCAGCTGCCGGGGGGTGTCTGCTGCCCCTGGGCTTCTGTCATGGCAGACTTTGCCTCGCAGGAGTGATCTGCCGCTGTCACTGGTGCTGTAAGGGCCGCTGTTTATGACACCTCGCCCAGAGCATGGCCATTGTGCTGCTTTAATTAACGAGGTGTCATCCCTAATTACTTTACTCACGTAGAAGGGCATATTTGGCACTTTTATTTGGGAGGGAGGGGGTGGGCAGTTATCCGGAGGGAGACTCTCGATGATTCAGCATGGTGGTTAGTTAGACGGGAGCCCGGCGCCCGACGGGGCCCCCGGCTATGCCGATCTTTCTTCTAATCACCACTTAATTGCCGGAGTCATTATTTGGATAAGAATTAACGTGGCGTTCAAGGTGTCGAATCAATGGCTAAAGCTGATGGCCAACTACCCCCAGAGTGATGCGGCGAAACAGCTGACCGTTTTCCAATAACGTTCACCACTATGAACCCAGTAGGCGCAGAACGGGTGCGAGATCGCAGGAGCACTGGCCCCAGCTGGAAACTGATTGGCCGCCGGAGTGTCCCCCTCCCCCTGTCACTCACTGATTCCAAATCTATCATTAGCTAATTATAAGGTTGGCCCCTTTGTATGAATTGTGATCGTGACACATTGAAAATGGCCCCAGGGGAGTAGCATTCAATCCCCCATTCTCCCCATTTCCACTCTGGGCTTACAGTTTTTCTGAGTTGTTAAAACACATTTCCTACTGTATCTTTTCTTTTTCTCAAAACACTAAAGGACAAACCCTAAAATTCAAGATTCCCTCACAAAACCTTTGACTCGTCTCGCAAAATCTAACAATCTTCTCAAAACTATATTACCTTTGCTCAAAAGCAAACACTGCCTTCAGATCACGCATCAAGGTAGTCATTACACGCTATAGTAAAATATTGAAAACACTATCAGTCATTTTTGGTAGACAGATATTTTTTTTTTACTATAGTCTTTTGGTTTCCAATTTTGCAGCTCAACATGCAAAAGACCACGTCCATAGTAAACGTCTCTCTGCATGCCAGAAACCGTTTTCTCTGGTAGTGTTTTCCGCTTTTCGCTGCAGTGTGTACTGACTGCTCAGTAGTGTTTATGTACCGACTACCTTGATGCGTGATCTGAAAGCGGTGTTTGTTTTTGAGCAAGGATAATATAGTTTTGAGAAGACTGTTTGATTTTGCAAGACGAGTCAAAGGTTTTGTGAGTGTAGCTTGAATTTTAAGGTCTGTGCTAAGTGCTTTGAGAAAAGTAGAGGAGATTTTAGGAAATGCATTTTAGAAATTTAGAAAAACTGTAAACTGATATGTATACTGTATGTTTGCAGTATTCAGTACTCTAAAAAAGTTACTGTAAAGAACAAAGTAAAAAATACAAATGAGAGCCATATTACAGGAAAATGTACAACTGCCAAGCAAGAGTCAAGGAAGAATATTCATTCTGCCTCATCACCATGTCTAAGGACTGGATCAGGACAGAGAACTTAGTCTACATCACAGGGAATGCTCTCCCTTGCTGGGTGATGCAGGACGAATTCTCTGTGTGACCCATTTGTACCTTGACGTCGAAATTCAACCCACCTGCGGCACTTGTGTTCAAGTCACCCTTTGGTTTCTTCTCATGTTTAGAAATGTGTGTAAACAGTTATGAATCACTGTGTTTAAATGATTAAGCTGTGTGCAGGCTGTGCTTTGCTTTTAAGACCTTTGTTTTCTATGTTGCATCACAGTTCACCACGGTACAAAATGTGTGTTGAGGAATGAAAATGTGTTTAGAGTTTTGCAAAAAGGGTGACTCAGATTTGCAAATTGTGTCTAACTAGGTGAGCACTGTTCAAAGTTTCGCCGAAGGAGTTACTGATTCAATAAATGAGTTTTGCCAATTGGCAGGTTTGTTCCGAGAATAAGGTTTAGTGTTTTAGCAGTTGAGAAAAACTGTGAATCCCCTTGTTCGAGGTGACAGCTTGGGCCCTGACAGTGAACCCTCTGAGTCAAAGAGCCGCTTGGCTCTGGCCTGGGGGAGGCCTCGCAGAGGATGGGGTGAAATGACAGATGACATCACAGCCGCCACAGATCCGCCTCTAGGTGCTGATTGGGCGGGGGCACGCCGCTCATCCCACGCCTGGCGGCCGCGCTCTTGCAGTTCAGCCCATGTCCTTTAATAAACGGTCTTTTGCAGGGCCCACTGTCTGTGGGGAAGTGTGACTCTCAGTGTGAATGCACTTGATGCTAACTTAGCTGCCTGGCTAAAAACACAGCACTGAAGCAGCTGTCAGGACGATGGCATCGGTTATATTTACTGAGAGGGTTTAGGGCTCGGCCTCCCGAAGATCAAACTGGCTGTCCCTCGGCGCCCGTGACTGGGATTAGCGGACATCTGCTCCCGTCCGCAAACTGTGAACCCTGCCGTTGAACGGCCTGGGATGTGGAGAGGCGTTATGGAATCTGACACAAGATCACATGGTCAGTTCATGCTCTGGATTTAAGGCTGCATGTTCATAAATATGAATACAAATCCCATCTCTAAATATTTAGAGATATTATAATAATATAAAACTATGACTTTAAATCAAGCTGCAAACACACACTGTGAGTAGTAATGTAATGATTCTCCAGGAACTCGTTGCATGTGTCAAACAATGAAAAATGTCCTGGAACTGAATTGTGACGATTACAATGATAATTATCAGCATAATAATTATAATTGTTTAAATGGTAAATTAAATGTTACAAATAATTTCAAATGAGCAGGGAAAACAATCAAGCCATCAACATTACTTTATACTGAAGGATTTAAAACAGTAATTTTTTTTTTTCGGAGCATTTAAACTGAGTTTAATGAATATATAATATAGTTCTGCTTTATTTCAAAGTTTGAAATTCCTTGCAGACACTTTGTGCAAGACAGTGGCTTGTCTCCTGGATTTCAGTCTCCCATGTGCTGGGTTTTACGTTGAAAAATTTCACTCTTCCTGTTGATGAAAACAGACCGTAGCCCTTAGTAAAAGCGGATCTGCACTGTCCATTGTGGGCACCATATCTCCCATGTATTACTGTTATAGTATGTTTTACGTTGGGATTTTTACTTTGGGTATCAATTCTTTTCCATTTGAAAAATGCCCGTTGCTGCCCACCTGTGCCCTCCGGTATCCCTGTGCCCACCCATTCCTGGCTGTGCCCACCTGTGCTCATTATTATCCTTCTGTGCCCACGCATGCCCAACAGTGCCTGCACGCGCCCGCTGGCACCCCCTGTGCCCACCCATGCCTGGCAGTGCCCGCTGGTGCCCACTGACCCTCTTGTGCCTACCCATGCCCACCTGTGCCTAGCTGCTGCTGCCTGCTGAAGTGTAATTAGAGGAGGGATCCCTATGATTTGGCTCCTCTTCTACCTTCCTTTCCCTTGGACCCTGCGTGCCGTTCACTTCGGATTGATGTGGCTTGCTTAGGCATGTCGGTCCCTTTCCTGTTGCTTCAGCATGAGAGAAATTAGCCTGGTTCTCGTCAAGCCATGTTCGTCGTTGGCACATTCCAGAAGGCACCTGCAAGACACGGGATTCCTGGAAGCCGTGGAATTCCTTCCATCTGGAATTTGGCCGGTTCTCCGTATTTGAGTCAGTCTCGGAGACCAAACTGAGTGTGTGACCTTTCCAGGTCTCCTTCGCTGTCAGCGCCATGTTCCGGCTGTGTCTAAACACATGCGCTGTACGTTTGGACCTGTGTGAAGGCCGGTGAGTGACAGCTGCTCTCTGTCAGTACACGGGAAAGCAAGTAGTGTGTCAGAACTCGTAAATGACTACCGTGGGCTCTGGGTTCTGGAAGACGGAGCCCAGGCTTTTGAGATTGGTGAGGAGCCACACGTAAAATGTCAGCTGACTTCGTCCACATCCATTGTGACAGATTGGTTCCACCAATCGGTGTGTTTTGTTCTCATTTAAATACTGCCGACTTATTCTGTCATGAAGAATGCACGTTTGGTGTTTGCAGACTGTTGTGTGAAGACGCCCCCACTCACACATGTGAGGCGCTGGTCGTTAGTATTCAATGTGAGTACAGCTGGTATTTCATCCCAAAAAAATATGCAACATTTTAAAAACACAGCTTGTTTTCGCACAACCTTCCAGGTAATGGAGTCAAATTGGTTTAAATAAATGGCACGATAAAATTTTTTGAGGATCTTGTAAAAAAAAAAAAAAGAAATTGATTTTTTTTCTCCACAGACAGACATTGATTGATGAAATAAAAAAATCCAAGAGACCTGAACTTTCCCCACTTTGTTGATCTCTCTGGTCATCTTTGGGGAGGGGGGGGGGGGGGGGGGGGGGGAGCACAGGCCTTGTTTTCCGGAGGATCTGTTTGTGGCTTCTGCTTGTTCACAGATCAGAAATGACATAATTATTGGCCATCGGGCAGTGACAGCCCCCCGCACTGTACTGCAGATCCCAGTAAAACCGGGATTGTAATTATTGACTTGGGGGGGGGGGGGGGGGGGGGGTAAAGGCATTGACTTGCAGTGTCGTATTAAAAATGGGAAATCTCTTCTGGCATGAATTAAACAAATCATGCCGTATATCACACTGGTGTATCGAGCACTTTTTCTCCTTAGGGGTTACGGTCATTTTGTCTCGTTTGGGGGCAAAGCGAGATGGGAATGACCGTGCAGGACAGCTGGTTTGGGTGGATGTCATGCCAAACCGAACCGGAGCAGGCGGCATGTCGTCGGCCCTCCTTTCGTTTACATGGAGATTGTGATCATCAGTGTGTTCTGAGCCTCAGGGACGTATTAATGTCTGATTGCTCTTTATAACCGGCCGGTGGAGCGCGAAGGGTCCGGCAGCCTCGGTGCCATTAATCGTAATGGCAGAGAGCGTCAGCCAGGATCGGCGAGCGAAGACCGAGAGCCAGAATCTGTGTGCAGACTTAGGGAGCAGGGGGGGGTGATGGTGCCGCGGCTGCCCTTGTTTCCATCTTCTGGTTCAATTCCAAACGCCTGGTGAGCTCCTCTATAAGCCTGGTGTCAGTGTGCCACCGGCTCCCTATGAGACTGCCGATTGGCTAAAGCAGGCGCAAGGCCCTGGGACGGCACTGCTGATTGGCTAAAGCAGGAGCAAATCCCTGGGACGTCACTGCTGATTGGCTAAAGCAGGAGCAAGTCCCTGGGACGGCACTGCTGATTGGCTAAAGCAGGCGCAAGGCCCTGGGACGGCACTGCTGATTGGCTAAAGCAGGAGCAAGTCCCTGGGACGGCACTGCTGATTGGCTAAAGCAGGAGCAAATCCCTGGGACGTCACTGCTGATTGGCTAAAGCAGGAGCAAGTCCCTGGGACGGCACTGCTGATTGGCTAAAGCAGGCGCAAGGCCCTGGGACGGCACTGCTGATTGGCTAAAGCAGGAGCAAGTCCCTGGGACGGCACTGCTGATTGGCTAAAGCAGGAGCAAGGCCCTGGGACGGCACTGCCGATTAACTTAAGAAGGAGAAAGTCCTAGGAACAGGCATGCTGATTGTCTTAAGACGGAGCAAGTTGCAGGAACGGGCACTGTTGAATGGTTTATTAAGCAGCATGTTGTAGAAATGTGTGTGGTTGGATGGTTTAAGAATAAGCAAGTCACTGATATGCGTATTGGAGCTGAGGCCTGTGGTGGGATGTGTAGCAGGGTGTGCTCTGGGTCTGACTGAGCCCTCTCCATGGTGGCAGAAAGGCAGTGACTATCCTACAGGACATGACCTGCCTCTTACAGTGTGACCCTCACACAGCTCACATAGCAGCATATTTCTTATCTATGCGCATCTCTTTGTCGTTATTTTTATGAAGAACCAGTAAATTGTCCACGCTGCTTTGTGATCGGAGCTGAGTTCTAAAACTTTCTGCACATTCAGTCGAGTCACATCAAGCTGCCGCCTTCACAGAAAGCAGCACGTCGAGATGCCGGCGGCCGCGCGGACCACCTGACCCGTTAATGTTAATGTTCGTTCGGTCCGCTCAGTGCTTCCTGTGACATTTTACACTCTGCCCACATCGTTCTGGAGTCACAGCGTACAGATTTACGCCGACGTCCAAGTCAGACGCTGAAAAACCTGGAGCAGGAGAGCCGTAACAATCGAGCACCTACAAGAATGGCCTGCCCCCACCGTCGCCCGGCTCCCACGCAACTCACAGGGCATGCGATGAAACAAATGGCGGCCGGCTGGCGGCAGGCAGGGACCGCAGCTGTGACGGTTCCGTTCCAAGCCCGCGTCAGCATCGATTCTTGATTTTTTGACGGCTACACTTTTTACCATTGTTGGCACGTCCTCGCCAGGTCCCGCCGAAGATCCCCCTCCCAATTAGCGGGCTAACGTCACCGGCTCCCGTGATGAATGGCGGACTTGTGCCTGTCGCCACGCCGACCGTCGCGTCACTGCCAGCCGCCTCCCCTGGGACCGTTATTTTTTCCTTTAAGTCGTTAGCTTGCGGGTGGAAGCTTCTCTCCATTTATGCAGGTTTGGCATTTCGCTGCTGACGGCACTGTTTTAAAAATGAAAGCCGTTTATTCTTTTTTATAAGGTCTCAAGGTTGGAGATGCTGACATTCCAGCCCTTTTCCTAGCTTGGAGTCGGGATTGCAGAAGAGGCAAGTGTTGGGGATAACCGACTCGCTTGACGGACCGCCCTGAGGGCTTCCCAGATTTGCCATCTTTGTTGTCAGTTTTTCTTACAGGTATATGACAGAAGCGAAACAGCATAAAATTTATCCTTTAGACAAGCAAAATAGGCACAGATAAGGTGTAAGGAGGATCCCCAGAAAAGGACGAATAGACGGAGCTTCCCGCTGGAGCTGGGATTGATCCCGTCATCGCGCTCATAACAGGTGGGGTTTGTATCTGTGAGGTGGGGGGTGACAGGAAGCTTGTCTGTGTAATGAGGCCCTCAGCAGGAGGATTTAAACGTGTAGGAGGGAGGCCAGAGCTCACAGGCCCTGTCAGTCGTTCCCAAACACACTTCAGGCCCTCGGGGAGGGGAGGACGTGTCCCAGTTTATCTGTCTTTCAGGGCGCTGACACCTGGGAGCCATGGGAAAGGCAGGGGCACAGCTGATATCTCACTTCAGTCCCACTTTTGTGGTGAGTTTTGGAAAGGGGCCAGCAGATGGCGCTGTGGTTAGGGAGCTGGGTCCAGGTGGCATTAACCTGATGTGGAGGATGTAGTCCGACGTAACGACACATGACGTGACTGACGGAAAGAGACAGAAATTCACACGACACCCCTGAGAAGGTGAGTGTAGCTTCCTGTACTAGTGAGGCTCCTCTAAGCGGGGGATAAGCGCATTATTATTTAACTACAGCTGTGGCACAGAACCACACTGGGGAGGTGAACCGGCCCTCCAGGGGCCAGCTCGGGGCCCACCTCAGGCAACAGAAGGGTCAGAGGCAGCTGTGATGGGCCGATTTGGCCAGACTCACCTTGGTTCAGAGCGCCGGAGCGCTGAAGAGAGAAGCGTGGCTGTCCCCGAGGATGAGGGGCACCGGTGGTCAGGAGACGTTTCCTGGGGGAGGCCCTGTTTTTATATTTTATCTTTTATATATATATATATATATATTTTGGAGGAAACTGGCTGTGAATTTTTCATGACTGCGAGCTGGCCGGGTTCAGTCACCAGGGACTCCGGCGGCCAAATGCAATCTCACCGCGCCGGGCCTGCAGGGCATTCTGTGTGCAGGGGGGCAACCCGGCGCAGGTTGGGAGGGGGGATGGGAGGATCCCATTAAAAGGCGTGTTACCCTTCAGACGTTACCCCTTTGGTCTGAGATTAGCCTGAGTCGGCTGTCTTAAAGGCCGTTCTCTGGGTGTCGGTTCCGAGCCTCATTCCGCCTCCCTTTCTCTTCCTGTCGTTCCCGTACAACGGGATGTCTGCCGGCTTTCATCGGAAATAAATGCGCCCTCCATCTGAGTCAGAGGCTTAATTGCAACGCGCAAAGGCGGAAACCGCGGATATCTATATTTCAGGGATAATAACTCATTCAGCGCTAATTCCAGCTTCGTCCTGCCCTGCGATCCTTTATTTATGCATTCTCAGTGTATTTGCGTTTCACCCGAGCACGTTACTCGCCGGAGGATTACATGCCCCTCAGTTCGACATGTAAGGACAGCCGTCCTGGTGCATGCGTGTGTCTGTGTCTGTGTCTGTGTCTGTGTCCAGAGCTATTGGTCAGAAGTGAGGTGCCTTTACGGAACTAGTGCTCTACCTGATGAGTGGCACACAAGCTATGGTTGCTTAGCCTTGAGTGCTGCGGTGGGTTGCCATGGTTACGCCCCATGGCTGTGACCTATAAACGAGTTGATTCGAATGCCCGCATGCGTAATTGCAAAAGGTGATTAAGGGGAGCGCTTAAGTGTGTAATGGTGAGTGAGATGGACTTTTGCAGGACACTCTGGGGGTATGTCTTGCAAGAGCAGCCCTGCAGAGGCCCTGGACGCCGTTAAAGGGGGGGTATCTCTCTAACCCTGCCCCTACTGTACGAGCTGCTTCTTAATACCTCAGGTGATGTCACTCTTAAGAAGGAAAAATTTGCATTTAAATGAGCCCCACTTTCTTCTCGACTCCCGTACTGTCACAGAGTCCTCCTCCAAATCCTGCATGGAGTCTTTCACAGTCTCCCTTCTCGACTCCCGTACTGTCACAGAGTCCTCCTCCAAATCCTGCATGGAGTCTTTCACAGTCTCCCTTCTCGACTCCCGTACTGTCACAGAGTCCTCCTCCAAATCCTGCATGGAGTCTTTCACAGTCTCCATTCTCGACTCCCGTACTGTCACAGAGTCCTCCCCAAAATCCCACATGGAGTCAATCACAGTCTCCCTTCTCGACTCCCGTACTGTCACAGAGTCCTCCCCCAAATCCCGCATGGAGTCTTTCACAGTCTCATTTCTTGAACCCCTGTTCCGTTACATTCCTGGGGGAATCGGCATTCAGGCCTCAGGGCACAGTGCCACGTGATCCTGTTTAAGCCACGGGGCAGAGGGGCAGGGATGATGTCGCCTGAAGCCCCTCCCCCCTGATGGTTATAGGCAATCTGTGCCCGCCTGTAGGGGTCCGGAGCTTGGTCCTGATTGGTCATCAGCCCCAGGCAGAGCACAGCTGCTACTTCCCGAGTCCCCCCGACCCCCCCCCCCCCGCCTGACGGTCAGTCATCAAAGCACCTGGCCTCACAGACACAGGGGCCGAGTTGAGAGAGCAGCTTTGAGAATCATTGGGCCTGAGCTGCTTCAGTATCGGATGAGTAAATAATTTATATAAAGAGCATGGCGAAAAACTGCAGCCTCTTTGAATCACGGAATCAAGTAAGTTAATGTATGGAATAATAATTTTATTATTTCTACATTTTTCATAATTTTTAAATTTCCCTAAAATTGATAAAATGGCTGTAATATCTGAACTGGTCCCTCTGTTTCTGGCATCATGAATACTTTAATGGTTGCTAATAAAATAAAATATCCCAGAGGAGGGGCCACTGCGGTAGTGTGGGGAGGGCGGACTGCCGGCCGTCTGCTCAGGCGGTCATGTGACCTCATCTGCCCAGTGAATACAGCTGTGCAAATGGGCAAATGTGTGAAACCGTGAGGGCAGGTAATCTGCCTCAGCCTGGTGGAGCAAGTAAAAAGTGAATAAATGGCGTTTGCCCCTCCCCGCTCGTGGATGCTGGAATGAATCATGCACAGCAGTCATGTGGAACACGGGAGCAGGTAGAGTGGGGCTGCGGAGGGGGAGAGGAGGAGAAGGTTCTAAATGAATCTGCAGCAGCCTGGGAAGCCGGCTTGCACTGACCTGACACAGTGTGCTTGATGGAAGAGGGAATGCTGCGGTTTTAAACCAATGCGCTGCTGGGAGACATGAGGAAAGATCCAGGCTCAGGGAGGTTATATGGAGGATGCACTCTGGAGGGATCAAGACTCGGGGGAGAGTGAGGGGAAGAAGGCACTAAGGAGGGATTCTGTCTCAGGGGAGGATCAATGGAAGGAGGTACTATGGAGGAATCCAGTCTCGGTGGTGGGTTGGGGGAGGAGGCACTAAGAAGGGATCCAGTATCAGGGGAGGGTTGGAGGAGGAGGCACTAAGAAGGGATCCAGTATCAGGGGAGGGTTGGAGGAGGAGGCACTAAGAAGGGATCCAGTCTCAGGGGAGGGTTGGAGGAGGAGGCACTAAGAAGGGATCCAGTCTCAGGGGAGGGTTTGAGGAGGAGGCACTAAAAAGGGATCCAGTATCAGGGGAGGGTTGGAGGAGGAGACACTAAGAAGGGATCCAGTCTCAGGGGAGGGTTTGAGGAGGAGGCACTAAAAAGGGATCCAGTATCAGGGGAGGGTTGGAGGAGGAGACACTAAGAAGGGATCCAGTCTCAGGGGAGGGTTTGAGGAGGAGGCACTAAGAAGGGATCCAGTATCAGGGGAGGGTTTGAGGAGGAGACACTAAGAAGGGATCCAGTCTCAGGGGAGGGTTTGAGGAGGAGGCACTAAGAAGGGATCCAGTCTCAGGGGAGGGTTTGAGGAGGAGGCACTAAGAAGGGATCCAGTATCAGGGGAGGGTTGGAGGAGGAGGCACTAAGAAGGGATCCAGTCTCAGGGGAGGGTTTGAGGAGGAGGCACTAAGAAGGGATCCAGTATCAGGGGAGGGTTTGAGGAGGAGGCACTAAGAAGGGATCCAGTATCAGGGGAGGGTTGGAGGAGGAGGCACTAAGAAGGGATCCAGTCTCAGGGGAGGGTTTGAGGAGGAGGCACTAAGAAGGGATCCAGTATCAGGGGAGGGTTTGAGGAGGAGACACTAAGAAGGGATCCAGTCTCAGGGGAGGGTTGGAGGAGGAGGCACTAAGAAGGGATCCAGTATCAGGGGAGGGTTGGAGGAGGAGGCACTAAGAAG
This sequence comes from Brienomyrus brachyistius, assembly GCF_023856365.1. Taxonomy (NCBI): domain Eukaryota; kingdom Metazoa; phylum Chordata; class Actinopteri; order Osteoglossiformes; family Mormyridae; genus Brienomyrus; species Brienomyrus brachyistius. The sequence continues at coordinate 7,305,283 of NC_064534.1, read as the reverse complement.
GGATCCAGTATCAGGGGAGGGTTGGAGGAGGAGGCACTAAGAAGGGATCCAGTATCAGGGGAGGGTTGGAGGAGGAGGCACTAAGAAGGGATCCAGTATCAGGGGAGGGTTGGGGAAGGAGACAATAAGGAGGGATCCAGTGCCAGTGGAGGGTCAATAGGAGGAGGTACTAAGGAGGGATCTAGTCTCAGAGAAAGGTAAATGGGAGTAGGTTCTAAGGAACAATCAAGTCTCAGTGAATGGTTGAGGAGGAGGGATCCAGTCTCAGGAGAAGGTAAGTGGGAGGAGGCTCTGAGGAGGGAACCAGTCTTAGTGCGGTTTCCGGGTGACTCTGTAGGGGAGTCCTGTAATGGGCACATTGTGTTCGCTGTGTGTGACGTACACTCCGCAGCACCGGTAATCTCACACAGACCACACATTTGCGAAGGTTGTGCTTTTATGTATCGTTTTGTTGATCTAGCCTCTACTGTATTTCGGGACAGATGAAGAAATGTTTCAGAAGACTCAAAGTCAATCTCCCACGCAAGGGCCTTTTATTTACAGGCACCGGAAGGTTTTCGCATCCTGGCGGTGAATCCTGCGGTAGACAGTGTGTGTGGAGTGCGTGTCTTCGGTGCGGCTGCTGTACCTCTGCCCCCCCATGTAGCGTGTTACAGCACCAACGCAGTTTCTTCATGCAAACAGGGCTTCAGTCCAGAGAAAACATGCGCAGAAATGAGAATGATCTGCAGATCCCGGGGGGGGGGGGGGGGGGTTCACAGTGACCTTCACTGAGGCAGCAGGAGCGATAAACACTAGATTCGGACGTGGGGGGAGCAGTGTGAGGGACCGAGAGAGAAGAGAGGTCTGGGGGACCGAGTAAATCTGCCTCTGAACAAACAGGCTGTGGAAGCCCCCTCCCCCCCCACCCCTGCTATGGCTCTCGGGGGGGGGGGGGTTCTGACAGCATAGCAGAGATGGTCCCCCCTGCCGCTCACGAGAGGGGCGCTGCTGTGTTTTTTTTGGTGCTCGGGCTGAAGGGCACCTCGGTCACAAGCCAGGTGGTGTGGGAGGCTCACTTCCATCCCCCCCGATTTAGAACCGCGTTACTGTCACTGTTTTAGTTTGGGGAGGAGGGGTGTCGCTCCGTCTGGTCTGACAAGCCTATAAGTCACCAGTGCTGATCTGGCCACCGCCCCTTCCCCCCTAAGTAATGACATCATAAAGGAAATTTACAGTCCTGCTACTCCGTGGAGGAGGACGGTGCCGATAAGGGGGCCCAGGACGGCAGCCAAAGCCGGAGTGCCGGCCAATTTAATGCATCTAAAACTGCCACACTGTTTCTCTGCCGGCACTGTGTTTAGGGCCCTCCGTGCGCTCATATCGCCCATATATGGCAATTAGCTGCCCCCTCCACTTGCCGGTGTGCTGATCCTCCTCGTCTGCATCACACCCCCTTCATTTTCACTGACCCGGAAGCTTCTGCACGTGCAGCCCTGCTTTTGCATGAATGTGGATAAATGAGGCTGGGGCTGAGGGGTGAGTGTCCTGTTTGGGTTTGGAGGGGGGGGCGCTGAGCTGATATGCTCCCTGCTCTGCTTGTTTGCACACACGCGAAGTCCCACACCTCATATAAACCCGTAACTGATATTTTTAGACAGTCTCTTCTTCAATAAAGAAAAGCGGAATACTTTTGCTACAGGCATATGAATGAAAGGAAGCGGGAGGGGAGAAACAAGGGTTCGAAACATGCCGTGGGCGGGGCTACAGTGCACTGTCATGTCAGTCATGTATTGGATGGAGCTGCTTCTTATCAGCTGCTGTTATTGGCTAAATGACCAGCATAGGCAACTGGCACATGTACAGGGGGGGAGCGATGGCAGGTCGACCCTCACGTGCCCCCCTCATAGAGACAGCAGCAATGTTCACCTCCCCGGTGTTCCATCTCCCATAGATCATCTAGACAAAGAAAAAAAAACATCCACTTTATTAGTCAAAATGTCACCCTGTGCACAGGACCGGGATTTAACCTGCTCTTAAGCAGCACTCCGAATTTGGTGTGTTCGGAAAAAGGCATTCCTGCAGTTTGGGCCCCCGTCATCCGACTCTCCCTGCACCGTTTGGGCACCGTGCGAGACCGTATCTGCAATCCGTGGCATTAATGATGCATCCCTCAGCCGGAGGTCACTGCGTCCCATTTTGGCGCGGGCATGACGATGCCGCTGGAAGCCTGACAGCACGCGTGGCGCGACGCGGGCCGGGGAAATCCCGCCGTCACCATGGCACCGCCGATCTGGAGGCAGGCTGCGTTTGTTAGCAGTCTAATTTACAATCCTTAGGTCCAATTTAAGCAGTGCATGCAGAGGAACAAAGTGTCTGAGGAAAAAATATGACTAAATAATCCTCAGAGAGCCAGACCCCCAGGATATGCTGTGTTAGGGACTGGCCCCCCCTTATTACTGCACAGCGTGGCTCAGTGTCTTTGCAGGGCCTTAATGTAAGGCTGTGTTTAGCCTTGTACCACGGCTTCGCTAGCAGCAGTTGATTCTGACACCCCAGCTCTGCATTTGTTCACAGGAACCTGAGGGGGGCGCTGACAGGAGTGTACCGGCAGGGTAAATTTAGCTCCTACCGCACACTGTGCAAAGAGTGAATAATTGAGAAGGCATCTGTTCCAATTAGCATGCCCCTTCCAATCAAATCCCTGCTTAAACCTCATAACTGGGTCATCGTCTCCTTGGTTGCAATAGGATAAAATGAATTGGCTTCTTTTTAACTGTTAACTTTTTAATGAATGGGGTTTCAGCATCAGAGGCTCCCTCCCCTTGGAAAAGGAGTGCCCCCTAATGTGGGGGTGAGGGAGGCCCCCCACCCAAAACAAATAGCCAGCCCTGCATTCCCCCGAACCCTAGTTTATTTTGTTGTACTGTTGTATATAGAGGTCCCTCCTTCTGTCACCCAGGGATTGGCGTAGCGGCGAGTTTCGAGAGTGGGCTTAGGGTGGTTATGGATGTTTGACACCGTGACCACAGTCAGTGGGAAGGGAGTCAGATGTAGATCCTCTACCCTCACCGGAGTATCTTCCTTCTGCTCTTCCCTTGACCCTCGGACTCCACCCCCACTGTGTTTCTCGAATGTGTAGAGATCCCTGAAGGGACACCGCCGTTGTACCCCGAGTGCGACTCTGAAACAGACCCATTTCTGTCAGACACAGTAGTGCTTTTGAAGAGAAAAACTTCTGCTTCTGAAAATCAATATACAAGAAATAGAGTGTATATGAATATGTGATTATAGCACGTACTGGGAACTCATTAACTTTTGTTATGTATATGAGTTTCTTACCCAGAAAGGAGTGTTGGAAAAAAACAAAAAACATAGTAACATTGATGTCAATGAAACCGCTCTGACTCTACACCATCGTGTTGGAAAAGTGGGATCTGTTTTCTGAGGGGGGAGCAACACCCGGCCTCCTCAGTGATTAAGGTAAACACGCTCGTTCCCTCCCCCGGTTCTTACCGCCACTTTCCAGACAGCAGGAGAGCGATTCCAGTTGCCTTTAACAGACGGTTTGGGCAGCAGTTGAGGTGGTGTGTGACTCAGTGGTTAAGGTGTCATGATCGGGGGGTCACTGGTTCCTGTCCCTGGGCTGGCTGACTGATTCCACCATTAGGCCCTTGAGCAAGGCTCTTAAACCCCCCCCCCCCCACCCCCCCGCTACAAGCATTACAAGCATTGGCTGATCCTGTTTTCTCAAGTGTATGTTGCTTTGGATAAAAGCTAGATAAATAAATATAATAATTCAATCAACTGTCGATCGACGGAACAACAGTGCACAACAGCAGTGGGAGAGTGCAGTCATTACTCAGACGCACAGGTAGAGCGCAGTGCCGGAAAAGGGCTCTTTGTGTGGTGTTTTGTCTCGGTGGTGATGTGGGGTGTTTACATATCAGCGGCTGAGACACCGTCCATTTATAAATGGTTTTCTATGCTGTATTAGCTTACTGTGAGAAACCAAAGGCCGTGAATATTTGCCAGATTCACTCCTCAGCCTTTTTTCGATTCATTTATTTTTCACTCATCGTATCGCTTATGAATTTTTAAGACCGTATTTGAAGACCATTGGCAGTCCACTTTTGTTCTGAAGCTGTTAATTAACATTAAAGTTTCAGTCATTTTAATAAAACATGTGGCTTTTTAAAAAGCTGCCCTTGCACATTTCCTGTCAGTTTGCTAAATGAGTGATCACACGCTGGGACGCTGTGCAAACATTCGGGGTGTGCTTTGAGTGCTCAAGGTGTGTCAGTTTCCTCCTTGATCAGTATGGTACATTTCTTGAAGCAGGGGGCTCGTGTCAGGGCCGGAGTTTCCGGTATAGGCCTCTCGGCGAGCTCCACTATGCTCTATTCTCCTGCAAACATTTACTTTTAACTATCTTGCTTATGTGTGATTGTGTTTGCAGGGATTTCTCGAAGACAGATAGCCAGTAGTGCCTTGTGATATGGGAAGGGAGGAAGGAACAGGGATTTTATTTGTGGACAAGAGCGAAGATGGGATTAACATAACTGGTTGGGAGGAATGAAATAAAAGATAGCTGTATCTGCTCTAGGACGGGGACAACAGATACACAAAATCCACAATGGGCATCGGGTCACAGACGGACTGCTGGGCGAGCTTAGAGGCAGGGAGAAAAGACACACGCTCAGATACAGATGCAGAGGGAAAATGATAAGAACCAAAGAAGTGAACCATGTGGGTCTTATTACCATGGCAGGATCTGCTGGTTGGGGTACCTGCCACCAGGGGGAGGTAGTAAGCACTCCACAATGTCATGGGGCATGCTTGGGGTCCTTGTTGAAGCCCATCACAAAGACCTGGGACCTGAAAGTAGGGAGAAGGGCCACGAGCAGTACTGAGAGAGACTTCGAGTTGTGCCAACGGAATGGTGTGTTGCTCAGTGGTTTAGACTGCGGTGTTTGCGACCTCAAGGTTGCCGCTTCTAATCCTAGAGTCAGCACTATGACATCACCTTTGGGCCCTTAGACCCCAGTTGCTTCACAGACTGTCTGGCTCTGTTATTTTTCAAAATGTATGTTACTTTGCAGAAAAGTGTCTGCTGATTAGTCAAAACGTAATGTAACTGAAGCAATGGGAGCAACTGCTGGAGGTGTGTTAGCACCAGGAGAACCACATGTCACCCATGAATGATCATCCATGTGGCCGAACAGCCCTGCTTTGAGAAGAAGACGTCTAGCAATGTCATTCTTCGCGTGATTGGGCTGTTTTTGGGCAAATATATATGTTTTTTAAATGAGTGAAGAGGAGGAACGCCAGAGCCGGTAAGATATGGCTACAGAGACCTGTGCAAAAAGAGGGAAGGGGTGAAGGAGGAAATAATGGAAGTGATTAAGCTGGAACGGTTCATGAAAGTGGTGGAACCAGGGTGCCAGGCCTGGATCAGGGAGCAGAGCCCGCAGAGTGAACCATCAAAGCATTGTGCTGGATCAGCAGGGCGAGGCTCGTCCATCTCCGAGAAAACGGCCCCAGAATGTAAAGCTCGTTATCCTGGGATGGCTTGTCTTTAATGCCCTGCCAATTGCCGTTTAATGCCAGCAAGTCAAACTCATTTGGAATTTTCAATTTTACGGTGAATTTGCGGAGCGGGGATACACCTTCGCCGGTCACAGGGACCTGTATGCCGATTGGCCGGGATTCGTAACATGGGCCCCGTGTCTGGTGCACGTGTGTCTTTAAACTGGAGATCAAAGCCTCTAAGCCCACATGAGATAGAAAGCTGTATTCCACAGTGGATAAGACTGGCAAGATCTTCGGGTTTTCACCTTCAGTCCTCAGTGAAACATGCTTGGGCTGGTGAATTCCATGCTTTCATTAAACCCTTGTTTTCTCTCCCAGAATCTGTTTTTTTTTTTTTTCTAAATAGCCAGGAGCCCACATCCTCTCACATGTTCCTGTCTGAGACCTAATTTTATTTCTCTATGAGCCCAGAATGTTTCTCTGAAACCTAATTTTATTTCTTGGTGAGCTTACTTTGTTTCTCTGTGAGCTTACATTGTTCCTCTGTGGGCTAATGTTGTTTGTGAGTTGCTGTATCTGTGTGAGCTGTGAGCCTCGATCCCCTTTCCCTCGTGCGTCTCTAAGGGCTGTCCCCATGTCCGAGCATGAAGCACTTCAACTGGACCTGGCCGGATCGATGTGGAATCAATGCCGCGTTTTAGGCGAATGACGCATCCCTGAGACATGCAGGTCACACTTAAAGCCTTCGATTTATGGCCGCCTCCTTTCTCCATGCGTCCTCCCCAGAGGGTGGAGCCGGCAAATGCGACTCACGCAAGGTGCTGGTTCCCTCCCAGAAAGGCCAGGGACCGGACCAGATGGTCCATTAGCTGGTTCTGGTGGCAGAGTGTGCGTTGTGTTGTGTGTGTCTGGGAAACGGCAGGATGCTCACTCTCTGCCAGAGTGCTTTGCCGTATGCGGAGAGAAAGAACAAAGGAGTCTCATTGTCTGTAAATGTCACTGTTTGTGATGAAAGGAAGAAGTGCTTCACTCTGCCCCCCTCCCCCCCCCCTTAGCTTCTCCCCATTAATTCATTAAAAAACACCCCCCCCCCCCTTTGATGTATTCAGCTCGTTTAGGATTACATGCTTACACGCAGAACGTACATCACAGATGTCCAGGAGGACATGTGGGATATGCTGAAGGAGGCGAGAGGCCTGGCGTGGCGTGGAGACCAGGGTGGATGTGGTACACTCTGATCCATTGTCCTGACAGCAGTTAGGGACAGTGAAGACATGCCGAGAAGATGGTGAGATGTGATGCTAGCACTTCTGCACAGTGATAGGGACAACGGTGAATTTCGGTGCTCGGGATTTGTCAGGTGCGGCACAACCTCTACGCTAACTGAGGAGGATACGGAACGAAAGGTGATGGAAAGAAGAAAGGAAAGAACAGCAGTAGCCATAATCTGGACCCTAATAACCAACAAGGATTTCAGGATTAAAGTAGTTGGCTAACCTAGGGGCACCCACGTCCTGATGACATCATCTCAGGTGACCCCAGAGACGTGCAGGGACTCATAGTCAGAAAGTACTGCAGCTCTCACTCGTCTGCTGCATGTAAAATGGCAGGCAGGAATCAGGGGCCTCGGTAATCAATACCAGCTTTCATCACCACTGGAGTCATTTGCATTATTGTGGTGACAAAAGATTTTCAGATGCTCGCACTCCAAATGCAATCTGAGCATCAGACAATTGGTGCTGGAGTTGGGAGCTGAAGGAGGGAGAGCAAGACGGAGAAACCGGGGATGCGGGAACCGGGACGGCGGCTGGAGCTGGAGGGAGTGAGATGGAGGGACCGGGGATGAGGGAACCGGGAAGGTGGCTGGAGCTGGAGGGAATGAGATGGAGGGACCGGGGATGAGGGAACCGGAAAGGTGGCTGGAGCTGGAGGGAGTGAGATGGAGGGACCGGGGATGTGGGAACCGGGAAGGTGGCTGGAGCTGGAGGAAGGGTGTGAGAAGGAGATACCGGGTATTCGGAAACAAACTGTGATGCAGTCAGACTTCAACAGGGAAGCATCATAATGTGCAAATGATACCATCCTACCACAGATATGGAGGAGTGGCACAGGTGGGCTGTGTGGCTCAGTACCTTTGGATGCTGTGTCCGTAATTAAAAGGTCACAAGCTCAAATATTTCGGTTGACAGAGTGTTTTTATTGTTGTGTTCTAGAACTTTAGCTCTCAGCTGCTCCAGACCCTGCCTCCTCAATAAATGTATGTCCATTTGGATAAAAGCAGTAGCTCAATTGGTAAAGAATGAAATACATTACAACCATATAATGTTAGACAATAGCATGTTCTTTTAACATGAGGCTATACATGTATAATTAGACTTAAGCTTAATAATTATGTGCTGTGATTGTTAGTACAAAGACCCCAGTGCTGACTGTCAGCATGGCCATCCTGTATAAACACAGCCAGTGATCCTGTGGGCTAGCAACAGCGTGATATCAGGCCGCAGGATTCGTAAGGATGAGATTCCCTCTGAGAAACAGGCCCCACAAATCGCCTCAAGTGAAAACCTCCAAAAACAGGTTCCTGCTGCAAGAAGTGAAACATATCAGGGGGCGATTCCACAGCTGGAGAGTGTAATCACATGGGAGCAAAGCCAGCTGAGGGTCTTTGGGGTGTAATATCTATTTCATTTAACTTTGTGGTAACTCAGTTTGTGCTGCGTTCGATTGTTGCTCTGTTTCTTCTATAAAACATAATTGAACTTGTGTTTGGAACTGACTGCTGAAAGAGAATAGAGATAGAAAGAGAGAGGGGGGTTGAGAGAGAGAGGGGAATGGGAGAGTGTGACAGGAGGGAGAGAGTGAGAGAGAGAGGGGAATGGGAGAATGTGACAGGAGGGAGAGAGTGAGAGAGAGAGGGGAATGGGAGAGTGTGACAGGAGGGAGAGAGTGAGAGAGAGAGGGGAATGGGAGAGTGTGACAGGAGGGAGAGAGTGTGAGAGAGAGGGGAATGGGAGAGTGTGACAGGAGGGAGAGAGTGAGAGAGAGAGGGGAATGGGAGAGTGTGACAGGAGGGAGAGAGTGAGAGAGAGAGGGGAATGGGAGAGTGTGACAGGAGGGAGAGAGTGTGAGAGAGAGGGGAATGGGAGAGTGTGACAAGAGGGAGAGAGTGAGAGAGAGAGAGGGGAATGGGAGAGTGTGACAGGAGGGAGAGAGTGAGAGAGGGGAATGGGAGAGTGTGACAGGAGGGAGAGAGTGAGAGAGCGGAATGGGAGAGTGTGACAGGAGGGAGAGAGTGAGAGAGAGAGGGGAATGGGAGAGTGTGACAGGAGGGAGAGAGTGAGAGAGAGAGGGGAATGGGAGAGTGTGACAGGAGGGAGAGCGCGAGAGAGAGACGGGAATGGGAGAGAGTGACAGGAGGGAGAGAGCGAGAGAGAGAGGGGAATGGAAGAGTGGAACAAGAAAGAGAGAGCGAGAGAGAGAGGGGAATGGAAGAGTGGAACAAGAAAGAGAGAGCGAGAGATCACTGGACCTCGACACGTATCCGGGGCCAGACAGTTCACTGTCCTCGCTAATGAAGGCTTGATTCCACCGGTTAAACTTTTCTAATGCCTCGTAATTATCCTTGTAATTAAACTCGCTTCTGTTTGACAAGCTATGTGAGAGGAAAGCGGGTAAATATTTAGATTTATTTTCATGTGTTTATTCATGACTAACAAAAAAATACTGTTTCTGGCTGAGCAGAGTCCCTCTGTCTGGGCCTGGCTGGTTGGACTCTGATAGTGATGTCATGCCTCCAGGTTCTACTTTGATTGGCTCTCATAGACTAAACTGTCCTCATGTCCAATGAACAGAGGTAGCATTCCCCCCAGTGACTAGTGGCTGGTGGCTAGTTTGTGTTGGTCAGTAGTTAAAGAATGTCCTGGAAATGGTGCCCTCGACCCTCATCGTGTGACCTGTGTCTAATGCCCATGTATCGAGGTTTGGTTAAAATCTTAGCAAAGAAAAGGGCAATAAATACTCCTCTTTAATCCGTGGCATCAAAACAGGCTTCACTTTCTGACATGAAACGCGGAAAAGGAAAATGTCAAGCCCTTTCGTTTAAGAAGCCTGGCATTATTTAATCTCCCGCTAAATTATGTAGGTCATGGAATACATTACAGCAAAAGAGAAGATATAAGTACAGTCGTAAGTGGAGAAACAAACTGTTCACACGGTTCAGAATTTCAGATGCAATTTGCGGGCCTAAAGTGTGAAGATTGCTCAGAAAACGTACAACGTGAAAGAGGCGCCCTGGTTTTGTGTTCAGCGCTGCTTTATACACAATGATAAGTGTGAATCCTCATCCTTCAAAGTGCGACGCTGCAGAGGTGACACGCCTGAGTGCCACTTCACACCCTGTCTCGAGTGTCCGCGAGGAACATTCTGGACAGTTTGTCAAGACCGGGATCATCTTGAGACTTTATGAATAAGCAACCCCCAAAACGCTGAAGATGCTATTGTAGCAATCATGAGCCCCCCCCCCCCCCCCCCCCCCGGCACACACACACAAATTCAATTCAATGAAAGGTTTATTTATATAGCGCATTTTCACAACATTCCATTGTCTCATACCGCTTTACATTATTTCTGTCCAAAGCCCCCAGAGAGCAAGCTAGAGCTGACAGTAGCAAGGAAAAACTCTCTTAAAGTGAGAAACTTTGGAAGGAGCCAGACTCAATGAGGCAGCCCATCTTCCTGGTCAAGCAGAGGATGGGCTCCCCCTTTGGCGGGATGGGGGTGTAGAGCAGTCCTGCAGTAAACAAGTGAGGACGGCAGATGTGTAATCAGCCTGGGTGGGCAGGCAGGGAACTAAAGGCTTCTGAAATCTAGTTTGAATCTGGTTCTGTTGGTCCAGTTCCTGTTGGTCAGTGCTCTGTCCTCGGAGATCCCCAGTCAGTACACATCCCTCCCAGCTCCCAGCAGACCTGAACCAAATCAAGTAGTCAAGAACACTGACCTGCTACAGGTGTGTTGGGAGCTCGGAGGGAGCTAAAGAGTGCTTGGGGGTACGGCATACAAGCCCCGCCCACTCGCCTCAATCTGAGCACTTTGTAGGATCTCGCAGCCATGTCAGTTCTGGGTCCCAGAGGTGCTGCCTGTGCGTTTGCTGACGGTGCGCTCTCCAGGTGACATTAACGTCAAGTACCGTGCAAAAGAATCCCATAATCAGCCGGGAATCATTAACACCCAGCACTCCACGCTCGGGCACTTAATCATATGGGAGCCTAAATCAGTGTGTCTCCTCATCTGATTGGCCCGGTTTAAAAATGTATGCGAGAGCTGCACGGATTGGCTGGCCTGGGTGGATCCTCCCTCCTCGGGATCTGCTGGGGCTTGAGTCACGGGAGAGGAAGTGCAGGTGTGATACGGAGAGACAGAGATAAAGAGGGAGAGGGATGCTAAGGAGAGATTACGGCAGCGTTATTCACCCCCGCACGCACATAAAACAGATTTATTCCTCTTTGTGTTTATACCCCTGATATATATGTGAATTATATACACAAAAGGCTGGTATCAGCATGGGAGCGAGGTTGTGGTGAGAGAGGGTGAGATCCCGGGGCCTCCGGGGAGCCATTTGGCAGGATCTGGTTAGCGTATGCACGTGTGTGTGTGTGTGTGTGTGTGTGTGTGTGTGTGTGTGTGTGTGTGAGGTGGACAGGAGAATGTCAGGAGGAGGACAGGAAGGTGTGAGCTCGGAGGGACAGCCTGACTAAGCCTCACACAGTTAGCGTGTCTGAATGATGTCACGCGGCCTGCCTTGCAGGTCGGACGTGCTGCACGCCTGCCAGCGTGAGGTGCTCATGAGCAACTGAAGGTCGGCGAGCCACAGGACCTGCAAGCTGACAGAAAGCACTGTATGTGGCTGGCATGCATTTCGCCTGCTTTTTCCATAAAAATTAGTCATCTAAAAAAATGGCAAATTTTGATTCGCCTTTTTGGTTCCACGTTAATGTCGTAGTCCTAGGCGGCACCGGGTAGAAGGGGCCGTGATTGGATGCTGGCGCCGCCTGCGATTGGCTGGGCCCAGCGGCTGACAGGTCTACATGTTTGACCGTTATTAATGGCTGACAGTGTGTGTCAGGCTGCTGCTGCCATAGTGACAAACACCTCCCCCCACCCTGGATGCGATATCGCACATCATAGCGACCATTACAGCGCTCTGCTCTGCGGGCAGCTCATCCTGTTAATCCCTCTCCTCCTCCAGATGGATGCCACTGGACTGTAAATCCAGGGTTGGGGTTAGAGATGGGAAGGAGTTTCAAGGGCCAGTCTGCAAATTCATCTTCATCCCCGCCGGTATCAGGCGCTGTCGTCGTCATCCTCACCATCCTCACCTCTTCGTCTTCATGTTCATCTCTGTCCTCCTTCTTGACATCGATGTCACGGTTTTGGTCACAACTCTGTCGCATGGTGGAGGGTGGGAGACATGTGTGGAGGGTTTTAGGTGTATGTAACACGCATGTACATATGATATCGATACACACACATGCATATAACACGCTGCTTTGGGATGTGGCTGGCAGCCTCCGTCAGGAATGTTAGCATAGATGTGAGTGGGAAGGTCTCTCTGCGTACGGAGGGCAAACACCATAGCAGGATGTGATTCACCCCAGAGGTGCATGGGGGTTCTGCGCACTGGCTGTACTGGCTGTACTGGCTGTACTGGTGTAATCCCACTGTTCCAGTAAACTCCCCCATCTCAGAGCGGAGTCAGTGAGTGAGCCAGATTACAACTCATGTGAGCTGAGTTTTTCTCACCAAAAACAAAAGGAAAAACAAGGTGCTCACACACACACACACACACACACACACAGGCTGACACAGTGAGATCCAGTGCGCTCTTCTGCTGCGTGCTGTTCTGAGGGAAGCGGGCTTTGATCCCCGCTGCAGAACGCGCTGTTTAGACCTCTCGGGTCAGAGCCAAGCCTCCGCTTTGGCTTCAGTAAATATTACATGAATTTAAGTGCAGTGCTGCACGTCGTTGTAAACAGCTTAGGGGGTATGAAAGATTACACCGGTGCAGCAAGCAGACGGCTATAAAAGTGCTGATGCAGTGGCGGCTCCTACTGCATGCCCCCCCAGCCTTCCCCCCACCCAGTGTCTCGTTAAGGTGCTACAGCGTCCACCCCCCCCACATCCAGCCTAGTCCAACAGACCCCAGTAGTGATGTCAGGCCGGGACTGGTCGGAGGAGGGGGGGGGGGGGCTCATCCACACAATCCAGAAGCTCTGAGCGACGAGAAACGAGAAGTATGCAGTAAAACACACACAGACACTGAGACACACACTGAGAGGTACATAGCACAACAAACACACACTCACACATCTGTGTTCATATCTTTGTGGGGACTCTCCATTAATTTCTTTGAGAGAAATCGTAATCCCAACTATGACAGCCTTAAGCAACCAAACAAAATACAAGACTATTGTCATTTTTAGTTTTTTTTTATTGCAGACACAAAGTTATCCTTGTGGGTCAAGGTCAAAATTACAGGGTTTTATCACATTGTGGGGACATTTGGTCCCCACAATGTAATATATACATAACCGACACACACACACTGAGACAACATGAGAAATACACTGTAAAGCACGCACACATGCACACACACACACACACACACAGTAATACACACACATAAACATAGACATTTATACACAAACACTTAATACTACACATAATTCAATTGCACACTCACATAAATACACACCCCCGCACACATATAAACTCGCATATATATGAACATGGACACATATAAACTTATACACATTATAAACTCACCCCTGCACGCACGCAGACGCACACGCCTATAAACATGCATGCATATTAGCCCACAACCCTGCACACATGTGCACACCAACCCTCCCAGTTGGACGCCAGCTCCATCCTCCCGGCATCCTGTCCAGTGAACAGTGTCATCGGCGTGAGGGTCCCGCTACGCGGATGACGTGTCACATCTTGACGTCTCGGCGGATCATCACGGCAACGCGTGGGCCCTCGCCACAAAGCGCACGTGTGTGGGTCACTGTCTCGGCTGCGTGGGACTGAGCTCCCCTCACCCGCAGCCCCCCCTCGCCGCGAGAAACTCGCTTTCCGAAGACACCACCTTGAATTTTGTTTCTATGGCAACTCAATTGCAGACTCAGATAAAAGACCCTTTATGATGTTTTTGTGGAGCTTCTCGAGAGCGGCTTGGGCTTCTGGCAGTGGGGGGGACGCCTCCCTCGCCCGTCGGGGTCCTGCCGGGCTTCCTGGGGGCAGCGAGAACACCGCCTTTGGTGGCCTGTCTGTCACACGCTCAGATAATGACATTAGTGCATCAGACGCGCTCCGGTTACGTAATTCGGGTCCTTGCCACACCGCTTGTGGCCCTGAAAGTGCCGATAGTCTCTCCTGTTCCACACTGGTGGCGGAAATGCCGGCCCGCGACGCGTTGGGCTTTAAAGTGAGTGGGGCGTGGACCCTGTGCCCGACACCTAAAACTAGCCATTAGTACCGCAGGTGCTCCTCACTCACGGCGCTTTGTCCAAAAATAGAAAGCAACTGGAATGTCTGAATGAAAGGTTTACAGGGGAACTATAGGAATATGTTAATTATGCTGAAAATCAATTAACCCTTGCATAATTACATCACCCCATAAGCGTCTCTGCGTGAGGACAAATTAGTTGTGGTTGAATCCAATCTTTTGGAATTAAATATGACACACTCGCAGAAAGGTAAAATGGGTCCTCATTAAATGAGGTAAAGTAACCCCCCCCCCATTCCCCATGTCAGACTGATTTGTGAGGTGAGAGATTTCTACAGGCGGGCCTTGTATTCCAGCAGTGGTGGGTGTCACGCTCTCTCACACTTGGCATGACACTTTGACACTGTACCTCTGGGATATGTCCTGTTCATGTTCATTCATTGGCTTAACTCCACCTTTGGAAATTAGCTTAGCGTGTAACTCACTGGTCTGGTGTGTGACTGTGGGGGCAGGGCATGGCTGTCCGGCGGGTGCCCTGCCGTTTCTCCGTGAGGTGTGACCTAAGACACTCGTGAGCAGCTCTGCGTGGATTCTGGGCGAATGAATGATTAGCCCTTAAATGCTTTATCAGTTCAAGGCTGGTCTGGGACCTCCATCGAACAGCACTGCAGCCCAGTCTCCACCAGCCCAAGGTATATAAGATTAAAACAACAATGGCCTTAATTATTTCAAAGGAGTGCCTAGCTTAATCACTAATGAATCAATAAGTAATGAGTGAGGGTTTTCCCTGGCGACCGGAGGTGTAGCCTGACCTCCAGGGTTCGCGTGGCTGTGCTGGGGAGGCTTTATATTCTGCCGTGGACGTTGGTCAGACAGGGAGAGCAGATGTCGAAAGCAAACCTCTGTTGCAGTGCCTTTCCCCGGCATGAGCTGGATGTGAGAGTCCCCGTGCTGTCCAACCTGCCCATACTGCTTTTCTGTCGTGTTCCTTTGCCCCATTACGCTCCTTCCCCGGTCAGACGATCGTTTCAGTTCCTCCCACTTGTGTTGAGTTACGGAGACTGTGAGACGATTGCTGCGAAGACGGGCTGCGACGAAGCCACGATGAATATTTATCGAATCCATTAAGACGTTTATTCCATCCCGTCGGGTCATCAGAGAAGCGTGGATTAATTTGGGGTGTAAAATACCTTGTAATTACTCTTTCTTTAGCTCAGTTGCCTCTTATCCGCTCAAATGAAATCGGACTGCTATGCCTTAGCTAATTGACTGCTGCCTGATAAACAACTATTAAATGTTCCGATTGCTGTTTCAATATCATGCGGTTTCTTTGTGGAAATGGCTGTTTGCGGTATCAGCTGTTCCGCCCTGCGCACTAGCTGGTCATGTTCAGTGATGACCCTGATGGAGGGAGGCAGGGATGGAGGAACATACCATCGCACGGCTTCTGGGGATTTGCTGCTTACTCAGGTGGGAGTGAAACGTTCGGATGAGCCGAGCTGAGAAGCAGGCGCACGCCCTGAAAATAGATCAGCTTGTTCTTCTGCAATACACCTCAATCTAAGGTGTGCTGACTCAGAAAGAACAAAGCAGGACAAGTATTCAATTCAGAAAACGGAAATTAAATAGTATTTTGACATAAAGAAAGGAATGTTTTTTGTAGCAAGCCTTTGTAATTGCACTTTTGGTGCCAGTGTCATCCCAGCTTCTCAGCTTTCTGCTGGTAGGCGGCGTGGATATGTGAGTGATGATGATGGTGTTAGATTTTCGGCATGTGATCTACGAGGTCTCGTCACCTGACATTGGCTTCATTCATCCACGCAGGGGCCATTTTCGACGAGTCGGCCAAGAAGGACGATGAGGTTTTCCGTATGGCGGTGGCCGACCTGAACCTCAACAACGAGATCCTGGAGACGGAGAAGATCACTATCTCTGTGGAGTTCGTGGACGGGAACAACCCCTTCCAGGCAGTGCAGGAAGGTAGGTACCATCCGGAACATTCTCGGGGCGCCGTTACTCGGGGCGAACTCCTGCCTTCACACACACCTTCATCAACACGCCTGGCCTGGTGTTCTGGTCCTTTCAGCAGAGTAACTATGGCTGCCGAAGCCACCGCAGTGTCACCTTTGTGTGGTCAGGATGTGGGGATACTGTTCTGGGGAGGTCAGGGTGCTCTATTCATGCTCTGCACTTACATCAGGAACTTCTAAACACCGCTGGCAGATATTTACAGCATATTCCAAAGAAGGCCGTTACTCTCTGTAACTGTGCCGCTTTCCTGATGCTCCACTGTGGGTTCGCTGTCAATGGGACGTGCTGCGAGTGGGAAATGCCAGTGTGTCATCTCGGGGTTTCCTTGGGAACTTGAGCAGCCAGTGAGCAGTGGCACGCTCCTACCACTTCCCAGGGTCATGCCTGTAGGGGTGTCCGTTCCGTAGAGCCGAAGGACGAGCGTGGTGAAGCTTCCAGAGAAGCTCTGAAGCATTCTCCACATCTTCAGTCCCTCTCAGTTCTGCTCTGCATTTATCGATCGTGGACGTCTGTTCCCACGGCGACGGCCTCTCGTCGCCACGCCCGCCTCCCGCCTCTTTCTGGAACTTCTGATTGTTTGCCACGAATCGTGTCCCGCTTTCGCGCTCGCCGCCGATAAGGGCACTGACGCCACACGGAGAACAAGGAGAAGAATGAGGCGGAGGAGAGAAGAAAAGAAAAACCTTTAACCAGAATAGAATCAGTAATTACAGCCTGTTACAGATTGTGTTGTTCGAGGCAGGCAGACTGGGGCTTGTCTGCCTGTCAGGCCGGGCCCCAAACCGTGTGATCAACACCAGGCAGGACCGCTGGGTTCCCTTTCATTATCAAGAAAGATCTCGGTAACAAAGAGCCCCCCCCCACTCCTGTTAGTAGAAGAAGCAACCAACCAATTCAGAGTTTAGTCAATTTTCACATGTGTGGGTGAAGACCCCAGAAGTCACACCACCCCCCCCCCACCCCCGCCACCCCCCGCCACCCTGTCTTTAACGTTCTGCAATGCACATCTATAACGCCTTAATGTTTGTCAACTTGCTGATTGCTAAGTAATAAATGTTTGTTTGTTTGTTTCGGGGAGTCATGCACATACTCCTGGAGGATTCTGGGTAGCCTTCAGCCTCCGGTGTTGCAACGCTATATAATATTTCAGTCTGGATCTTATCGCTCCACCTTGGCAGGAGAAGGCGTGGAAGGTCGACCGGCCCGGGAAGTGGTGCTGAGACCGATTTCAGCGTTCTGTGATAATCGGCAGGCAGACAATACCTGGGAAATGGGGGGGGGGGGGGGGGGGGGGGGCATCCTGCTGCTGAGGAAAGAGCCGATTGGAGCCACAGCCCCATAGGGCAAAGACCATACCCCCCCCCCAATTAATAATAGATATATAAGTCAAGTTAAACACGAAACAGGCACTGCTGCTATTGATTTCCACATGCATTTTGAAAAAGGGCAAAGCAGAAGCTAACTGGTGCATCACTGCCGCTTTCATGGGACGTCGTGATAATCGTTAAAAAATGCTTCCCTGCTGATGAGGCTTGGATTTGCATCTGAGTGGTGGGTGGGGGGGGTAGGGGTGCTACTGGCGGTCAAGCTTGCCTAGGGCACTGCAAAGCCGGAAAATTCCACATTTGTTTTTTGTTTTGATTTTGCTTTGTTTGATAATTAACTGTTAATTGTGAAGCTTGTCTGGGGCACCATGTGGCCTTTGACCGGTACTGCTGCTATCGACCATAATGGCTGCACTACATTGGACCCTCTGAATGGCGCCCCCTGTCTGTGAGACTGTTATGATGCTGCATGCCTGGATATGAATCTCTCTCACCTGACTATGTCCATTTCCCAGGAAAACTGCATTTTTTCGCGGCTTTACCGCATTGCTCTACCTCTGTGGAGCCTCCTGTTTGTTAATGTGTAAAAATGGCTCCCTGAGCACCAGCGTCTACACACCGCCAGTGATGAATGGAATGCAGGGCCCTTCCGAGGAATTATCCAGAAGATTGATGCTGATACCACAGATATGGTCAGTTTAGCGGTGTCAGCGAGCGGCGAGGCCGTGCTCCAGAATGTCGCTGCTTCCGCGGAGTATGGGCGACTTGGGGAGATGCAGTGATTGAAGGCTATTCATTTACGGCACACAGAAATCATGAAACGAGGCTGCCTCGTGGCACAGGGGAAGCACCCGCTAGGAGTAGTTGCTTAGCGACTAACGGGAGGCCGATGCGAGTGACCGTGAGGAGCAGTGTGGGCCGGGCCCGGCAGGGACGGGCGCTAAATGCCCCGATCATTCGTGTCCCGTATCGTGCGTTTCCATTGAGGTGGTGTGTGGAGTTAATTACATTTGGTGAAAGTAAACAGTCATCCGTTTTTCCTCAGATGTTAAATGTGTGAGGGAACGATTGGGTGTGGGGGCCTGATGTGCTTTTCCCTGCTTCGATTTGGGGGGGGAGGGGGGGTGCATATTTAGCCTCTGTATCCAAACACTCATGCATCCTGGACACTTACATGAATCACTATTTATTTGCAGCAGCGTCTGACTCTTTGCCCATGATCAGGGGGTTGCCAGTTCGAATCCCGTGGTCAGTAGAATGATTTCACCGTTGGGTCCTTAACCTCATTTGCTGCAGGGACCGGCTTTCTCAAAAATGCATGTCGCTTTGGATAAAATCGCATCTTTAGTTTGTGATGCCGATTATGCTCCTTTTTTGTTAACATGGACAGACGAACCCCAAGTAAAATTACCCAGATCATAATAATAATAATAATAATGGCGCTTCATTGATCCTTCATGGGGAAATTCTCTTATTGCCGACCCACACACACACACACACACACACATACTGTCGGGTAACCATATCTTTATGGGGACCGCTCATTCATTTCTATGGGGAAAATGCTAACGCTAACTATGACAACCTTAACCCCTGCCCAGCCCTAACCATAACCAAGTAACGAAGTAAAATACAAGAGTTTTTGCATTTTTAGTTTTTTCATTGCAATCGCAGATTTGTAGTAAATTGAGGAAACTGGTGCACTTAAGGAAAAGAATGAGTATTCATCACGTTGTGGGGACATTGTGTCCCCATAAGGTAAGGTTTACCCACTCACACGTAGGTGACAGTAAGCTTGGCACCAAAGCTCAGCCCAGGGAGCTGGGGGTTATGGACCTGGCTCAAGGGCCCACAGACATGTCACTATTCTGCCGAAGCTGCCCTCGAACCAGCGACCTTCTGATTATAGGCACAGGGGCCTTCATGATAATGACACTTTAGCGATCACTCGTGTGGCAATATGATAACCACTGTCATAGTACTGTTTAATGCTAATCAGGCATCAAACAGGCTTAACTAACTCTGACTCCAGCCAGCCAGAGTTAGTTAACCCAACTGTAGTGAGTTAATTCTGGGTATGTAAAACTCGCTTGGCAGTGCACCCCACCGTTGCGGCTCAGACCTCCACCGGTGCCGATTGACAGCTGGGCCGCCGAGCCTCGTTGGGTCACCAATCTCTCTGAGCCTTAGTGCTACCCTGGCAGGTAGTCACGGCTCCGTCGATCTTCCTCATTGATTTACGGAGCAGCCCGGTCTTGGTTTGAAAGTCTTCCAGATGCACGCTGCCCCTGTCAGCGCCGAGCTTTCTAATGGGTCTGAAAACAAACAAAGAACTCCACGGGCCTCAGTCCAGCGGCTGCATTTACCGGCGCAGCTGCCACAGCGGCCCGGCTCTGCGGCGATGCTGACATAATCTTCTGATGGAGACTTAAATTCGTAAGGGGCATGAATAAGGGAGGACGATGAAGAAGAAGGAAAAAGGAAAAGGCAGGACAGGAGTGAAGGGGTAAAGAAAACTTTTTGCTCTTGCTCCCAAATGAAGCACGACTGTAGAAAGACCTTGCATGTAGCTGGCTGACTTGATAAGCTGTATTGATGTAATGTTGATTCATTTCGGCCTGCAATGTGATCCCATCGTACTGAAAATTGCTGGAGTTTTCCTCCTGTTTCCCAAGAACCTCAACGTTTTAAGCTGTTAGAGCTACATTTTTATACGTTGAAAACTCACCACGTCAAAGGCCACTGTGTTTATTTTTTTTTACTGATTTTGTTTTAGCTGCAAAGTCGGAAAAATACACTTTTGTTTTCGTTTTGATGTTGTTTTGATTTTGTTTTCTTTATTATTTGAGTGTTAATACTGGCTTGAGCAGTATACAGGTGTCCCGTTGGGGGCCTGTTTACGAGCCATCCCCCTCAGCCCCAACCCCCGAGGGCCCTGACCTTCCAGAGGAATTATCGCAATCCAGTCATCCAGGGTCCGATCAGTGGGAAGCTTTTCACGTCGTGCTGCTGACGTCCGTAATAAAGCTGTGCTTTGGTGCTTTATTGCTGCTGAAAGCCGGGCCGAGCTGTCCCGCTTTGGCCGCACCGCTGTGCTGACGGCCCGCCGGTGGCCTGCTGTGAAGTTGGCTCTTCCGGAGCTTTCCCATAGCCGGCGGAACAAAGGCCACCTCCGCTAGTGAGCGCCCCTCGGTGGCAGTGTGCCGAACGTCTCTATCGCGCTTCCCCTCGCATGCTGCGCGGCCTGGCGGACGGACATGGCGTGGGGCAGGGAGAACCTGGGGGGGCGGGGGGGACGCGGAAACAGCCCATTAGGTTCACCCAAGTGATGGCATCAGGCTCCGATCACGTGGGTGACAGGCAGCCTGCTAGGGCCTCGTCTGCATTCATGCCCAGGCAGACCTCCACAGAGCTGTAATTTCCGAAAGCGTCTGATTGAGCAGTACACCCATAAAAGGTGCTTTTTGTGAGAAGTGGACACCTTGACGGGCTTACAAAAAACCTCTAAAATAAACGGATAAAATCGATGCAAATATACGGCAAGGGTGGGGCACAGCAGGCCTTGGCTCCATGCGGCGTTTTATACGCTCTATAAAGCGCAGCGTCTGCTCGGCCAAAAAGGCTCTCCGAACTTCAGCACCACGTCTGTCTGGATCTGCCGAGACAGTGGCCCGGAACTCGGGAAGAAAAACCCGGAAAGTCGCGGAACTCCGATTCCCGATTCCGAGTGCGCCTCCCGGTCCCGGGGCGCTGCGCCCAGCCCCAGCCAGGACTGGTGCACTCTGGGACACCCCGCCCCCATGCACAGCCGGGGGCGGAAACAACGGCTCTCGTTTAATTTCTGAGATTTCCTCCTTAAGCTCAATCTTGGTCTTTAAATTCGCCCCCCGGGTGTCTCGTGGGGATAATGCCGCCATTTGACCCGTGCCCTCCCCCCGTCGTCCGTTCGCCTGGAGTCTGATTGTAGGAGCTGGTGCCAGGCTCGAACTTGGCTCGCCTGCTGAATACAGATCAGGCCACTGCCCTCTCGTATTGATTTGCATCAATTTCCGGGATGGTAAAGATTGGTGTTCCGCTTGCAGGAGGGCCTGACGATTTATCAGAACGGGCGTCCCAGGTGACATCGGTCCATGTCATAGAGCGGCATTAACGCTCCTGACGGCGAGGTTACGGGTTCGAGACTGCCTTTGTGAACAAACCGTGACATGAGTTGCTTTTGGTTCTGTTACATAAAAGGCTATTATTATTATCGTTATCGTTATTAGAATAAATTGCTCGTTAAATAGTTTTATCTCCTCATATTGATTTTCGAAACTTTTTTTCTCATATTGCTCATTAAGGCGATGGAGTGGCCCAGAAGGTAATGAGCCGGTCATGTGACCGCAGGGGTCACACAAATTAGCAGGGAGAGTCATTAGCAGGGAGGGATGATGGTCGCTCTTGGTTACGGTCCTCACACTACAGCTTGGACTATGGGCTGTGTTCCAAACAGGCGGTGTGTGCGTGTCGTTTTTAACATATAATTACACGGATGTGTGGGCTGTGCATGCATAGAGTGGGGGTGTGTTCAGAGCCACAAGTGGCAGATTAATCACTTTTTATTAGTGTGCTTAAGTAGCAGGTATGAAAAACAGAACATCCATCCATCCGCCCATCCATCCATTTTCCATACCTCTTATCCAAGACAGGGTCTTGTGAGCCTGGACACAATCCCCCGAAGAACAGGGCAAGAGGTGGCAGACATCCTGGATGGGATGACAGTGAAAACTCTCATCTACCATTCAGTGACAGTGCGGATTTTATTCAGCGTGATGCCAAATGCTGAAGGGGATCCACCATCTCTGTATCTCCCAGCCCACATGGCTCTCATTTCTGCCACTCAGTCAGGCAGAGTTTGGCCACCCCAGCCATGCCCACCGGGGTCTTTCTGCATGGTCCCTTTTCCCCAGAGCTGCAGCTGCCTCATTAGGAGCCGCATGACAGGCGAGGGCCCGGGGCCACAGTCAGCCTGGCATTCGTGCAGACGGCAGAGATCCGTACAGCCAATCACCGCTTCAAAATAAGAAGCGGCCTGTGAAAGCCCGTCAAGTGGGTGTGGGCGAAAGCCCCCCCACAAACGGGGACAGGGGGTCCTGCTTGGGGCCACAAGGGGAGGCCCACCAATGGGGTCAAAGTAGAGAGAAACTGGGCGGATTAAAAACCTTTGCAGTGCCCTTTTGTCAGTGAGACCCTTGTCGTCTGCATTATGCATTGCATTGACCTTTGACCTGTTCTCTGTACGCCCCCCCCTTGGACTTAAGCCATGCACTTGAATCTCCCCAAAGCTGTCCCTGATCCGCGCTGAATGCCGTGCAGTCATGACTTGAACTGTAAAGGATGACGGCCTTTGTGCAGTGAAGGTCGGCCGGTCACGGTGGTCTGACGGTCTCGGCTTGGGAGCACTCTGACTGTGACCTTTTGACCCCCACAACGTGCCAAGGTCACAGGTGGGAAGACACAGCAAAGGCAGGTTTTCAAAAGCTGGTTTGAATGGCGTTGGACGACAGATCTGGCGGTTTGGTTTGGTTAGACTCGTGGCAGTTTACCTCAGTCTGCTGCGTTACCGTCTCCCCTTTCATACAGTTTTCTCCTTGTCTGTGTTTCTCCGTCATGGAGAAGGAAGGCGCGATTAAACATTAAATATTGTCTGTTGCTCATTCTTTTTTTTCTCTCAAGGCTACGTGCGGTGAAAGTGAGGCCTTGTCTTCAGAATTCTGTCATGCAGTGTAAACAGACTTTTCTCCCCTCCTTTTCATTCGGCAGATACGCTTTATTATGTTGCCGGTAATTAGAAAGGAACATTTACTTAAATGTTTTTCAATGTTGCCGTCGCCGTGGAGGTGGGAGAGGAGCGAGGCAAGCTCTTCCGCACGCTGCCGGTTGCCGGGAGAATCCCGACGGCACAGGAGCTCCGCGGCGTCGTCGCGTGGGGGCCGCGTGGAGGGCGATGCTGCAGGATACCGTAGGATGGGAAGCAGAACTGGTCGACACACAGAGAGAGGCTATACAGTGTGTCTGTCCTGTAGCTTTGAGGAGAGCTGGGACAGCGAATCACATTCTGTGTTTGTGGTATCCATTATTTAAATATATCGATTCATTTCTCTTTCTCAGTACTTTGAATAATTGGACCGTTTCAATAATACTGCCATTCATGGCAGCCTTGAAAGCTTTATAAGGGTTATTTCTTATCATTTCTAATTAGTCTGAGTTACACTGTGAAGAGGTAGGTCAGCAAGGATGTTTGACCCCCCCTCCCGCCCCCCTGACACTCTGAAAAGGGGCAGCGCACTGATCTGTGTAAACACTGTTAAGGCTTCCCCTGTCAGAGTGCGTTCATTGAGCAGCGGCCTTCCTGTAACTCCTTCCAGATCTTTCACATTAAATATTTCAGTTTGACTTTTAGTGACTTCTTAAGCATGGTTTTTATGAGATGGTACGGATGGACGGACGGACGGATAGGTTGATGGTCTGATGGATGGATCATCATCATCATCTTCATCATCATGTTCAGACCGCATCTCCTGCTGAGGGTCATGGGTGCAGGGGAGTCAGACCAGACGCTCTTGTTTTGGGAGGGGGAGGCCCTCTGTGTGTTCTCTTCTCCCTCGGGACCTCCAACCCCGGGACAAGCCTGGGTTCACATCCCTTTGAAGCTCATATATTGTTTATTGTCGCATTAACAGTGAGTGATATGTTGCATAAATCGTGTAATTTATGTCACCCATTGATTACTTCCATCCATCCATCCATCCATCCATCCATCCTGGTCAGGGTTACGGGATTTGTTTCACGTTTTCATTGCGTTATCATGTTTTCTCAACATGTAATCTTTTTGAACCAAGAGTTTTTTTGCACAGAGCAGGACACACAGACTGGAATCCTGCCCAGGGTTGTCCCCGGCTTCGTACCAAGTCCTGTCTGGCCTCGGACCTAGTGACCCCTCCCCCCGGTACTGCTGACCAGGATAAGTGGTTTGGATGGATGGATGGATGGATGGATGGATAGATGGATGGACAGAATAACAAAGAAATCATTTTGTTACTGTCTTTCTTGCCAAATGTCTGAATACATAATTAAGCTGTAATACAAAACTGGGATAAAAACAAAGGATGCAGGAAAGTTCAGAGCACCGTTTGAGGTGTGTGAAACGCATAGTTCCCTTTGAAATTTCCCTCCCCGCAGTATTAACTGGCTTTATGCTACAGAAATTAACACGTGTGCTTTAAACAGCCATCAAATGATATTATTTAGACACATATTGTTTATGTGACACAGTGTTAGAGCCTTTGTTGAAAAATGTTTTTATGGCCCACTCTAATTAAAAAAAATCTAATAGTGATAGATAAAATTTTTAAGTATGCGGTGTACAAGACCAATCATGACCACAGTCTGCATTAATTCGCCCCTGATTGGCCACTTGATTGTTTCTGATTGGCTTGTTGGCTTGGCCCACAGGGAATCGCTCCCACTGCTGCTGATGCTGCGGCTCTGTTGTGAAAGCCGCCGTGATGAATATGCTCAGACCGTTCTGATTACCGACAGGCCGTCACGCGGCCGGCATTCCTGTGGGCGGGGCGAGCCGGAAACGCGGCGAGGCGGCTTTCCGGTGGACGGCAGCGCCCACGAAACCCGGAATTTATATGGGGGAAATAAACAGCATGGTGTGGCTCCGCTGATACCGGGAATTATTTCCTTTGATCCTCTAAGCTGGAGTCCTACAGCTTTCGGTTTAACTGATGCGTATCTAAACGTTTCCCACGGAGTGAACGCTGTTCGGTCGGCGTGCAGCTTCGGAAATATTCAATTTAAGCTTCCTAAATGACAACATTCTATTGTCATTTTTACTGTGACCCCAATTTAGACGATATTAAAAGGAATACGATTAAAATAATTGATGGAGAGCCTATTTAAAGTGAAGCACTTGATAGTGACAGGCTGTTAAATGTGTATTACTGCACTGTGCTTTTCACAAGCACTGAATGTTTGCATCTCACTGTTTCTATTTGTGATGCAGCAATATGAGGCCATTATGATCTATATGTGAAGTGTCCTGCGGTTTCTATCATGTGGGGCCAGTCGGAGACCATAGTTTATTATCATACATATTCCCAGTATTCCTGTACATTTTTTATTCTGGTTTATAATTACCACTGGGCTGATATTTATGCCCACAGCTCGTTACGTGGCTGAGAACGTTAGACGTCTTTATGTGTCGCCTTCTGTACGTTGATTTCATATTCGTATCATAATGCTCCACCTGAAAATAATATTTTTTTGTTTTCCTGCACTGTGCCGACGTTAATTAGCTCATTTGTGAGCTCAGGTGCAATTACACAAACCCCCGAACGAATCGCTATTTGTTAGTGTAATATACGTGTAATATGATTTATAACTTTATCGCACGTCTCATTTAACCCCTACCTGTGCATGCTGCATTTAGTGCTTAGCTCTTGCTGTGGTCTCAATGCATTTACAGCATAGCTGACGCTATGCGGACTAATTGTGGAATCCAAGGGGGCTGTAAGTTTCTCGTGATACCAGCTGCCGTGTGTCATGTTCAAACTGCTCAAAGTTGCGTTCGCAAGTGCTAGTCTATAAAGAAGCTTCTGTTAAGCATGGCTACCACGGCTAGCTGTTTCTCGCTAACATCAGCTACCCGCCGATTTAAACCAGGGCACCCCTTGCTGGATCTGCTCCCCCCACTGGCTGCGTCCTGATTGGCTCCCCTGCCCCACTCCTGATCTGTAATCACAAACCTGCGTGTGTCTCTTCGGGGGAAGCCTGCAGCCTTATTCATGTGCCTGGGTCATCCTGGGCACCAAATGCTAATGAGACTAATGACCCTAAAGCACAGCTGTCTTGTATAGAGTACAGTGAGCCTCTGGGGGGCGTTGCTTTGTGCGGTTTAATGTCGTGCGGTCCAAATGTGCCGCTTTTGTGAGATCGGTGAATTTGCTGCCAGACCATAATAACAGTCACCTTCACCTCTCCTTAACTGAATTAGCTTTTGTGTTGTGGTACGGCTCACAGCAAACTGAGGCTTCGCCATGGACAGCCTTTGTAATGAACTGGGAGCAAATAGGATGTGTGCTGGGGAGCTGGTGAGGGAGCGTGGGCATGTCGCTGCTCTGTTTGTCCCTCAGCAGACACCGTTATCCAGCACAGCTTTGCATTTTATTCATCTCTACACCACTTGGGGGCACTGGGGCTGAGTGCTTGGCCAAAAGACCCGATAGTAGGGCTCACTCGGGACTTGAACCCACAACCTTTTGGATGCTCCTCGTGTGTTCTTGGCAGCTGCACCGAGCGGCTGTGTTTCAGCCCGCAGTGATAAGTGTCACCACAGGCAGACGTGCGGTACATTTGGAGCCTGTCACCGTGGCGATGTAATCACCCATCCCCCCCCGCAGTCCCGCCTCTATTGTGTGGTCACTGCCCACTCTATGCCCGCGTCGGGGTGCGCAGTGATTTGAGGAAGGCAGAGAAGACAGAATAGAGGCGGGACTGCCGCTTGACTTATTCCTGCGTCCATGACAGGTGTGAATGTTTCACAGAACAGCCCCCGCAGGCCCTGTGATAAAACCCCGAAACCAATGAGAAATGTGAGCTGCAGGATCTGCTTCTACCCCCTTCCCCCACCAAAATGCTAGGCCCCCTGGGGTAAAAGACCCTCCACCTCTGCAAGGGGGGTTACTGACATACCCAGGCCCATCGTGCTCCTCGCTCGCTCCATCCTTTTGTCTTGTCAGTTTAGGCTTCTGCTACTGTCCACCCCGATCCCCCGAGTGATGTTACTCACATTAATTACCCCCACCATCGCTATCCAGCTTCCTAAATGAGCTTTTCGGATCCCAGGCAGCTGTGAGATCGCTTTGATTGGCAGGGCCACTTCTGTATCCTGGGGAAGGGGGGGGGGGTGAAGAGAGCAAGGGCACAGGACAGCCATCGGCAGGAAGCCACCATTCACTTCACGCTGGCTCTCGGGGGTCAGGACGGATGCCACTCAAAGCGCTCCAACCCATCCCCTGAGGATGACTGACAGCCTCGGGCACCAATCAGCACACTGGAGCCCTTTGATTTCCCTCCCCATTCAGAGCTCCTTATTTTCTCCACTGCCTGCAGTAATAGGTGTGATATTTAATAGAGATTTCGAATTAAAGGCTCATATTCCCAACAGCCCCTAAGCTGAGGAATAGCAGAGACTGAATCTTTAAAAAAGGAAACGTGCACACAGACAGAAACGCACACACACACACACACACACACACACACACACACACACACACACACACACAAAAGCACAGCCACACTCACACAGTAGCACATGTCCCCTCCCTTGCGTGCACTTTACATGCACTCACACACACACAGTGTTGGTCATTTCATATTCAGCGTCTACATGCTGCCAATCCCCCCGTCTCCCTGGTGATCGAGGCTTGCTGAAGAATTCAAAAACAGGGATATGGACAGCAGAAGCGGGCGGATTGTGCTGTTTATGTTTTTGAAGCACATTGAAAGGTGACTTCCAAGTTCTACTTATTCCATCCGTTTTCTCCCCACGTACCAGCGGGACGTGTGTGCCGCGTCAAGCCACCAGCGGGCCGAGGATGGTGCCTGCGGCCTGTCTGCTGCACTCCGCATTTCTGGCTGGAGGGCCCAGGGGGGGTCACTGCAATGCTGGGCTGCCGCCCATCAGCACCGTATCACAGCCACTGATGGGCCCGTCAGAGCCCCAGGAAAAAAGGCCTACAGCAGACCCTGTTCTCAAAGGTTCAGACCTCCTCCAAGGTGGGCTGTACTCCCAAAGACTCAGACCTCCCCTAAGGTAGACTGTACCCCCAAAGCCTCAGACCTCCACCAAGGTGGGCTGTGCTCCCAAAGGCTCAGACCTCTCCCAAGGTGGACTATACTCCCAAAGACTCAGACCTCCCCCAAGATACGCTGTGCTCCCAAAGACTCAGACCTCCACCAAGGTGGGCTGTACTCCCAAAGGCACAGACCTCCACCAAGACGCGCTGTACCCCCAAAGCCTCAGACCTCCACCAAGGTGGGCTGTACTCCCAAAGGCACAGACCTCCACCAAGGTGGCCGTACTCCCAAAGGCTTAGACTTCCTCCAAGTTGGACTGTACTCACAAAGACACAGACCTCCACCAAACTTGGCCATACTCCTCACCTTCCTCTCTTGCAGTCTATTTTTTAGTTGGGATTGGAACTGTCCCCAACATACACATATCATTCTACCTCCCACTACAAATAAAGTTAATATCAGTCTTAATCTTAATATACAGAATTAATGTAGTTAAGTGAGCACCGCATTAGCTATGTGCTTGGTTTGGATTCACCAGCAGGAGGTGCTGTAGTTAAGGATATGTGCTCATAGCTCGAACGGTTCCAGTTCCAATCCCAAAAGTGACTTTCTGTTGTACCTTGGGGCAAATTACTTTAGTTTCTCCAGCAGAATCATTCAGGTGAAAAAAGTGCATAATTTGTAAATTGCTCTGGATAAATTAGGAAACGGCAAAGCGATTAAAGTTTTACATTTCTGGAGGCGGGGAGACATTTGCATTACATTGTTTGCTTATTTATTTGTAGGGTGTTACCGCAAGGCAACAGGTGCCTCTGTATCTAATGAACTTCCAAATCTGTTTCAGTCACCCGGAATAGAAGGGTTCTCCAAGGAACTCAATACAGTGATGCGAAGAGGTCACTCTCATTAATGGGATGCTTATTTTTCTGCCAAGTGGCCTGTTCAGGTTATACCATTCTGCTTTTGTGGGGTGTAATTGATACCGTCTTAGTTCCTGATCTGCTCCTATTTAATGCATTGGCGAGCACAGCACAGGGAATTCTGAATTAATGAGCTTTGTGTGTTAATGAACTCTTTTAATTGGCCTGACGGTGAGGCCGGCCTTATGCATGAGGCAGCGTTCCGTGAGCGACGGGCTGGTTTCCACGGTAACGCTGCCACCGTTCTGCTTCCTGACTCTTCTGAAAAGTCTGTAGGGTGAGGAGTGACATTCCGTGGCCAGAGTCCAAGATTTAGCTGAATGAAGCTCTTTTGTGGTCCTGGGTCAGACTTGGGTTATTGTTTTCCGGGCACTGGTCTGGTTAAAGGAAGGGCTCTGCTGTTGTAACCTAAGACGATTAGCATAAACGCGTTGGGTAAATTTGCAGTTTTGTGGAACTTTGAACTCTGCGAACGCTGCAGATTGTTTGGACTGGAGTTTCACCTGAGCTGATTAAAAGTGCCATATAAAGACTAGAGTGGCACCAAGAACTGAGCTGTTCCAGAGCCGGACCCATGCTAACATGGTCCTGTTTACTGGCAGGACCGAAAGCATGACTAAACTGAGCTATTCGCGTCACCACCATCTGCGTCGATAAGCATGGATTATCTGACGCCATATTCTATATAGTAGTCATTATCAGTAGTATTGCACATTATGATGTATTGATGCATTCTCAGTAATTCTCAGTAACTTGAAAATTTCCAGCCTCCTACTTCAGGGTTCCCTAGTTCTGGTCCTGGAGGGCCGTTCTGCAACACAGTTTGCAGTTTTCCTGCTCAAACACACCTTAAATGGCTAATTTCCTGGTTTAGTAGGTGTGTTTGAACAGGCAAATCTTCAAATTGTGTTGCAGACTGGCCCTCCAGGACCGGAACTGGGAAACTCTGTCCTAGTTATTAAAGTGCTATAGAACAGCTGAACGGAATGGATTTGTGATGCAAATTTACATAATCAAATGCTAATTCTAATGCTAATGCATTTGATTGTAACATAACATGGCGATTCTCGCACCGTGCAAACAGTAAATAGGCGTCTCTTTGGTTTTATGTCACCGTCGCTCTCAAGACCCGGCAACACCTTTACCGAGCCGACCGCTATGCAGTGGAAAACCAACGGAACCAGTGGAAAAGTACCACTAGTGCTGGAGTGGGCATGGGATGAGGGGGCCTGGAGAGACGCACAGGGGAGCCTGAATGATGGCATTTTTGCGCCGGTGACATCGCAGGCTATGTGACAGGCCCCCATTCTTGCCAGATCAGTGTCTGTCCTCTGGTAGCCCTGGCAGTTATTTGCATCTCTGCCATAGCATCTCTATTTGTCACCACCCTCGTGATGCCCCCAGCCCCGCCCAACCACTGCGTTTTCATAGTGCTCTCAGCCCCGCCCAACCACTGCGTTTTCATAGTGCTCTCAGCCCCGCCCAACCACTGCGTTTTCATAGTGCTCTCAGCCCCGCCCAGCCACTACGTTTTTATAGTGCTCTCAGCCCCGCCCAACCACTGCGTTTTTATAGTGCTCTCAGCCCCGCCCAACCACTGCATTTTC